>NC_135873.1:15136114-15736114 GCF_031162955.1 Sander vitreus | reverse complement strand
TATCAGATTTTGAGAAGCTTAGTCACGCTCATCCCGCACATCATTTCCGGGTTAGCACTCCACCAATCAGATTGGTCACGGAGTTCGACTGCCCGCCCTCCGACCCAACAAGTCAGGTCGGCCAAAATGAAGGCTGACGGCTCCTCGGACAGACGACGGCACGGAAGACACCAAACAGACTCGAGTCACAGACCTCACCAGACTGTCTGACGGCCGATTATCGGGTTGGTGTGTCACTGCCTTTACACGCAGGTAGGTGCCGTAGTTCGGGATCAGGTCGGGCTTGGACAGAAACTATGGGGTTCATGTAGGCTCGGGCCTGACATTTCGTGCCTAGTTATGGCTCTACTCTACATGGAAAATCTTTCACAGTTGCACACAAACACCCATGTTTAGCCTGGAACCCACCACAGTTTTAAAGTTCCCAATGGCATACTTTGGAATAACACATGGGGAGCTACATTCACATTGCTTCTACAGCCTGGTTTAGAGCTACAATAAAAACCTTTTCCTTGAGTGCAAACATGAATGCCACTTTCAGATAGGCTACAATAGACCGTTTTGTGAGGTTTTAACATAAGAGCATGTTTTCGTGCCTCCAAACAAAAGAAACAGGTTTTTTGAAAGACTAGGGCCCCACACAGAATACACCAGATCAAGATATTCAGACAACAATGCCAGCAGTGTCACTGTGTTACTTTTTGTGTTGCCCCTGATGTGAAGAGCTGTTTTTAAAAGGTGTTTTGTCATGTATGAAGAGCTGCTCTCTACTGTGCCTATTTGTTGCTGATTACCCTGAAGGCATGGCAATGCTACCTCACCTGCCTGTACAATATGTACCATTGTTTTGATGTGAAACAGAGTTGTTTTTTTTTACTGTTAAATAATAAAAAACTAAAAACTACTGTAGCCCAGTGATTACAGTGCCTGCACAAAACAGCAAGACACTCAAAAGCTATGCCTCGAGGCAAATTTTAACCAGGGAATACACACAGATCCCAAAGATACAACACACAAATTCACACTAAGATCCCAGCACAGCCTAAGGCACACTGAACCTCACAGGTACCGCTGACCTGCTGAGGTGGGCATGAGATCCTCTGGATATTGAACCAAGGAGCCTCTCTTTTATGCCTATAAAAAGCTACAGCAGTTTGGTCAACAACACAGCCAGTAGTGAGTGAAGTAAAGACATGTTCAAGTTATTTACTGCTAAGACGACATCTAGATACGAGTCAGAAAAGTGTGATTGGCATAGCTTTTGCTCTGGAATAATATCTCGTTAGATCGTTGGAATGATTTTCTGACATGTGTGTGAAGTCAATTTAAGTATTTATATGGGTGAGTTCAAAATGCAGAGCTATGGCTGCACAGTCTGACGAAAATAGAAACAATGCATGAATAAAGCATTTCATGACAGCTCTGTCGGTGTTCAAATCTGTCAAGTTTTCTGCCAACACAGCCAGTAATGGATTAGTGCTTCAGTATGAAAGCTAAAACATCAATAGAATGACATGCCGTCTGGCATTTGTTGCTTTTAGAGCTGCAATGTTGAGTCAGGCACTATGGCTTGCAGGTCATGCAAATGTCTGAACTCTAAATGGACAGGACCCAACTTTGTTCATTTTGCAAATGAGTGCAGGCACACTTCCCTCGGCTGTGTTCAGGCGCTTTCCTTGGTGGATTTATAATAATGCACTCCAATTTCTGCCATGTAGTTTCTTTTCCAGTAGCTCCCCTGCTCTGAATTGTGTGCTTCTATCATCCCATTACAGCTGTAGGATCCTAGCATTTTGAGGTCCAGTGTTGCAAAGGAACTGTAAATACAGGGTTCAGGAATAAGGGATGCCCGATGGCCTGGGGCAACTAAAACGCCACGTCCGGCTTGTTATGTTTATATAATAATCACTTTTTTCCGATCATCCTCTCATAAATAACGTTATTGTTTTCTTGTCCACCCCTTGCCCACGTTGGAGAATGCTTGTTGAATGATCTGATTTCAATGTGTCGTTGGCCAATCAATAATTGAGTTGGCGCTAGGGAAACATGACTGGCTGCTGTCGTGTTAGAAGATGATGATGCTGGCTGCATACGAGCTGAAGCAAAAACAGTGTTTCAAGTGTCCTGGAAGATAGAGTTTTCTTGGGTGGCAGTAGAGCAGAGATCTTCAACAGGGGGTCTGGGACCCCTAGGGGGTCCTCAGAGTTACTGCGGGGGGGGGCCTCAAAATTTTTTGAAAGTTTTCTTTAAAAAACTAAAAATTCTTACCATGAATCCAACATATTAGCAAATATAAATCAGCCTTTTTGTGAAAAAAACAAAACCCATTGATGATAGGCTTACTGGCCTATAGGTAAGGTAGTGAATAAGGCCATTCACAGATACAGTTCATCCTAAGGATTCACTGTGTCACATGTATGTTTAACAATAAAACATGATTTATAAAATCATGCCAACAATTATTATTTTAATAGTTTAGTATTCCATGCACTAGAAATGTATGTATAAAGGAGTAGGTAGGCCAGCCTACACGTTATTGTATTGTAGGGTTAATATGCAACTTAATTTGACTATATATATATATATATATATATATATATATATATATATATATATATATATATATATATATATATATAGTAAGGGGTCCCTGATCCACTCAAGGGTCCTTGGCTTGAAAAAGGTTGAAGACCCCTGCAGCAGAGGATGTCGATGAAACAACTACAATGTTTTGCAAAATATAAAGTATAGGGGCCAGTAAAAAACATAATTCTGTCACTTGCCCGACCAAGCAAGTGAAGAAAAAAACTTAATGCTGATCCGCAAATATTGGCATGAATGTGATCCCAAAAAATACAGAGAGAAAAAACATCTGTCTGACTACTTCATCTTCCATCTATGTGTCCCTCTGATCTAGCGATCTATCCGGAGAGGGAGAGCCGCAAGGGCGCATGCAGTAAAGCTTCCTCTGCACCTCCCCACATGGTCTTCCTCATCCTCCTTTTCCTAATGCTGACAAATGGACAGAGCATGCCAGTAGTGTACTAGAAAGGTGCTGAGACACCAGCTAGTCATCCATCTGCTCGATTCCCTCGGTACTGCCTTCACCGTGGCAGAGGTCACACACTCGCTGGCTCAACTGTTACTAGAAAACCACACTCTTCGGTCAAATGCACACTTCCTCTGTAGCTGTCTCACATGCTCCCTCCCTCCACCTCCACCTTCTTCTTCATCTTTCTCTTTTTGTGTCAGTGCTGTTGTTGTCTGTCATTTTTCATACAAATCTCCCGCTAACTTCCTCTCTGAATTATGCAACACTGCCAACCCCCCTAACATCTTCTTCCAAATATCATCTTGACTTTAGTCTTTTTTTGAAACTTACAAGAGTCAGTAGGTTTGGAAGTGAATTCAGCACCAGGGAGAGCTCCATCAAATACTCTTCAGTTTCTTGCTTCACAACTACAAAGGTAGAGTCAGCATGTCTCACTTATAGGGGAGGTCAAAAAAAACAGGAACAACTTCCTCATATGATGCAATTCATAACAGCAGGATGCACATGGGTTTAACAATACGTTAAGACTAAAAAATCATAATACACACCAAAAAAAGGTCATTCTGATTTTCCATATACGGTTAAAAATCTCCTGAGGTATGTGTGCATGTCCCTGAGTTAGATCATAGCACAGATTTCTAACGAAAATGTGTATAATTTAATTTGCAGTTAATTGCAAAAGGAAGTTCATAATGAATATGTCAATAATTGTCTCTTCATTAGAGGTGGAAGGGTTAGCCATGGTGTTAACCTGCACAACACTGTTGAGCAGAATTATATTCAGAGTACAATTTACATGTATCTACACAACATCATGTACCTACATCTATATCTACTTTCATACATCACGTGTTAACAGGCATGTCTTTGCCTTGATTTTGTGGCCTAAAAATCATTTGTACAGCACTGATGTTTGTTAAAGGCCATACGACTATATTTCACTTGGCATTAAAGAGCCTTGCATTTTACATTCAGTTCATTTCACTTTGCATGCGAGCCTGATACCTCGCTGCATGTATATATGCATGGGGTTGAGTAACGGAAGGAAAGAAAGAAACATACATACATACGGGGATTTCTGCAGCGTTGTTGCTCTATGATTTGTCAACCTATTTGTACTTATCCCAACAAATTCCGTCACGCAAGCGCTCTCTCTCTCTCATACACAGACACCCACACACACCGAACTCAATGAGCCAGCTGCTCCTGACTGACAGAATAATCAGTGATTAAACACTTCAGAGATGGCATTCACTGGAGAATAGATCACAAAGTAGGCTACACAAAATTGATCAAAACACAAGTTACAGACATGTGGGTGTGTGTGTGTGTGTGTGCGCTTATGTAAGTATATCTGTGTCTGTGTGTGTGTGAGTGGAAGTCAGTACAATCAGAACAGGCTGGGAACAACAAAACTAAGATGAAATGAGAAGTATTTAGGTGATACTTTCATTCAGAGATAAGCCTGTATCATTAATGGGTGCTACCATGTGTCTTCACTTATTCTTGTTTCATTATCACCTCTCATCTGTGACGAGAACATAAAAAAAGAGGTGTAAAGCCTTAAAGCTCTTTCTATGTTTAGGTACACAAATGTGAAGATGCAGCTATAAAATAAACACTTACTGTGCATATATGGTGAGGAAAAACACAAACCTTTTTTAATGCTTTACCAGATTAAGGTGAATGGTTGTAGTGACTTCTTTGTCCTTAATAGATCATTGTTCTTATGGGACATGGCAGACAGAATCAGTTAAGAATGAGAAACCCTCTTCATGAGATGACAAATAACCTTGGCTTTGATGCCTCAAAAACAAAAAAACTCTACTTGCAAGTCACATCCTCAGTTCCCTCGGCTTCGCTGTGTGTGGTTGGGGCTTTTTATTTGTATTCAGGAGAGCAGGGATGGCTGTAGGATGCAAAATGGCTTCCTCTAACTAGTGCTCCAGAAACGTTATGTGGTGTTTGCTTCTATGTGTGTCTCCCTCCCTCAGCCACTATCACAAACATACTTGCTGTGGACCTCTAAATTACTCTCTGACTGGGTAATAGGCATGCAATTGGTGGCTTACCCTAGCCTCCAACATGCAAACCCTTAAAACCCTTGTGGAAAGCATCACCTTCAGGCACCGAACACTGCTTTTGAGTCATCAACCTGCATCAAATGACATGTTCCTATCAATTAGGGAAGTTGTTTTCCAGGGTGGGAATCCGATGGGAAGCTCACTGCACAGAGGGAACATGTTTTGAGTGTAGAGACTCACCGCACGCCAGCTTGTCTCTGTCACTAAGGCTGGGACGTATTCTGCAGGGATCTTTGCTACCTCTGAGAGCCGCTTTGTTATTTTTTTACAACTAGCAAAACACGTTTTTCAGCATCTTGCAGCTGTATGAATCAGAGCAAAGCAATAACTAACAGCTGTGCTTATGGGTAATGGTAAATAACTTCCAGCCAAAACAAATACTGGGGATGCAGTGGTGCCATCTTCAAAAAGTAAGCAAGCAAAGAAAATAAATCACTGGGTATTCATTATCCACACCTACGGCACATCTATGTTGTCATGAAGCAGAAGACACCCGACAGACACAAACACAAGCTGAAAGGGTATTCATAAGCAGAGACTGTGTTTGATTTAAAGCCTGGCCAATTGGTGGACACAATTCAAATATCTGTCTTCAAACATCAAATCTCACATTAATGATGTGGATAAAAGCTGTTCGTTTCCCTGAAGCTAGCATACAGTTTGTCATTGCCGCCCCCAATGCTATCCATCCATCTACACCGCAGGGCTGTTCTGTAAGAGCTTGGCTTGACATTATGTAGTAATCCAGGTCTGAGGTTACTTTGATACATTTTCGATAATTCCATGTTTGTAAAATGATACAATCTCCGTTAATTATACTTTCGATCTACAATCAGATTTTCAACCCAAGGCTGCCCAGATGAAACAACAGGTTAAGAAAATCAACTGGTCCTGTGTTTACAAGTGAAGCAACATTAGAGATGAAAAAAGTACTATTGAAGAACAGCAGTAATAATGATAATTACTGTTTTCTGTGTCCAGCACTGTGTGCAAGTTGTTGATAAAAAAAAAAAAAAAGAACTGTATTGCCGTGTGATCGAGTATTGTTTTTATATACTAGTATTATATCGAAGTTTAAAATTCTGGTATTGTGACGACCTTGGTCTGAAGTCATTTGAGATCTGTTCAAATCATGCAGCTCTTGTGAAAGCAAGTACCAAGTCAAGTCTCTAGTCTTTGGAGGTAAATCCAAGTCAGATCAGAGTCTTCTGCGGCGCATTGCAGGTTTACAGCTCTACATTGTTGTATCAATACAGCAGCAGGTCAGACACATGGTTTGTCTATTTTTATCTTGAGGAGAAATGGCAATGATGGGAATAGAGAGAGACATAGGAAGGAGGTTGGGGAGCAGAGTGGTTTGAAATAACAGAGGAGCGCCTGATAGCACATTCTCAGAGTAAGTGTGTCTCCTTCGGGGACGTAAGCCAGAGCGGTGGACTTGAGAGGTGGACTGGTGCCAAACCTAAGCCACAAAAATGAGATTTAAGCTTTAACTTGACTGCTGGGAGTCTTAAGACTTTTCTTGCGTAAGACTCAACTTGAGACCTGAAAGCAAAAACTGGGTCTCGGGCTTTGACCTGGTACAATCCCAGGCCTCGCACACAGTAGATAACCACACCTTGAACATTTAACTACACCCAGGCATTCAAAGTACCTTGCAAAACACACTGTACATATCTTTGCAAAAAAAAGCCAGTCGTTTGATTATGAAGACTTGCGACCTGACTTGGACTTGTCTTGATTGACATGACTATTGATATATGCCTCAAATTAGAGATGGTCCGAGTACCGATCCGATACCAGTGTGTCATATATTTTATTATGTTTTAACAACTGTATACTACTATCCCTGTATGGATGTGATATTATCTTTGTTGTCGGTCTGGCTCAGGTTAAACTCTTTGTGAAACATGAACAAACATAAACGATGAATGCCCCAGAACTTTCTTTTATTATCCAGTTTGACAGTCAGTTATAACGGAAAAAGAACATAAATAAACTACTTTAAAGTAGATTTTCTTTTGGGCTTTATTACATGGTATCGGGTCGGTGCATATACTTCAGTACTTCCCGATACCAGCATTTTAGGCAGTATCGGAGCCGATACCGATACTGGTATCGGTTCCGATACTGCCTAAAATGCTGGAACATCTCTACCTCAAATAAGAGCTATGATTTAATGACTTGAATTCAAGTGAGGCGATCAAAATCCTAACCAACAGGCTATTATTGTCACACAGGCTCTTATTACGTGTGATGTGTTTTAACCCGGGTCCTGGCTGTCTGTGAAGGTGATATTTGGGACATGTCACCAGTGTCAACAGGATCGTGTCCACGCTTGCAATTATAGGGATAACAATCTCTATGGCTCAGAGAATTAGATTTCCATCACAAACACGCATCACATGATCTCTCTCTCTCTCTCTCTCTCTCTCTCACACACACACACACACACACACACCCCCCCTCCATTTCATCTGTCACCCATCACCATGGCACACCTCGATCAGCAATGGATCAGATAAGTAATGGGTGATTAGCATGGCTTCCCCTGTTGGTGTGGTTGGCTGAGGTGGGGGGTTGGGGAGTAGATGGGGTGAGAAGGGTGGTGGCTGTTGGGGGTGGGAGGTGTCTCGTTAGGGGACAGGAAGCACTGGGAGCAGCGAGTGATGTTCCAGGACATTAATTACGCAAGCACTGACACAGGGACCATTAATATAACTCCTTGAGGGTGCTGGATGTGCTGCACAGGGATTGTTTTTACATTCTACAAAAATATAGTGTTTTGCAGCAAGGACAGGATTTGATTTTTTTTCGGGTGGCTGACTGATGCTGTATTTGTCTTCTCATCATGATATGTCTTTTATAAATAATCCTTGCTCGGAAGTCAATTTTATTTAATATTCTCGTCTGTCGGTGCAGCTTTGTGAAAAGATAGAGCACATGCATTTCCCTATAATTTACATACTTAGGCATCAAACTATCTCATTGCTATCAACTTCACCTCTTTCTCTGTGAATGCTATAACTCTGTTCAAATAACTTGAATGTGAGCGTTGGTGCTTTCCCTTTGTAAACATTGCCGTATCGTCCTACTCTGCTGAAGCCTCCCTTTTGTTTATCTCCTGCGCTGGTAATGGGACAGAGTAATTTCTCATTTGTAACAATATCAAAAGGCAATTACAAGCCTGTGACTAAAAGCCACAGAACAATGTCTACCATCAATCATCTGAGAGGAAAAAGGCAGAGCGCACAGAGACATTTCCACCCGCTTATTTCCCCTGCCTGTTGCTCTGGTATTTGTGCTCAGCTGAACCTGGCCCTGGCTTTATGGCTGCTTGGGTGCTACCGTGAAAGAGCACAAGCCTGTTGCGGCTAGGCCATCTAATTATTGGTCTTATTTACCAAGTTAAAATGTCAGGATCCAAATGCTGGAATCCAAATTGTGTGCCTCAACAAACAATTCTACCTACTCACATCAAGTCTTGTTCATTATGTCCACATTTCTCAAGGCATGTGTCACGGTGTGTACCTGCCTTGCTAACTCACTTTAAAGAAGGAGGCACATTTCAAAGACTTCTCAGTATGGAGATAGGGAAATGCAGCATTGCCCGAGGTGTCATTTTCAATTTGCTATTGACGTTTCTTTCATCCTTACGCAGTCGAAACGGATCCAGTCTTGGAGAGGTTGAGTTATTACATTGCTCTTAATGACATTAGATTGATCGTTGCCTGGCAGGCATGTATTGGCACCTGCAGAACATGATAATTCACATTTAAAGTTTGTATGTGTCAATCGTTTCTCATTTCCGTACAGGAAACACAATGTACGCACAGTCTAAGCCCCACATTGCAAAGGTCAGCTTCCAAAGCAGGTTGCACTTTTTAACACACAAACCTCTGACTTTGAGGCAGCGTTGACCCAGAGCTATTCTCGATCGATGATCTAAGCACTATACCGTGAAGAGAGCAGCCAATGTCTCCCATTCCATCTGCTATGTTGGTCTTTGGCATGTTTTTCAGCCCAAGGCATGTATTGACAGCCTATTTCCTCCCCCCGCTAACTCTTTTCCTCCTCTACAAACACATACTGTACACCCCCGAGGGGCTGGAGGAAGGTGTGGAGGAAGCTGTCCACAGTTGATCAGCAAATGTGTCTGTGTCCTTCTGTGTGGGTGTGCGTGTGTGTTGCCAGGAGGGGACACTCTTGTCATGTCCCTTTAAGATTCCAGGCAGGTACAGTGCACGGCAGGGAGAGAGAGAACCGACGGGGGGGTTCGCATTAGAGCAAAGCCAGGTGTGTGTCCAGTGTCACTGGCAGTGCTTAATGTCATTAGTGCCGGTCAAAGGGTGGCAGCACTGACCACAAGGGCATGGAGTGGTCAGCTGCCCCCCACCCCCACACACACACACACACACTTTCTCTCACATATGCACATGGAGCTCCATGGACAGGGTTTTTGGATGCAGTACTAAGACCCTCTGTCTGCTATATTCAGTCTGCAGAGATGACTATTTGATGAAATTTGATGCCGGTGTATTGTGAGCTTTATCTGAAATGGCAAGGGCACCCATGCATTTTAATGTCTTGTCTCGTTTCCACTACTTTGCGGTTGTGTCTCTCTCATCCCCCCCCCCTTAGGCTTAGTTTTCCCCCCATTTCTCTATTGAACAAGCAAAGACAGAAGGATTATGCTGATAAATTCAACAAAAACATGCTGAAAGACTGAGTCAGAGGACACAGGAGCAAATGAGCATGTCTGTGTGTTTGAGAGACTGCGTGTGTGCGCATGCGAGACGGCATGTGAGCATGTGTCTACACTTCTGCGTCTTGTTTAGGGTGTGTTTCTTTATACATTCTTGAGGATGTGTCCCTCTGTACATGGTTTTGCGCTCCCTCAGCATTCAAGCGCACTTTTTTTTGAGGCAAACTCTGCTTTGAAGTCTTTGACGCTGTCACCCAACATTTCCCACTGCGGCGGTACCTGCGGGAGACCAAGGCGGCAAACTTGACCGACTTAAACTTAAAGATTTAAGCTGTAAAAAAAAAACAACACCACCCCACACGCCATCATCCAGCTGACTCTGAAGGCAGTGTGTCATCTGACAAAGCACAATCTCCAAAAAAAACTTGCTCAAGCTGGAGACATTTTGATGTAAGACAAAGCTCTATCCATGGAATCTCTCTCTGTACGGTAGGGTGGGAACAAGCGGATGGAAATAGATGTATGGGAAGAATACATATACCAATACCCAGTGTTGGAAGTATTCAGATCTTTTACATTCGTAAAAGTATGTAAGTATACTCAGGAAAATGTACTCAAAGTATCAAAACCCTAAGTACTCAATCCAGAAAAATTACCCATGTGACTGATATTCTATTATATCATTAGATATGATATTGTTACTGATGCATGGGCAGCATTTCACTGTTGTAGTTGGTTAAGATTAAGCTAATTTTAACTATTTTTATAGGACTGAAGCTAATGAATACTTTGATTGATTGATTGCAACTTCTCATAGCTCAAAGTGACACCTTCACAATGCTCGTTTTAGCCAACCAACAATGCTAACCTCAAATTTATGAACATAAATAAAAATAATTGCAATAATTTAAAGAAAAAAACACATCTTTCCATTTGATCAGCTGGGTCCATGAAATGGTTATCGTGAACTTGTTATCTATAAATTGACTATCAAATAAAATTGAATTCATTAATTGACTAACAGTTTCAGTTCTTCTTGTATATAATATCGGGTCGTTTATAAAAAAAGCATCACATTTTATAAGCTCTTCATATGTTTTGCATTTAAAATCCTAATTTGTAAAGAAACTAAAGTATAAAGTCAGATATAGTAGTGCAGCAAAACGTACAATATTGCCCTCTGATATGTGGAGTAGTAGAAGTATGAAGTAACATGAAAAGAAAATGCCAATACCACTTGAGTGAATACTAAGTTGTTAATTTCCTTTGATTTAAAGCTTTACTTAATCAGTTTTCAAGATACATTCATACCAGTGTAGCTGTAGCATTTGATTTGACCCTTTAAAATTGACTACTGGGATCTTTGGTATCCCTCTGGTTACGTTGGGGTACTGCTGGTTTGGAAGTGAAGTTAAAAGCATGATGCATTATCAGTTTTAGGTATGAGGGAGGTCAAATCCAATCTGACATCTGAAAACAGCAATTTTTGGCTTCAACAGTGCAAAATACGAATATTACACATAGCAAAAGTGTAGTCTTATCCCACAACATATATTTACTTAGATTTATGTGTTGATTTAGAGGACATTAAAATGAAATCTTGCCTAAATCTTCTCCATGCGCAGTCATTTGAAAATGATAACTGTAATTGCAATTCTTAAAATGAGCCAAGACACAATCAAACAATCATTCCACAAAACAAGACATATTTTAAAAGGCTAAATCTCTCATTAACTGGTTTTATATTGAGTAACAATATCTTGTTGGAGCAGTTGGACTGAAAGTTTTTATATAAAACATCTCAACTTTCTCTCTGCTGCTCTCTCAACAAACCCCTTTATCTGCCTTGTGCTCTATTGCTTACTGTTGCCAGCATGGTGAATCTAAACTCATGGGTGGATGTAGTGCTGTAGGTCTACGGGTCAACAAACACACTTCAAACACGCTGAGAGAAGACCAGCAGCCAAATTGACTCAGCTGAAGAGTAACCCGCTGTCTCTCTACTTTCACTTCCCCCCCTAGGGGGCATGCATAATGTTTTTTTTTTTTGCTTCCTAAATAGCATGTGGTACCAAAAATGGAGGTGACAGCATGCCAAACTTTTTTTTTTTTTTTTTCCCCCACAGCAAGAAAAATGTATGTGTGTGGATATCTTTGCATGTGGGATTTGATGCTTCTTTTGTAGCATGACAATACTGATCATGTTTACAAGCGTGTGTTTCCGCAGTATGTTTCTGTGGCAGCATGTCAACATCTGCATTTCTGTGGGTTAATGCACGGACATATCATCATGCTTTTGCACGTCTTCATCTAAATTAAACAGATAACTGTGTGTCTAATGAGCAGCGGTTTCCATTTGCAGGAGCTCATCGTGCCTGCCCCCTGCCCTTGCTATCTCTCACTCGGGCCTGGGGACAGCTCCACTCCCAGGCCATTGCTTCACAATCCTATCCCAGGATCTGCGCAATCAATATGCACTGGCTACTTTTTTTAATTATGCAATTCGTCGCCAAATGCCGTCTATATACCAATTTCCTTCCCCCGTACCCTCATCCCTCTCCATTTCTGCAGCCATTTTCTCTTTGTTTCTCCAATTTCTTTCCCTTTTAAATAAGTATCCCCACAGTGATTGCATGCACAAAAGCGAGCCAGCACACATACACAGACGTCTGCTTCTCAGCCAATGACTAACAGTCTCATTTAGGCCTATTATTAATAATTTACTACCTGTTTGCCGGGCGAGCCTTGGCATCCTGCTGCACAAATATAGCGTCCGAGGAACTACAATGGCGGATTAGGGACAACAGTAAAATGTGCTACAAAGAGGGGACCAAATTGGTTACCAAAACAGATAATAGATTTCTTGTGCAGATGGAGATGCGGGTGTCAAAGGGGCAGTGATACTGGTCAGGTGTAAAGGTGAACTTCATGGAGTCTGATTCATACTGGGGTAAAAACCTTTGATTGAGGGGGGACATGAGACACCCTGCCCAGTCTGATGATAATTTAGACATATAGAGGAATGGTTTACTTCCATTCCAAATCACTGATTAGCTGCTTAACATTCCAGTTAGTTTCATTTAAACCTCATCATTCTGAAATCAAAATGGCATTTGTTTAGTTTGATAATAATGTACCAACACAAAACGGCTACTTTCTCAAGAGCAGCATCTAAAACCATTACTAGATTGCTGCAATTACCATGTAAACCTTAACTCCTTAAAAAACAGTTGTGATTCAACATTCCGTCTTAGCCGGAATGAGAGTAGAAGACAGATAAATAACACTAAATGTCAAGAAGAAAAGCCAATACATCTTGTTTTGCGGAGCAAATCAAAGCTGAAAAAGCCATCAGCATTTGCTGATTTGTTCCTTAGTGAGCAAATGCTACAGTACAACTGAATGTTTCTCTATTTGAATGAAACCTCCTTAAAAGCAATTTTATCATCTCAAAACTGGAGGGACGTCAAGTTAAAAGAGAGACTTTCTATCTCAGTTCTGGAAATGGTGACAGAGAGAGATATAAGGTTATCACCTTGAACGTAGAAACAGACAAAATACAAACAAAAAGTCGAGGGAAAGGCAGACCGCTGATTACCAGATATATATAAAAGTAGAAGTGATATGAAAATGAGGAGAGAGGAGTGGACTCCACTCAAACCCAGCTAAGATGGATTCCACTAGAGCTGAGAGCCTCGCTCTCTTCCCTTGCCTGTCTGAAATGATCTGAGACACACACACACACACACACACACACACACACACACACAGTAGCTTCATGAATTAAACTAGGGTAAAGACAGGGTTCAAAGCTTGAGTGATTTCTCAGAGCTGCATCTTAAGCTCAAATCACCTGCTCTCTGTTCTTATCTTTTCTCACACTGACTTTTAACTTCCCCCAGCGCGCGCGCGCACACACACACACACACACACACACACACGTAACAATGGAGAGAGAAATTCGGGGAGAAAAGACAGAACAAGAAGATGGAAAGAAGGAAGGATACAAACAACATGGGATATGGGGGGAGCAGAGGAGGTATGAAAAGAGTATATGGAGGAGGGAAGTGGACATTATCTCCTCTCACAGTGTGACTGTCTTCTACCTCTTCTCTCACTCTTCATTCAATCTTTAGTAGTGTAAACACAAACGCAACTTAATCAATTTCAGTTGCTTCTGGATTACCACAATACCAAATATGGGCATAACTTGCACTGCACTGTGATGTTGTTCCCCTTTTTTGATTTAAATACACAATAATAGCAAAATGTCCACCCAGTGAAAGCATTCTTTTCTTGTTAGAGGCCATGATAATGAATTGGCAACGGTTAGCTACGGTTTCAATCGAGACCAGAGTGGTGGTAGGTGAGACTCATGAAATGTTGTAATGTTGTACACAAGGCATGTGTATCATATATCGTTTTAAAATGTATTTTAAAATTGTACTCCTGCTAATAATTTCCATTTTGATGTTTATCGTCATATCGGTAATCTCAGTACACTTTTATTTTGTCACTTTATCGAAATATATATATGAATCTGGCTGATAGATCTGTCAATATTAGCTTATTGAAGATGGTATTGGTGGATAATCAACCGATAAGTAACAAATTTGAAATGTCAAGGTTTGAATTTGTCCACCGGAGATCAGTGCTAACTTTATTATTTCAACTGCAAAATGTCACGCTAAGTCCATTTTATATATATATATATATATATATATATATGTGTGTGTGTGTGTTGCTGTGATTTATTTTAAAATCTCAAATATCACCATTGGAATTGGCCTTAAAAATACAGTATCGGTCGGCCAACACAAGCCAGGCATCAACCTGGCAAGAACCTTTCCTCAACCCCATCTCCCAACATTCTCTACCTGCCTCTTTTGTCGGCTTTTTTAAATAAGTGCCAGTTACCATATACTTCTCACTGGCTTATCTCCCTGTGTTCACAGTTTCACTGCTGTGATGAATCCCTTCCATGTTGGATGAGGAGAGAGAGGGAAAGACAGAGAGATTGAGAGTCTGATAGGGGCAAAGAGAGGCACAGACAAAAGGGAAATTCAGAATGATGGTTTTTGCCCACAGACAACATAGTATATGACAAACGAGACTGTAACCACAACCTTCTCAGGTGGATTACAGTTCACACCTGGCATCAGCGTGTCACCAATGTCTCTCCAGTTGACCACTTGTGATTATTTAGGTTCCCTGCTCACATTCTGTCTAGGGGAAACTGCTACTGCTGCCGTAGTTTCCGGGACACTACACCTTGTTATAACAAAAACAAAAAAATGCAGATACAAAGAGAAGAGCTCGTCTGAATGTTCAGCTTAGCCAGGAAGCAATTAAGGGCTCAGTGTGAATGGTGTCATAAATGAAAACGCGTACGAGCTTAAAAACCAGCAAACCACACGTTGCTTACAATGGTGTCATTCATACAGTCAAACTCTCTCTTTCACTCTCTCACATTCACAGACAGAAAATATGTGTGCTAGGGCAAGAACAACTACGAGACAAGGTGAGCAAGAGACAAGTAAGACAAAGGGAGAGTAATTGATGAGAAGGGGTGAGGTGACGTACAGCAGCAGTAGGGGGGTCAGCCTTTTATCTTGAAGCAGAATATCTGAACAGCGGTGACTGCACTGTGAGCTGAAAACCGCATCAATATTTCATCACTGCAGCTCGGCCGGGCATCAACAGTTTGGATTTTCTCCCTTTTTTGGTCCATGACAGCCTCAAATGCCACCAGTGAGGAGTGTGGTGGGGCTACAAGAACATGTGAAGGTTTTTGACTGGAAACTATGCAATTATACATAATTTGACCATTATTATCACTATAGATAACGTCTAAAAAGCTTAAAGACAAAACTACAAGGGCACAGAGAGTTCACAGAACTGCGCCAAGGCATGGTGCAGTTGTAACATTTTCAGACATTAACTCATTTTTCGATTAATCCTTCATCACATGAATGCAGCACATTCGCCACATGTTCACAACGACAGTAAAAAAGCAATTAGTGTATCTGCCCTGTGATTCTGATCCGCTCCAAAATGTAATGAGTTTTTCCTTGGCCCATGTTACACCCTTCCCCCTAAGTTTCAGGAAAATCAGGTCAGTTCTTGCCTCCTTGGCGGAGGTAAGAATAGGAGCCTAGACCCCAACTCGTGACCTCCAGGCACCTGTACTTGCCCATTTTCCAATTCTCTCTGCTCGAGGAAAACTAAAACAGCTGATGCTCAGCCCTGATCCAACAGCACAAACTGGTGAGTTGCATCAGGTGCATAAGGTGTTCAAAACATACTGCAATGAGTATGTTCCTAACGGCTATTGTTTTGTTTTTTTGGGGCCAATAAACTGACGGACGGTAGATGGCCCACCGCAAAAAACACTTAGTGTTACATTCACAGTGTCTTCTTTCTAGCTAACTACCTAGCTATTAGCACTCAGTGTGAGGAACACTGTTTTATCAATTAAATGATAATAAAAATTTATCAATTATTAGTGTGCATTCGTAAACAACCCGTTCTGACCCAGCACACTAACGGAATGACTGGTAGATGAGTCGCTGTCATTGGCAAAATTATTTATACTGCCTATGCAGGAGGTATCATTGTATCGATAAATTACAGAACCCTGTCCTACACGTTGGCTCGTCCAGATGCACTCCCTATTGATTTTACATTCATGCACCTAAGCACAAAATTTAATGGCAGGGAAAACCCTGCCATAGAATCACAGTTTTCTCTCTCTTTTATTGTTTAATCTTTTGCATCCCTTTCTTTCATCGATTACACAGCACAGGGAGAGTTATAAATCTGTCTTTAGGCTGCAGATCTGGATTATAAGCTAATTCAAATGCAGTCTAGATTGCAAATCATACAACTAACTTGTTTTAAACCGGTCCAGACAATTCAATGTGCTGACTTCCAACAATAAAACAAGGATGGGAGGTGATAGCATTCCTGCTGTTTTAGCTATTAAAATGCCCAGCGTTCTTGCTTCAGAGTGTGAGACTCCTCTCTCTGCTGTTCACTGCTGCCATGTATTTACACAAAGCTGTGTCTGGGCCCGCGGGGGGGACCTGTAGGCCTGCACTTCTAACTCTACATTCCCCGTTTCTCCACCTGCCTCATCCCTGCTCTTTTGTACTATATTCAAAATCAGACCACTAAATCATTTTGCCAATTTTGGCCTTTAATTAAAAGGCTCACTTGCGCCCACCTCTTTGATATAATAAATGAACCCTTGATTCATTATGTATTTATTGTAGAATTGAACCAAACTACGCTGGCTGCCAATGGAAAGCCCACTAACAAATTAAAAGCCAATACATTTGAGGATTCACAGAGATGGAAAACACACACACTCCCAATCACAAATGAGCAACACCTCATTAGCAGCTGTAGTAGCAGTAATTATATTATCAGCACAGATGACATGATGTCAATTCAGCTGCTATCATAGATTCTACTGAGTCAAGGCATTTCAGTACTGGGGGCATTATCAGTCACGAGATAAGACAAACATTGTTTTTGAATATGTATAAACTAGGAGAGGCATATAATAATCCCAGTATTTTTCAGTTTTATATTCATAGGAGTGTGAGCTACAGAGCGCTGCAGCTGTGTTCAATCTAGCTGTACTTAAATGGTTTCATATGACCTTTTGGCCTTGTCCCAGCAGCACATTATAGCGCCGCTGACGGTGACTGCCTGTGCAAATCAGGGTTGAGGCACCGTGCACCTTGCCAATGGAACTTTCTGTGATATACAATCAAATGCAGAGGACCCCCCTCGCCTGCCTTCCCGCCAGTTTCCAACATGCGGGACCACTGGGTAATTGATAGAAAATGAAACCAAATGAGATTGATTAGAGCTTTTGTGGATTCTGGTTATATGCTCAATATGAGAGAAGTAATTCTGCTAGAAGATCAGAGGGAGAACGGAGAGCAGATATGCGTGAGACGTGTGGCGGGCGAGCAAGAGAGAGAGAGAGAGAGAGAGAGAGAGAGAGAGAGAGAGAGAGAAACTATTGATCAAGCAAAGCTGTGCTGCATGTCGATACGGGCCTCTTTCCAGGGAATGGAGTGACACAAAATAGTGGGGAGCAATATTTATCAGGCTGTGTGTTTGTGTTTGCAAAGGGAGAGTATGGCCATGAGCTTGTGTGCACATTTGTACACCGAGGAGAGTCACACTGATGGGATTTTAGATCGAAACACACTTAGTGCCTGTATGCAGTCTACTCATGCATGTTGCATCTGTTGCAAGTACCAAGATAGGCCAATTTAGGGGTCTGTGAGACTATCGGAAAGCAGAGCTAACCTTAAAACAGAAAATTTATGATTTTCCATAAAGAATACACAGAGAAATAAAACTTTTATGTTCCTCAAGCAACGTAAAGTGTTACTAAGAGCAAGGGGGTATGAAATTCCAACATTACTTTCCAGTATGATGGGCAAGAGATGATGCATTTCATGATCTAATGTCATTTTAAATAACTTTAAACTCAATTACCATTTCCAATACATTCATACCCATGCATCTTTATAGAGTGCATGATCTACCGATACAAAGGTTGAATGTGAGGTTAATAAGCAGCAACCCAGGTCCTTTATTAATGAGGTAGAGTAACTTCCATAAACACTTACACTACACTGGCTACATAGATACTGTTACACGTATGCCAATACCAAATTGAAATGAATAACACAAGCTACATGGTGAGGGGGGAGGAAGACAAAGCTAGTGCTATTAGCAGAGAGCAAAGGGTGGCAATAGGAATTAGGACAGCTACATTTAACTGTAGGAACCATGGGTGGTGGTGGTGGTTTGTGTGTGTGTGTGTGTGTGTGTGTGTTGGAGGAGAGGGGTAGGGGGTGCAATAGGAGAAAGAGAAAAAAAATTCAAAGTGTGTCAGCTGGACAGTTATTCTCCAGCCTGTTCATTCATGGAACAGGAAGGGGAAGGGCAATCTCTGTCAGTGTTTCCCCTACCATTATATTGGGGGATGGCCCGCCACGCCTCCCGCCCTGCCTGACCGATGAGGAATTATTGATTTCATTCATTCGTTTTTCATAATACATAAATATATAGATAGAAATAAACTTGACATTTACGGTTGAAATAATGTCCCTCAATCATGTATAGTTCAAGTCTGAACTATACGAGTTAGTGAGTTTCTGAATGTCGTGGTGATATTATTTCATTAGATTGTTCATCTTTTAACAGGTGTTTATCTTTCAAAGAGGGCACATTTCTTTCACTTCAGCATAACACACTTACAAGAACCGTACACTGACAAAAAAACTAAAGCAGTCAAAGATACTTAAGTTCTTTGAAAGAGACCACCACCAATCAACCTGGCGGACGCGGCGAGGCTGATGCTTACTCCGGACCACCAGAGAAGCGCCAGAGCTGACCGTGTAAAAGACTGTGGTCAAGCCCACTGTCTCTCGCATCTCCGTGGTCAAACCAGCTGCCACTAAAGTTGGAGTACACCCGTATTCTGACAATTATGATAAACACATTGAAACGGCCAAGGATACATGTAGCTATGTCCGCTTTATAAAATAAGGTGTCTCAGAGCCATACTAAGAGACTCAGAGTATATACTAAATACATAGCTGACATAGCTTCACTGACAGAAAAGCTTCCGACAACAAGTGGGGCAGCCATGATGGAAAGCACCACAGATGTTGATGGCGTACTATAAAATGGTCGTCCAGCTTGACAATAGACCTCTATGTGAAATAATGGCACCGCTCAGCTAATATTAGGAGGTTTTTGTTGATTTAAAAAAACAACTGGAAAGAACTAGTTTAGATGACAGGTGGTGAACGCTTCCTGATTTTGGAGGGAAAGTATGAATACAATCTCCAATTTGCCAGGTACAATTATAAAAGCAATATTGTGAGTGTGATGAAGTACCTAAAATAAAGTATATGTATTTGTACTATCCTCACAACAGAATAACAATTCTACTCTATTCATAGCATGTTCTCCAACACACCTGTATTTTAAAACACTGATACGTTCTGTTGAGTGAATGGAATGAATTAAGAAAACAAAGAACCATTCACATGGACTAGCACAACACAAATAAATTATTCAACAGCATTGCTGCTGTAAGCACTTTTATACAATTTTTAGGGGTGGTGGTAAACATTGTTTAATCAAGGTTGACTAGGGCTTCTTGTATGCTCTGTATGTGGTGGGGCTGTAGCCATTATGATGATACAGCATTTTGTTTCACTCTGTCACTCTGCTAATTTTCCCCACCTCCCACCTCTACTTTTAAAAGCTGTCAGGCTTTCCCATGGTCGCCTCCGATACACGCCAGCTAACTGGGCGGCCTAAGCTACTCGTATTTACAAAGAACAGCCTCGCCATGAATAATACAGGATGTGCAAAGCACAGGGTTGGAGACAGGGGAGTAGGGAAGATGTCGCGGCTTATTTCAAGCAGGTGAAGTGAGAAAACAAAGTTGGAGAGCACAAGATAGATGCATCTGTAGTGAGTGATCGGTCAGAGAGAAAGCAGAGCGTAGAGAGTATTCAGCAACAAGATGATTCATGGAGACAGGCCCAATGCTCCAGCTGGATCTTCCTCAGCATCCCAAACACAATTAAAATTCTTCTTGATTCTCTGATGCGTGCCGGAAAACAAATGTGCTGAAACATATGTATTACCAATGCTACGAAGCCGCATTTTCAGCTACAGTCAGAATGGCTGCATGCAGAACGAAGTAGGTTATTCATGTGGTTTCTGCTCCGCTCAAGGACACTTGTCTACTTTGTTATGCTCATATGCCTGGCCTTGATCGATCACTGGGCCTCCTCAGATGCACTGTGGGGTAGACTGTGTGTGTGTGTGTGTGTGTGTGTGTGTGTGTGTGTGTGTGTGTGTGTGTGTGTGTGTGTGTGAAAGCAAAACATACAGAGGATACACAATTCTGGGGTTATTTCAAACTATTTCCACATTTTTAATAAGAATGAAGCAGAGTGGAGAGAGTGGGAAAAAGTTAATTTTAAACACACCGAGCAAATGGAATATTTGATCAGTATAAGATAGCAAAGTCCTAAAACTGTGTGCTACTTGCAATTCTGTGTGATGCTAATGTAAAAATGAAGCTCATTTATAATATCTGCACACAAACTTTTCCTGTGGTGGAAAATGGAACTCTGACAAATCATGAACAGGAAACTGAGAACAACAAAAAACTAGAATTACCGCCTTGCGGTTGCATGCCTCCGCCAACCAGTCAAGTTGTAGTTTACATCTGTCCAGACTAATAATATATGTAGTACAGACTTTGAAGGAATTTAATAAAATATATGAAGTGCATTTCATGGCTGTTTCACACATCTTCAATCCGGCAGCACAGAAGATCAAACAATCACCACAGTTTCAAGATTAGTGTCACCAATTCAGTATCCGACACAATGTCTCCCCTTTTGTTCCTGAGTTATGGCGTTGAATATTGGCCGGAAAAGCATTTTTGTGGGACATTATGGGGTCCTTTAACCTTTTGGATATAAAATAGTATGACATTTATGAATGTGATAATTAGCCCAGGAATTCTTGCACACATGCACCAAAATCGAATCAGTTCATACTTGAGTCCAAGTGGCAAATGCCAAATTTGAACGGATTCTTTCAATGGGTTCCTGAGATATCACGTGCACGAGAATGGGGCGGAAGGACAACCCGAAAACATAATGCCTCCGGCCACAGCTGTCGCCGGTGCGAAGGTATAGAAATAAAACTGTATTGCACTGTATGGTATGAGCAGCAGTTCAGCATATAAAATAACTATTCATTGTTGGCATTAAAATAAAAGATATATATCTTTTTTTTTTTTTGTATCAGTCTGTATCTGCCTGTGAGTGCATACAGTATAATCTCCTTATGGCCAGCAGTGAGCTGATAGTGGCTATACAGATCCAGCTACTGGACCCAGAACAGGGAAGTCATGGCAAAAACAAGAATGGAGAAAAGGATGAGGAATGACATAACAGCAGGGCCACATGTGTAGACGACATAAACACACTGAACACCAGCGCTGCTTGAGGTTTTCAATCACAGAAAAAAAATAGTCTGTAATCACGCAATTGCTTTGATATTGTTGATATACTACCCGTTTACACGTACATGGTTATTTTGAAAAACTGAGACATTTCCCTTCGTTTGTGCCCTTCGTTTACACGCAAATGGAGAATTTGCCTCTGAAAACGATTCTTTCTGAAAACTATTCTTTCTAAAAACTCCGGCCAGAGTGGAGATTTTGGAAAACTTGCATGTAAACTGAGACAAACGGAGGTTTAGGCAGCCGAGGAAGTGAGGAACAGAAGAGAGAGGAAGAGATGCGTTGCTGTTGTTGCCAATTTCAGGATTCTGATTGGCTAACGTGGGCTTGAGCTTCTCGTTACACTGCCACCTACAGGTTTGGCGTGCTCTTGACAGCACCGACGGCATATATACACAGGTATGTGTAAACGAACACTTTTCTGAAAACCGACAGCTGTGCACGATGTTATTTTTGAAAACGGAGAGGTTGAAATGTCCGTTTATGAAAATAGCCAGCCACGTGTAAACGTAGCAATAGATAATATGAAGAGTTCAAATTGTGAATATTGTGGTGCAGGTGTTACTCAATTAAAATGAAGATTGATGCTGATAATTGGTCACAGGACTATAATGAAAAAAAGAAGATTTGTACTTTTATAGTGGCAAAAAAGAGCACTAAGAATAATAACCAAAGAGAGATACAGCAACAGAAAATAAATACATTGATCTATGTTTGATATAATGCAGCTGTGGGGGTGCTGCATGGGTACATTATTGATCTAGGTATCATCAATAAATATTATTAATGTTGCCTTACAAAGTCATAGTCACTGCCTATAGCAAGCAACTAAACTTCAGTAATATAAAAATGTAATGAAAACGTAAACAGCTTCTTTTGTGTCGGATAGTGATGGGACTTGTTTATTCACTCCAACTGTGAAAGTAACACGTTGCCTCGACAGCTAAAGAAGGGGCGCTTTGAAATCCTCTCTCTCTGTCTACATCATCTTTTGCTCTCTTTCTCTCAGTTGCTCTCATCTGTACTCGGCCTGGCCCCATGTCATCCGTCGGAGTACAGAAAAACAAACACATTGGAATGAAGCAATAATGTTGTGAGACTCTCAACACAGCATGTTCTAGTATATTAATGCTGAGGCACAATAACACATATAGCAGGTCTATATGCCTTCATTCGCTAAAAGGTCTTAATCAAAAGCAAACAGCGGCGAGCATATACTGAAGGTTAGGTTTCATAATGCAGTTTTGTCACAACAGTGAATAAAAAAGAGAGTTTACTTCTTGTGAGCCTAAGTATCAGTAAGATCACTCTCTGGACACATCGTAATAACCCAAAGATTATATAAAATTCCACGCAGGGCTTTAGCAAAACGGGTTTGGGGATAAGCGAGAGGCAAAAGAAAATCTATTAAAATGTCACGGTCTATGCGAGTGAAATGCACCTCTACGTATATTAATTCTTTAGGGAGGGGGAGAGGGATACTCCTGATTTATCGCCGTGTTCAGCCGCCATCATTTATCACCTCACTAGCCAGCTGATTCAGGCCCGCTTGGAAATGGCCACTGTGTTTCCGCTTGGGGAATTCCATTACTGGTCTAGGGACATAGGGGAGGATGTGGAGGATGTGAGGGTAGCTTAAGTCCAACAGAGTACAATATAGAAAAGCCAATGTTAAGGAGGGAGTCAATTTGCACTACACTGATTCCCCTGATTTGAGTGTAAGCTCATATATACACATGTCCTACACTCACATCAACATACTTGCACAAGAAAAGAGTGACATGGACATGAACTCTGCTGGATTATTACCACTTCACCAGTACAATTGCGACACTTGCATGGATGGACCGACTTCACGTTCAATTGGTACACATTTGTCATGAAGCAGACATTTCATTGACATGCTGGATAAAATGTACTGGCTGTTTGAGACACATTGCATCCAGAAATATGGTCCACCCAGTTCACAAAGAGTACTTTCAGTCAAACTTGTGTGCTTTACCGCAACTTGACTGCAATCTTACAGCAATACCTCATGCTATTGAAAAGAGGTAGTGGGGAGGAAGAAAGGTCTGAGGAGTTACATACTGTATTAGCTTCAAATGAAGTGCATGTTTTTAAAAACCCATTTTGAAGTTTCTAGCTAATACACGATCAATTGTTATTTCCCGAGAATGTGCAGGTGTAGGACTCTTGCTAAAGGAAGCTATAAGAAGTCATGGCCATTGATTACATCTTTTAACAAGAACCTCAATCTATATTAGTTCTCCCAGAGTACTTCGCTCGTGTATGGATTTTGTTGTCTCCAACTCCAAAAAGAAAAGTTAAAGAGTTTCTGTTTATAATTGGTGATTTCAAATGCTTTATCATCATCTTAAAGTAAGTAAGTAAGAAAGTATTTAATGAAGCATGTAGGTGTAAAACATTTCTGAGTTAACCAGCTAGAAATTATCTAATATTTCATCCATAGCTCTGATCTAATCTGACATCTGTTATGCCGCTATGTTAACCATTTTAACAAGTGTAGAAAATGCTAGAGATAACTCTGCCACCTCTACACAGAGCTTCCAAAGTCTGGTCTTGCTGTTCCCATTCACAAACGGGTGAAAAAATGTATGACCATAAGCTCATCTATATTAAAGAAATGTGACCTTTGAGGTGAGACACTTACAACAAACAATATTGCCAGTGTGAGATAGATGCTTCCAATTGTCAAAATCAGAGTTATTTTATGAAAGGGACGGTTAATGCACAGAGAGTAATGGGAGGTGTACAGGAAATACAGGACAGGGAGATAGCGGAATTGAGGAAGAGGACAGGATGTACAGGGAAGACAAGGTGAAGAGGAGACTGTCAGCTCAACTTATCGACAGCTCAAACCCCACAGGGATAAATACAGGGAAGGTGTGTTTGTGTGTGTGCGTGTGTGTGTGTACGTGTCAGTCCTGATGATCTACCACGTCAACTTGAGTAAAGGTCTTTCACCGCGTTGATGCCCTAAGGAAACACTGACATTCTCAGCACAGTTTCCTGTGTGTTTGAAGGCACGTAGAGAGCGAGAGAAATTATGAGGGAATTTGACTGTCTGACATAGCAGTATTTCCTCCCAACAAATCCTACAGTATGTGCGGACAGTGCTATCCAATATGTAATGCATTCTGGCAGTTCAGTCATCCCTAAAGCACCGGCTATTATTTCAGGTAGTCAGCACTCACAGTGATAAACTCTGCTTCTGCTTGTATTAGCTGTTATTCGTGCCAGCAAAGATGGCACCTTCTTCTAAAGACGAGCCTCTTCTCCAGTCCCATGCTTCCAACAACAAGAGGGCATGGCTAAAAGCTTACTGTGATAACTGCAAATGCATTCCTAATGTACAATCCAACACATTTTGCATCTTACTTATATATTAAATATTGGTCATTATTCATTCTACATCCAGGAAGTCCCTGACACATACTGCCTCTTTTTGGAGCACCTGTAAAAAGAATCTTATGTTCTTATAACTATTATAACATGTTGATATAACTAGTTTAGGACAATAAATGGTATGAGAAACTGTATATATATATATATATATATATATATATATATATATATACTATATATATATACATATATATATATACACATATATATATATATATATATATATATATACATATATATATATATATATATACACATATATATATATATATATATATATATATATATATATATATATATTTTAATAGATTAACATTTCCATCCCATTTGACCACGAGTCAGAGCAAGTAAGGAGAAAAAAAAGACGGAAATGGATAAACAATGAGATGGCTGAAAGCCTTTTAGAGCCTGACAGTGGCTTTCATCTGTACCATGCTAACACTGTGGTCGCAATCAAAATCGTCACTCACATGCACACAAAGTACATCTATCCTGAGTCATGTTAGATTGCAGAAGGTGTGTATTGTATTAACGAGTACATTTGCTCCACTGAATTCAATCAGGTCCAGAATATTGACAGTAGTCAGATGTGCAATGCTGCTATTTACAAAGCGTCAACAAAGGAATTGGTGTGATCTGAGCAATGTGTGATCTGAGTACCTGTGAGAAATAATTGCTTTACCCTATCCCCTTCCCAGCTTTGTATATTTAAATTCTCTTTCCCAAGTCCACACACATACGCACAGATATCCCTCCCAACTCTCTTGTTCTTATTTCAGCATACAGGGAAAGGTTTTTGGTAATGTTTACAAGTGGCTGGAGTGGTCTCGAAGCAATTACAAAGCCCCATTAATTGTCCTTTCAGGCACATTGTGGTTAAAAAGCTCACCAGGTCTTTAATTAAAACCAAGCAAGGAGTGGAAAATACAAAATAAAAAAATCATCACAGAAGTTTTTTTGGTACATTAACCCAAAGAAACAGGCATATGTCTGGCTTACATGCCAAAGCTAACAGGCATAGAATCAATTTTGAAAGTTAAAAAAGGACTTTAGCACTGACAGTGTTGAAAATATGATTAACACTAATAATGTTTTTGTGGGTGAGATATACAGTATCTTCACCTCTGCTAAACATGTACTGGGGGAATATTTCAATTAATACCAGCGAAAAGCACCATTACACCAAAGCCATATGTCAAGCCAAACTATTACTTTCATCTACAGCCCTCAGCACCACAGGGCACAGAATATGGCCGTCCATCCTCAACCAATCCCCTTCAAGCTCTTGACATAGTGACTTCTAAAGTCCATTGGGCTTAGCACTGCCCACTTTTGGGAGAGCCAAAATTGCCTTTTCATGCCCAAACACTTTCATTCCTTACTCAGCTTTCCATCCATCCTCTCATCTCTCTGCCCATGTTTTCACTTGCAGTGTCTGCAAATGGAAAGATAGCTACTACTTCCCCAGTCTCTCGCCATCTCATTTATGGAGCAGCCCACAACTGAAAAGTAGAAAGGGTCTGTGTGTGTGTGTGTGTGTGTGTGTGTGTGTGTGGGTGTGTGTGTGTGTGTGTGTGTGGATTTATGGGCATGAAAAAAAGCAAGCAGAGTGATTATTCAGGATTCACACTGGGTTTCTGGCCTAATGAGGTGCTGGTTAATTGCTAGGTACGGACAGAGGCTCTTTGGGGCCAGCTGGCAAACGGCGTGGAGAGAACATGGGAGCCACAGAAGAGGTGGGAGGGGGTGGATAACGTATCAACAATGAGTTGAAGAGAATATGAGCCAAAAAAAAGCTAGTCAGACACCTACCATGAGTTGGCTTTTATGCACAACCATACTTGTCTTTCTCTCAGCGGGCTTCTGGGTCAAAAACAGATTTCCCTTATTGGATCAGGAGGTTGGAGGGGAGTTTTTTTTTTCCTTCTTTTTCTCAGAGGTTTGCAGCTCTACTTACTCATTCCTCCTGAGTTTGGCCTGAGTGATTTCAGCTGGTGATGAGAATCTGAGAGGGCTAAAGCCTACCCTTAAGTGTGTCCTGATCCACGCTGGGTTGAGCACTGAGTCCATGTTGAAGCTAGTGTGACCTTCATCAACAAGCGGCCTGACAATCAATGTTAAGCCTAAACCAAGTGCAATACACACACAGTAAGGCTGGATTCATCAGGCTATTTTGCTCTAGAGAACGCTAGCTATCTTTGATTTATTTTTCTCCTGTTTTTCCCTCATTTCAAGCGATGTACCGAGCAAATGATTACCTATAGAGTTGCCGGTCAGGATGAGAGCGAATACATTTCAGTTATCAGGTTTCATTTAAATTTGGTTAGGAGAAAATAAAAGAGGGGCTAGGCATGACCAGCGCCTGTTGAAACCTATCAAGCATATTAAGCATTAACAGTAGGCTAGCAAAAGCAAGGAGTACAACACTTAGTGAGCTGCACTTAGTTCTTTAGAATGGTCAATTCACTTTGTGTTATGGCCCTCCAATGGCATAAATAAAGGACTCAATAAACAAAGAGCTACAGTAAATGCACACTCAAACAATAAGGTCTATTTTCTACTAATATGGACCAAAAGCGTACCTTTTCATCCAACGTAGCTTCCAAATAGGTATAAAATATTACATTTGTACCTATTAAGGCTCTTCAATATACATGGTAGTAGGGAAACGGGTTGATGCTTTCTGTGGGAGTGGGAATAGGGTGCTGCAGGGATGACATTTTTGCATAAGCAAACAAAGCCTTGTATTGCCCTTGGTCCCTTGACAAAAAGCCAATGGAATTTTTCCATTGGATGTTAAATAATTTCAGAAATACTGTTCAGCGAGACGGTCCTTACAAATGCACAACACTTTCATGATTTTAGAAGTGTAAATGCAATCGCCAGATGTAAAACGCTAACGTTGGGCTAAAAGCAATCTACACCACAGTTTTATGACTTCAACCACCACTTAGCTGGCGGTGGCGTTTAATGTCCCTGACAACCTCTGTAGTCTCATTTAGCCACTTGTTAGCAACCGCCTTTTTTAAGACGCGTAAACGGTTTCAAAATTCACAAGTGGGGGACTTACTGACATATTTTATGACGTAGAACAAAACATGAAGCTCCCTTAAGCCAGTGTCAACCACAGACCTTATTTCAGGCATCTTACTCAAAACCCATTAAAAAATAAATAAATAAAACAACAACACTGAATTTGAGACAAGGGGATGCTAGCTCATTTCTGGGTTTTAGGAATCATTTCTGCAGCACTCAATGGAGAAAAACAGAAGTTAAGATGAGGGATTGAGGAGGGAGGCAGATTGAAATCAGCATGCTGCAAACACTGGAACTCTGCGCTCAATTAGTATGCCTGGCAGCACTATGCACCAGCAGCTGGATTCATTGTATGCATGCCCGTGTTGTGCTAACGCCCAGCAAATGCTTACAGTTAAACAAAGACTTGCACAGACACAGCCTGCTCCTCCCAGCATCTCCCTCGCTGTCCCTCTCTCTCTTGTTTTCTCTCTCACTCACATGAACAGAGAATGCGAGAGTGCGCGAGTGACAAACAAAGCCCTCGTACCGCACGCACTTACACAGCATCTCTGTCTGAGTTGGTTCCAGATGAATAAGGCAGAATACCAAGTGGCCCACTTATACGCTACGCAGAGACAAATAGACCAGTCAATCACCGCAGGCTGCTGCTGAATAACAAATGCTTTCTCTGGTATGTGTGTGTGTGTGTGTGTGTGTGTGTGTGTGTGTGTGTGTGTGCGCGTGCGTGTGTGTGTAAGAGGGAGTACAAGACAGCTTCTTTTCTACATGTTGTGCCTAAAATGCATCTGTGTGCATGAACATCAACCTCCAGTTTCAATTGCAAGTGTTTTTCAGTGTAATAGCACCAGATGAGAAGAGGCTGTTTTAGAAAAGAGATACATTTGATACTAAATACAGTTTACAGTACACAAAGTGCTGGTGTTTAAACGTGGCTGCCAAGGCCAGCAGACTATGTGAAGAAAGAAGAAATGCCACCTTTGATTTGTACCTGCTCCTTCCTCCAAACATGTATTAGCCTCCCCAGAGTGCAGCGCGGCAGGCCTGTCAGTGCAAACTGACCAACAGAAGGGGTCACTGAAGAGGTGCAAACAATACTATTCAACTAAATTACTTCAGATACACAAGCACACCCACCCACCACAGTTTGAACTGTCACGCTACTCAGCAATATCGCTACATAGAAACTTGAAAGATTTATTGAGCGAGAGTGAGTGGCGGGCAGCTTCCCTTTATCCACAGGTAAACAGGTAACAGTGTTAACCCAGGACTGTGGTGATCACTTCCAATATGAACTTATGCCAATCAGACTGCCGGGCTTCCTCAACGGTGTCTTTTCTTATCTGACATGTCAGGTGGACACTCATAAATAAGCAATGCCGGTAAGAAAAAGCAGAAGACAAAAGAAGCCTGCAGTCCAGTATGACATGGGGGTTGGGGGGGAAATACATTTGGTTTAGTTCCCTGGACCAGGGAATTTAGAAGGCAAGACAATACACAGTTAAAATCTAATCTTTTGTGAAAAATGCATTTTTACATTGTCCATTTAATTCCCAACTGCAAAAACGAATTAAAGTCTAAAGTCTTCGATATACCATTTACAAGAAACTACTTTACTGAGCAGCCCCCATTCCTAACAGGCAGTGGATACCCCGAAGGCAAACCTTTCGTTAAAATGAATAAAGCAATAACAAATACTACTGCAAAAAATACTACACTGAATTTTTCATGTGACAGGGAAAATAACGAACATGGAAGCGTGCTTTAAATACCGCCTGGAAGAAATTCACATCAGTGGTCATCAACACCATCAACCAGAGCGGATAACCCCGGGTAAATCCTTTTTTATAACCAGCTTCCCAACGTGTCACACTTTATTTTGTCCCCATTATTTCTCCCCTCTGGGCACTGAAATGGGTGACTTTTTAAAAGGGACCCACGCAACAGTATGCTTGGAGACATTGGAAACCATTCAGGGCTACTCAAATGCAATAAATAATACAATTAAGTGAGTTAGATTATTAAATGGTTTTTATTCTTGGCAGGGTAGAGAAGACTCTGTATCAGCATTTGGAAAATGATGTGACACTTAAACCAGAGCTAACGGAACGCTTTAGTAAGCAGCTACAGTACTCAAGGCCAACTGACTGACTCATCCTCCTATTCAGTCATGCAGATCTGGGATTTAATAACTTAAATATGTGCTTTCTAATTTATTTATTTTTAATAACAGAAACCATATGTGCAAAGAGAATAAATACATGTCATTCCAGGTTTAATAAAGTGTTCCCTGTTGCTGGGGACAGAGTTAACCTTCACCATATCGCAAGCAGCACACATGACTGGCTGATGACCAACAAGTAATACAAAAACAAGTGACTTCAGTTTATCTGGGATAAAACATCAATGTTGAAAAAAATACTGCACAATGGGACCTTTTCTCTGTTTAATATCTACCCCATTCAACCGTGAATGTGCATTCATAAATAATAACTGTAGTGTCAATAATTTTGACAACATTTCCACCCAGAGTAAACAACTGGGCTTAAACTGAGAAAAATTGACAGAAGCTTCTTTCTAATGAACAATGTTTGCCAAGTAAAACTTGACTCTTAGTGTGCCATTAGGGCTGTATGTAACTGCAGGTGTGTCACTGTTTTATGTTACAGTATTTATTTAGCAGGCAAATTGCTGTTATAATAGAGCAGTGTAGTCCACTGCACAAACAACCACACACAAATACTATACACCTAAGGCCCCTCTTGCCTATCGTGGCCTGCGAGGAATGCCACCCACAAACAGCAGTGTAGGGAGGATAATCCATAATGCTAATTTCAAATTCCCTTCAGAGAACGCAAAGCAGGGGCAATTACTCCATTCAAGCCATTTCTTTTCTTTTCTTTGAAAGCGAAATGAAGTACATGCATGTGTGGGAGACAGTATAAACAGTGTGACTGCAAGGTTACATACAGTAGAAGGGGTGTGTGTGTGTGTGTGTGTGTGTGTGTGTGTGTGTGTGTGTGTGTGTGTGGATGGATGTATGTGTACTGTACGTATGCAGTGTATTTCTCACAGTACAGCTGCAGAGTGCGAGATAAAGACTGTGATCACATGGCAGGGTGGCTCTTTGTGATTCATTTTACCTGCCCCTTCTTTTGAGGACATGCATCCATAACCTTTGTAAAGCTACAAAGAGATGCAACCCATACACCTGTTTATCGCTTCCTCATTCTCATTATGCATGCAGACACAGAAAGGCACAACAAAAAGCCTTTTTGATTTCTGTGGCTACAGTAAAAAAATTGTTCTACGAGGAATTAAACCGTTTCAAAGTGGTCTATTTCAGATATGCAGAAGACAAATCAAGTCCACACGGCAGGGACCAGGTGAAAGCTTTTTACTATGGAGAGAAGAGAGAGCGCAACCCCTGGCGATAGGGCTGTGAGCCAACGCTGAAAGTCGTCCGTGTCCACTGCAAATAATGCAAGATCATCCACTTCTGGAGAATTGTTTTCACACGCAAATTAAAAATGCTACCCGACGTGATAAATCCTACCTTAGATTTCAGAGCAGGCTCAAGGAAAATTCCCCGCAGGTTGGCACGTTCAGAGAAATGTAGATCCGGTTATTGTGCAAGTCCAGAAAAAAGGCTCAAGGATACGAGGGGACGCTTGTGTGGCGAGAAGTACGGAAAACGCAACAAGAAGAAAGAGAAGACGAGGAAGAGAAGGAGCCAAAGGTTCAACCCAGGGGCAGGCTCACAAGGTCAAGCGATGAAATGTGTTTTTCAAAGTTCCAAGCAGACAGAAATGAAGACTGGAGGACAGGTCTGGAGACGTGAAGCTGCTGTGGGGAAGGAAAGCAGCAACAGAAACCAGATATAGCAATGCATGCACATTGAAAGAGGCTGACGCACTGTTGCATAACACATTTGGAAAATATATATTTGTATTTACTTGTTAATTGGACAGTTTTATACGTTAAGTTACTGTGCATTTTCCAGCTGTTCTTTAGTCAAATCAAATGTGCACTTAAAGTTTGACAGAAGTTTGCCCAAGTCTTATTTTGAACTTGGCCACATTGAGATCCAATGTTCGCTTAGATACTGTGAATGTGTTACACTATAGTAGTATGGCAATCCCTCACCAAGAAAACATTGCAATAAGACAACGAGTGGAGGGCAGTGAACTTTAAACAGCAGCTAATGAACCCATTATACTAGTACTGCATGTTCACCAACAACTGGTGTCAGTGTTGATACTCTCATATGTGTGTGTGAATTTCATTTTTCAAGTTTGACGTAATTGTGTGCAGACAGATTGACATTTTTCTGTCTGCAGTTGCACAATACCTTTGTTCAGGCTGCTGGTCCTTCCCTCCACTCACTCTCACAAAACAGACACACATCTCCTAGTTCTCTCCACAGAACACACGTTGGTATGCTCCCTGGTGTCACACAGCTCTACCTGTCATCTTTGCAGCCAGCACAGTAAAACTTGCGAACACTCCCCACAGGCAACACCTCGAATGCAGGAATCAGCACCCCTCTCCCCCGCTCTCTTCATCATTTGCTATCCTCTCTCACGGAGCGAGGGATCTCTCTGCTTATGTCGGCATGGCTGCCGACAGAGCAGTTATTATCTCCTTGCTGGAGCCTTCCGAGAGCCAAAAGAAGCGCCTTGCTAATCATCCCCTTACTGTCACACCTAATCATATTCTGTCTAGCTAACATGGCAACCGGCATAACAACAATCACAGATAAACTCCATCACGAATGACACATAGACTGGTTAAAAAAAACAAAGAAGAGAAGGTGAGAGCGAAACAGCTTAACTCAGCACCCACAAATTAATAAGCAAACAAAGTCACCCTGCCTCTGCCCCTGTTTAAATCAAGCCTGTGAGGAGTGCTGAATGCTAATTGTACATTATCAAGTTCTGCTACATATGCAAATCTTACAATGCTGCACAAAAAAGCCATCTGAACAAATCTTTGATTATCATATGGCAGTTTCACCTGTTGCATCTGAACACTTAACGTCTTTCAATGCAACTAGTTCACACCTGAGACTATCTATGCAAATGTGTACAATGTAGCATCACTGGGCACTCAGTAAAAACATAAGCCACAATCATATTACAATAAACACACACTGCCAAACTCAGGAAAGAAACACTTCAACAAAAATCTACTTTGCCCTCTCTCCATGCTCTCCTTCCTGAACTCCCAGGCTGCCAGCCACCCAGCAGGTGACCACATGGCAGGGACACAGGACTTTAATCACCGTTTCTCCTCACAGCGCGCGTTCACGGTGCCTCAGAAACCGAGGAGCCAATCTCACGGTGAACTCTAAAGTTGTGCAATCCCAAGGTGTTACTATGAATAATGTGTTAGCGATGGAACGTTAGAAGTGAAAAGTTAGGTGTAGCGCAATATGTGTGGGCCCGCTGAAGTGAGGTAATGCGGCCTTGTTGACTAATGTTTTAATTTTAAGATATAACTTGTTGGCAGTAATATGTTAACACATTTTCCTTAAACCTTTGAAGAGGGAGCAGTGGTCTTTGAGTGCCACTTAAGCAGCAGAATTGCAAAGATGCCCGTGCAGCTTAAGTCCTTTCACCAGCTATCAACCTAACAATATCTCCACCTGCGCCAATCGCTCCAGCCACACGCACTCAAAACCACGACAGTCGTTAAAAAAAGTTTCACTCACGATCGTTGCAAAATGAACCTCCATAGGACGTCATGGTGCAGTCGCAGGTGAAGCCCTCCCACTGCTGGAGACACACCCCCTGATGGTAGCAAGACTCCTCCGTACAGGTGGTACTGGGTCCTGAGGGCATAACAAAGACAGAGTTTTCAATTCAGATATATATGACATTCATGTGGAGGACCACACATGATGCAAAGGAACTTAATCGTGAGGCAAATGTTATAGTATTTATAGCATTTTCAGCACTCCTGGCGGTCCACTTCTCTCGTCAATGAGAGCTGAAAACACTTAGAAAACTCTGTTTGGAAATATAAATTTACATTCAAGCACCCGCTGGTTTTCTACTACCAGTACTGTGAATCCCACAGAGAATCAACACCTTCTGCGGCCTTCAGCTCACTGTGGTGGCAAAGAGTGGTTGGTGCAAAGTGTTGCACAGTTGCTGAGCCAAACTAGGGCTTGGAAAGTAAAACACGGATTTACATTTGTCAGGCATGGAGATGCCAATGGGATGCTCATGCTGCTCTGTTTCTGCTGGATGTGTAATTAGACAACTGCTTGTTAATCAATTAGCCATATGAACTCCATAAGCTGATGTATCTAGAGTCTCTCCATGCGTGTTAAAAGAGAGGTTTACAATATTTCAAGTCTGTCTAGAAGGTCCCATATTATGCTCATTTTCAGGTTCATACTTTGGGTATTTTGGGTTTCTACTAGAACATGTTTAAACACTCTCCATCCTGGACTATATACCTGTCCTCGCACATATCATAAACTTTTGCACATCCCTCAACATTTTTGCACATCCTGCACTAATCCATACCGCCTCTTTTTCTTAATGTTAAACAGCTATATGTACAAATTTGTTTCTGTATTTATTTTGTATTTTGTTTTTAAAATGGCAACATTTTTAATTACTTGGCAATAAATCCTTTTCTGATTACATTCTGATACGGTCTGAATATACCTGTATTCACCCTCTGTCTGAAACGCTCCGTTTTAGCGCCAGTCTCTTTAAGCCTCCCTACAGAAAAAAATGCTCTGATTGGTCCGTGTTTCCGGTCTCAGCACCGCCATTGCAGCCGGGGAACGACTGTAAAAGCACCGTAGCAGCTCTATATACCTATATAAAGTATCGTTGTGACATCACAAATCGCACGGAAGGCCTGACGGCTCATTTAAAGGCACAGTTTCTGAATACGGGCTGTGTGCATTTCTCTGTGGATTGAACGTTTTGATTCTTTCGCTGTATTTCTATAGCACCTCGATCTGCTTTATAATAAAAACAGACATGGAAATCTCACTTTTTACAATATGGGAAATATAAGTTTTCCCATATTGTGCCTATAAGAACATTTAAACAGGTTTTCTTGCTATAATCATCCCTCCTGTTCATACTGGCTATTAAAAGATCCCCTTCTATTCACTTGATTTGTCTAACTCAGACTGCCGAAAGCCACGAAGGGAGATGTTGTCACTTAAAATTGAAAGTACATTAGGAAGGGATCTCATAATGGCCAATATGCACAGGAGGAATGATAACACCAAGAAAAACCTGCTTCAATATTCATTTGGACAACTGACTACTATTTTAAGACTAACTTAAACAAGTGTGAATTGCTCCTTTAAATCTATGTTGTTCAAGTCTTGTTCATTAGCGTGTAAGCCTAAAATAAAACAAACCTTTTAAAGTGCTCATTTATGCTAATTTTCAGGTTCATAATTGTATTTAGAGGTTGTACCAGAATAGGTTTACATGGTTTAATTTTCAGAAAACACCATATTTTTGTACTTATACTGCACATTGCTGCAGCTGCTCTTTTCACCCTGTGTGTTGAGCTCTCTGTTTTAGCTACAGAGTGAGGCATCTCACTTCTGTTCCATCTTTGTTGGGAGTCGCACATGCACAGTACCTAGGTAAGGACTACTAGCCAGTCAGAAGCAGAGTATGAGGGCGTGCCACGCTAGCAGCTAGGCGAGCATTATAACGTGTGTTACAAAGTGACCACGTTTGTCTCTGAAGTAAAGGCTGGACTACAACAGAGCTGTTTGGAGCAGTTTGTGAACAGTGTTTTCTGTTGGAGATGGTAAGTCCCTTTGGGATGGACTTTGGGTTTTTTTCACTTTGTAAACCTATAACGTGCACAACAAAAATATATAACACGATTAAGGGAAAAACCCCAAAAGCATAATATGAGCACTTTAATACCCGTGGTGATAGACCCAATGACTGCAACCAAATACTGTAGCTGCTCATCCACAAATGATGATGATTTGATTTAGGTTGCTTAGAAATGTATTCAGATTCAATATGACATTAATCCAAGGTTGAAACCTGGTGTAATTGCCAGAATAGGGGCACATTTGCATTGGAAATTAGTATTGGTGGTTGAGGCAGTTCGTGTTTAGCATCTCCATTATATCTGTGTGTGTGTGTGTGTGTGTGTGTGTGTGTATTTTGGGGGATGCTGTCTCCTGTTGTCTCCCTCCCCCCCATCCCCCTCTCCCCCCCACTATCCTCAATGGCTGAAGCCATTTAAATTGTCAATTAGAAACTCCACCATTCTAATTTCTCTGTGGACTTCAGCCAGGGATTCAGATAGGTAATGTGACAGACTGCTTTAAAAACTCATATTTACACTTCAGATTATGCGTACTACTGACCCAACAAGCATTGTCACATGAACTGACCTGATGTGAAAAAAAATATTTACCAACAATGACAATGACTTTGCCTTTGAAAGTAGACAAGATCTTTATTAGTTTTCTCCTAAAAAAAAATATCCTGATTTCAAATAATTGTTCTCAAAATTAGATTGGGGGGGGGGGGGTAGATGAAAGATTGGGATGCAGATAAAGGCTTAGTCCTAACAATAAGTATGTGTGGTGGCTGTCATGTTGTTGGTGGTGGGGATTCTCACTGAAATCTCAATTAAACAAACATTTCCAAAGAACCATGGTTCAGTGCCAGACTAATTTGTTTCTGCATAGATAAACAGACAGCCCAGTGTGCCATTTACAAATAACCCAATTAAACCCCCCCCCCACACACACACACATACATACACACACACACACACACACACACAATCAGAAAATATAAAATAAATAAAATCGCCAATCTATGAGAGCTTTTACTTTGTGCTCCAAAAATTGTCCACTCAAATGCATCAGCTTGTTCCGTTAGTATTTCCTAACTGCCCCATTAATTACTCGCTAATAAAAGTGTCCCTTTAGGAGCTAATTAAGCATTGTCATAAATAATAACCAAGTCATGTAATCACTTCCTCACTCTTCTTTCAACTATTGATTGGCCAAACACTTCCTCTGTATGGCTGCCTGAGAACCTGTTATTGGGTGCCTTGGGTTTTTTGGAGCATAAAACTCCATCTGCTGCCTTTCCTCCAAATGTTGAGGGAAATCTGCACACCATAGGGAGTCAGTGAGCCTAGCGTCACTGTAAAACCTAAAGTGAACACACATCTCCACTCCCTCGCTGCAGTCACCTGCACCTACAACTGACAGCTGGGCTATGACTGAAACATCTGCTCACATAATAGCAGCGTAGAGTCGGCCATGGAGCTCATCTTAACTATACAGCCCGGCTCTCAGTTCAGAATGAAATGCATTTTCGAAGGAAGCTAAAAATTGTTTTACTAGTGCTGTACATTTTTTTAAGTTGTCAGAGAATCTTCAAGTTATTAATTTTGCTGCTAATCCACATTTGTAATACATATTATTTTATATTTTATATTTATTTTATTTCTTTTCTTGCTTTCTGGCCTTGCTTTCTTGTTCCTCCCCTCTTGCGCAATGAGTCTGCAACACTGTTTGTGTACCTGCGCTTCAACTCTCTCCGTGTCGGTCTCCTTCCCCCTGTCTTGTTCTTTGTTGTTGTGATCTGCTGAGTCAGTAGAGAGCTACAAGAACACACTCACTGTTCTGCCCTTTGTTTGGCCTTAGGTCTACTGAGACTGGACCAGCAGCCACCTCTGACCACTCAGCATCCCCCGGTGCACGAGGTAAACAATGACCCCCGAACCAGGTGGGTCAGGACTCTGGCAGTGATCCATTGCCAGGGCAACGCTGCACTTTGGAAAAGTCATCTTCGTTGCTTTTGCTAGTGCTTTAGAAAAACCAGGGATCACAGCTTGGATCTGAGCCGTTGTTGTTAGAGAAGATCGATCAATACGGTTATATGTTAAAGTTATAATTTAACTGATGTGATCTCAGTGTTTGGCTTTGCTGCTAAGGTAAGGTAGCCAGAATTTGATTATAGTGAATTATATAAGTAGTCAAAAGTGTTTTTTGATGTTTTCATGTAATATACTGTATACATATATTATACATGGATTTGCAACAGCCTCAGGTCTATGTGTACTATTAATTGTCAAAATGGTCATCCAAAACTGGTAAATTGCACCTGCTCAGCTCCCTGCCACCTCCAATCATTAACTAATATTAGCATCCAGTTTGGGTGCCTGGCGGAGTCAATATCATAGCTTAATGCAGCTTTGAACAGTGTTTGGAGCAAAGTAATTGCAGTGTTTAACTGTAGGCAGGTAATAAGGCGGGCTGGCAGAAGCAGCAGTGTTAGGGATTGGGGGGGGGGGAGAGAGAAAAGGAGCTGGATCAGTGCCGCATCGAGTCGGCCAGTGCGGCCCTCGGGGAAATCAAGTCTGCACGCCATTGAGACGTGGTGGCGGGAGGGGTGGGGGGCGGGGGACAGGGAGGGGCGGGGGGCGGGGAGGGACGGGGGCGTGTGTGGAAGTGGAAATGCTTCAGCCAAAATCCACTGTTATACCCAGGATTAACTACCCGGCGCAGGACCCATGCGGGCTGAGACATGATGGCGAACTGCGCACAGCAGATGTAACAAAAAAATAAAAATAAAACAAATGCAAGATTGATGAGCCAATGAGGGCGGGGTGTTGCTGAGATTAGCCACACTGATAATAACATTAGAGGAGAGATACCTCCCTCATGCAGCTTTTATGGGGCAATAGAGAGGATATACGGACAACAGGGGCTTAGATTGTAAAGACCGCCCAGAGCTGGAAAATTTGGGCGGGGTTCCTGTTGTAGATCAGGAAACAACAGCCACAGAACCATGCACCAAATTACTGCACTTGCGTGTCTTTTCTGATAGCTCTGTGCAGGTTTCAAAATGTCCTTTTCTAAGGTGAGACCGACTTGAAAAGAACGTGTTTACCTTTCTAAGTAACAATTAAGGGAACGTATTATTAGCGTCTGAAACATTTAGCAAATCAAATACTAGAAGTTGTTTTTATCTCCGTCTCTAAATGACAGATTAGTTAAATTAAAAACAGATTCCAATCCCACCACAGATTTGTTTTCCTTATAATTATCTGTCATCTTCAAAAAAAAAGACATACATTCCGCAAGAACGCTGGGTTATACACTAAATGATAATACAAACACTTGAGACAATTGCTAGTTGCTTTCCCCTGTTGATTCGCAGGAGAGATGATTGCTATGTTATCTGCACTTTGTTTTAGTAATTATGGGAATATAGCTAAAAGCTTTAGATAAGGAGGGTTACACATCACTCTAACTATTACTGTACAGTATGTTAAAGTCTGTAGCGGACAATTTTTTTTTACAACTCACCATCGCAGCCTCGTTCCACCTGGCCCACCCTGTGGAGGGCATCTGCGATCAGGTCGGGGAGTCTCCCGTTCAGGTCCACGGAGGCCAGGCAGCCCTGGTACCCGTCCCGGGATGCAATCAGCTTGGGCAGATTGCTGTACATGTTCTTTGTCACGCCACCGATGTACAGCTCCCCTGCAAAACACACACACACACACACACACACACAAACCACGTGAGAAAGATTTCATATCCTTCAAATGTTTAAATAAAATGAAGATGTAGAGAATTAAACCTAATCAGACAATAACCACTTTCATGTAGGAGTTCTTTAAACCGAGACACACAACATTATTAGCAGTGCTAGGGAGGCTAAGATAAAACAACCCAATGGTGAGATAATGATTCAAAAACAAATGTCAGGGTAAGGAAGCAGAAACGGGGATTAAAGATTGAAGATCTCAGTTCCTAATATATTCCACCTCTGATCACTGCAGAGGTGGATAATTCATCCTTTTGTTGTTGTTGCTGCTGCTGCTGATGAAAGCAGGTGACAAAGTGTATATCACAAGTTCGGTAAGTCCGTAATCAATATTTCAACAATAAATGGACATGGAGACACCAATTTACAACTGCACTTGCAGTTTCACTCAATGGGTTTCACTCAGTGTCATCTTAACAAATGCTCCAGGGACCATTGACTAAAAAAATAATAATACATGTGATTGTGGGTGCAGTGCTGTTTCCACGTGTAACTGGAAGATAAGATGGTTCAGCACCAGAGAACTTTGAAAAGGGATGTTGAAGACGGAAGGTCGATAAACAGAAGTAGTGCCAAAAAACAAAAACAAAAATACTGTGGTATTTATTCACAAAAATGTAAATGGAACAAAGGCAGAAACAATTTTAACCAGGGACACTTCATACAACTAAATTAAGCTAATGCAAACTAATGAAAGTTGAAGCTTACAGCAAGCTGCCACCTCCTGTTGCTCTTCTCGAGTGAATGGTATTTTACTATCTCAGCCTTGCCTAACTGGAACCTACCACCTGCCCAGGGAAGTATAGGGGGAGCTAAACTGAGAGCAAGCATCACAATCATACAAAACTATGAGCTAAACAACAATGTAAGATTTTTGAGTTACTAATGGTATCATCATTTATTTGGTGGGCTCATCGGTGTCACTCACATAGACACCGATGAGCCCACCAAATGTAAGCTAATGCAATTACCTACAGAAACATTTTCACCTACCTTCCTACATCTTAACATGGCCCAGCCCCTCCCTGCTAAGAGGACATAATGAGGCAAACCTGTTTGCACTTTCTCTGATTGATTAGCTGATTCACACCAACTTCAAAAGGCACAAACTTTTTTCAAAGTGGAGATTTAAAACAGACAAACTAAAGTTATTGTTTATTCCGACGTCTATCAAGCTGCTGAACTCCAATAGTAAATCTTAGCACAACCGAGCAACAGTGCAATAAATACGCCGGCACTTATTACAGTTACTTCTTAAGATGTCGTATTGTCTGTACAGTCATATGTGTCCTTCTTTTATGTCCCAAGATGCTTCGTTGATCTTATGTTTCTGATTTTATGTCGATTTTATTTAATTTTTTGTTGATTTTTTAGAATGGCTTTTCTGTTACATGTTTATATTGTGAAGCAACAGATCGTAGCACTACGCCCAAGACAAATTTGCCCTCGGGGACAATAAAGCGTATTCTATTCTATCTAGAGTGGGAAAAACTCAAGTTCTAAATATTTACATCCTGCTTGCTTGTTATACGTCACTGTACAAGCAGGTTTTTGAAAAGAAATTCCACATTGCAGGGAAGCATGTTCTTCATTTACGGACTAATGCACCATTGGGTATATGATGTACAAATGTGATAATCTGCCATTTGACTATGTAGCACATTCATGTAGTTTTCACATATTAAGTAACACGAACATCAAAAATAACTTTTATTTACTCTACAGGGAGGAGAAGAGTGCCGATCAACAAGGGAACAAGGCTGAGATCACACTGACAAACATCTCTTATTGATACTGTACATGCCACACAATACTGTCTGTGATTAGTGTGCTCAAAAATAAAATCCCTCCTTTGTGTTGCTGTTGTTAAAGGCTAAATAAGCAAGCTTTTGACCCATCTGTGGGTGTACAGACACATTGTGTTGTGTGTCACTGATCCACTGTGAAGGTGTGTGCGCATGTAGGTGACAGTAAGCATTACAGTCACCAAGAGACAGAGAATTGACTTTTCTTTTTTAAAGCCGAGCTGTGTAATGTTGGGAGGTATGCTTCTGACGTCCCCTGACAAAACGACTGTCACTGCAGAGGCGCTAACAACATGTTTTGACCATCATTTAAAGACAGTTGACATGAATGGTACGGCATCAAGCCCGACACATTGGAAATGACATCGGATGCTTTACATTTGCTGCTTAAAAAGCTTTATTCCGGGCGCCTGGGTAGCTCACCTGATAGAGCGCGCGGCCGTATATGGAGGCTCATTCCTTGATGCAGCGGCTTAAGGTTCGACTCCGACCTGCGGCCCTTTGCTGCATGTCATTCCCCCTATTTCTCAGCTGTCCTTACAACTAAAGGCCTAAAATGCCCCAAAAGCTTTATTCCGTGAGCTTGTCCATAAACTCTTCTGGGAGAACATGAGAATAAACACAGCAGCACTTTCTCATGAAGGAAGCAGAATTTGTGAATCCTCAGCCAGACGATAAAGCTGAGTTTTGGAATATATCAGGGCTCAAGCACAATTAAGGTCTCTTTACATTACAACATAAAAGGAAATATCCATCCACTCTTAATCCAAATTACTCTCTCTCTCTCTGTGTTCTGCAGAGTTGTGAAAGAAAATGCCAAGTGAAATTATGAAAAACACAAAGAGGCCTTTGATGTAGGTGCATGTGAATAGACACAGTTTGAAATGCTTCGGGCATGTCTCATCTTTAAAAAAACCCAGTTTATCTTTAAATACGCATTAAATGGGGCGCCTGGATGGCTTAGCTGGTAGAGCGTGCGGCCCATGTACAAAGGCTCAGTCCTTGTTCCAGCAGCCACAGGTCCAACTCTGACCCGCAGCCCTTTGCTGCATGACATCCCCTCCCTCTCTCCCCTTTCACATCTTCAGCAGTCCTGCATAATAAAGGCCTAAAATGCCCCCAAAAAATCATCTTAAAAGGCATGAAATAAACATCCAGGCAGCAAAAATTTAGTTTACACACGAGGGAAGATCCTGCTCCAAAGATAGGGCCATCAGAACAACAAACAAATGACATTTTCCCAGCTGAAAACCAGACCTTTCAACTTTAGCACTCTGAGAAGCAATGAGCCACGAGGTCAATTTTATGTGGACTTTGTGTAATGGAATGAGTCAATGATGTTTGCCAACTTCTCTCTGGAATTAATGAGTACTTGACACTTAATATTTCCCAGCTGGGGCTCCCGGGCATTACAATCAATACAACAAATTCATTAGCTGTCCAAATGAGTGATGTCCTGAAATCGCGGCTGTAGAGAACCATTTAGCAAATAAGAAATTATCGGTCTGGAGTTAATCTCCAAAGAACAAACTGCACATTTCCTGCAGAAGTCAACAGCATGTTTGAGATTCCACTGCATAACCAGGGTGGATAAAAGTAGAGTGAGGGCTGTGCCAGATGTACTGTAAAATTGGTCATGCGAGTTTTGTTGTCCTTCAGCGGAGTAAAAACTGCAGAAGATGAATAAATATGCGGCACGCATACACGCACACACCCACTCAGAGAACAGGGCTCTCATTGTGTTCAATGTTTGGAGTTGAGTACTTTCATTTGAATTACAGATTTCTTTGGGTAAAGTATTGATTTCCTTCATTTGAGCCATGAACAGTTTGTCTCGCAGCATACATTACAGCTTTTCCGCCTTTATTTTAAATGCAACTCGGCTGAAGTGTCACTAGGGGATGTTTGCTGCCGAGAGTCCAGCTCCTGATATTTAAAGCCTGCTAGCAGCCAAGTTAGCATGTGATAAATGTCAATGTCATACCAAACAGTGACCCAAGTGGTGCTACATGCATGACTTAACTCTTATGCATCACTAGGGAGAGACTCGGCTTTTACATTTTTTGATCATTTTGGCTGCATATGGCATACATTTTATTTTTTTATTATTATTTATTTTATTATTTATTTATTTTCAGATCATTAAGGACAAAAAATGTCCCCATTGACACCCATTAAAACCACAATTTTGGATTCCACGGTCATTACAGCATGCACTCATGTATTTAATGTTTTGTGTACAGTAGCATTTTGTAAACAAACAATTAAAGGGTTTAAATTATGAAAAAAGAATGAATATTTTAGTAGGAATGATCAGGACTGAAGTTGGTTTAAAGATTAATAACTCCGTAAAAGTGGAAAATAATATGAATATATAATTTAGGGCCATTTTTTTGACATGGACATGCACAAGCGTTAATGCAGCTATGCGACCCGACGCCAAACTTTGATGTTTTATATATTTTCTATGTATAGTGTCGAGCAATTAACACACAATTCAAAACCACATCGTACATTTGCCATTTTTGCTGAAGAAAAATACTCCTACAAGGTTTGTTTTTCCACTTAGGTATCCAATAAATAACACTTAGGGCCCTATTTTAACGATCTAAGCGCACGGCATGAAGCGCCTGGTGCAGGTGCGTTTAGGGCGTGTCCAAATCCACTTTTGTTAGTTTGATGGCGGAAAAAAAGCGTCTTATGGTTCAAAAGGCTTGTACTTAGTGTCTTCATTAATCAGAGGTGTGTTTTGGGCGTAACAGGCAATAAACCAATCAGAGTGTCATCTCCCATTCCCTTTAAAAGCCAGGTGCGTTTGGACCTTGGAGCCAGGGCCAGCGATTGCTATAGGCGAACTAGGTGATTGAAAACTCAATCTCGCCTAGGGCAACCAAAGGGCTAGAGCCGGCCCTGCTTGGAGCATTGCTATTATGATGGAGGATTTGCACCGTAATATTTTTATTTGTAATCTTTTGCATGTTTGGGTGCTGCTGTGCTTCCCTGTGTGTGTAACAAGCATAGTGTGCACGCGCTGTGCATAAGGCTAGGCACATTTTACTAATTCACTGTTAAAATAACAATGAAATGCTGCGCTATTGACTTTAGACCAGGTTTTTGTTGGTCAATGGCGCGATCACTTCCCGCTGCCTCAAGATAGCAATATGCCCAGAAAGCGCCTGAACACACCTCCCTGTAAGAGCAGCACGCCCATAGACGCACAGATGGGCGCAGGTGAATTTGCTATTTAAACGACGTGGGCGCTGGACGGGAAATTGACAACTGCGTCGGTCTTAAACTAGCAATGACACTTGCGTCCAGCTTTGCGCTGTACTGCGCCGGGTGCAAGATAGGGCACCAAGCGTTTTGAGTGTTTATATGCTGTATCTTGGTGCTAATACTTAATGATCCGGGATATGGATAAGACTGTTATTTGAATGCTAAGTGTTTTTGCCATTTATACTACTTCATCTATGTGTTTTGGCTTATAGTTTCCGAAACCGTTTTAAAGTGGGCAGGTTTGAACGATGAGTAACCATTTTCCTCCCAGACAGAAACTGTATGCTGGTCTGGCTCTGCTGTCCCAGCAGTGATGAATGCCTAAGAGCTCAGAGCGATGGACAAGATGGGACCAATTACAGCCTCCCAGGCATCGCCAGAGACCACCACCTCCACAACTCTACGGGTACCATAATGACCTCTCAGGGGCCGAGGGGAGGAGTTGGGATGCTATGATATGGGGCCCTGGTGAGCCGCTGACAGCACAATCTGGAGGAGTACTGAACACTGATTTAATATTTGCACTGGACAATCGGGATTTTTCAGAGGGTTTTAAAGTGAAGAAAAAAAAAATATATATATATATATATATATATATATTTCCTTGACAGTGGTGGAACTATGTACAAGTTTGAGGTAATTATACTTTACTTGAGTCTTTTCATGCCACTTTCTACTTCTACTCCGCTACATTTCAGAGAGAAATATTGTACTTTTTACTCCACTACATTCATCTGACAGCTTTAGTTACTAGTTACTTTAAGAGAAAGAGAGCCAAATTGGCTATTTTGACCTTTTGCGGGGTTATGGCTGCAAATTCACTACAGAGGTCTGTGTGACCAGAAGGACGATTTGCACGTCAGGACCGCTACGTGCCTTCACCAGAGTTTCCTCTGGCTTCGCACTGCCCAGGCATAGTTCCCCATCTTTCGGGTCCTATCGCACACGCTCACGCTCCACCTCCCCGATGGGGTGGGTGAGACGGGACGGTGGTGCGCCCGACCCCGAGGAACCGGGATCCCACCTCAGCTGGTGCGCGCCGGCCCTCACTTTCATTGCGCCACGGGGAGAACCTCTGACTCCACGAGCGTTAGACTCCTTGTTCAGCCTCCTTGGTCAGACTCCTGAGTCCTTGGTCAGACCTCTGATGCCTTTTACGTGAGCCGATCCCCGCCCTGGCGACGCGGTTGGGCGGCCTGTCCTCAGTCCGCCCAGGTTGACAGCTGCACCGGGAGCAGGGGGCCTCGTCCCTCCCCGCGGGGAGAGAGGGCGCAACAAGGGTTATTGATGTAAAAGTCGCATCAAATCCACCTTGGTTGTTCACGCTGCGGCTGCATTGAAAAAAAAAAAAAAAATCTGACCTGGGTCTGATTCAGGACCACATATGTTTAGTGGCCTGAATCTGATTTGAAAAAAATCAGATCTGGGCTAGATTTGAGTGTTCACAGTACTTCTGAAGAAGTCGGATTTGGGCCACCTTTGCCTGCAGTCTGAACGTAGCCAGTGTGAAACATCATAGTTTTGCTGATCTGCATATTTGACCTGCGAGTCGTTGAGGAGATGAGTGGATAACCTTAGGACCCACAGCGACCAACCGCACCTTCTTCTGTGATTTCTAGCAAAGTGGAGCACTGATTGAAAAAGTCTTTGAGATAGTCTTTTTATATATACCTTACAAGCTTACTTTCTTAGAGATGCATTGTGCAAATCTGTGGCTGTTAGATATATTATTCGGTCCGAAAAACTAGCCACTACCAGACAAGAGAAAAGCTCACAGTTTCAATTTCACTGTTTTCATTATATTTGAGTTATCTGCAAGGGGAATGAATTTCATGGGTGTAAGACCCATAACACCCATCTCAGCATCCGCAGAGTGTTTAAAGCGCTTCAGCTTCTGTGGAATGAATATTGAAGTTTTGGATTTTTCAATCATGGAAAAAGTTAACTTTTTTTGGAGATCATATTTGAATCCAATAGCAGTGTTCAGCTATTCATTCTATCAGTACACCTCGTCAAATCGAGACAAGACCTGTATTTCATCCTCGGCTGTCATTGGCTCCCAAGTAAAGTAATATACAGTACATTATTGATATCCATCATTAAGAGAAGTTTGATAATGAGAATCGGCCATTAATCCACAATGCCTGGTCTCATCTCTAAACAACAATCAGCGCCCTCCTGCCAACTCCCTGGCGAACACAAAGCCGACCATTAACTTTCATTAAATGCTCTATTAAGAACCCCTGCTCTATCTAGAGTCCTCACTCTCTCTACTCTCCGTTGCTTATGTTTCGCTCTCATGCTGGCTCTAATTGACAAAGACAGAATGATTGCTGATGAGAAACAACACATGGAAATGCACACGTACACACATGCTATGGTCTTTGCAAATGAATGGCTGGTAGGCAGTGGTGGTGTGTTATAGTCAGGGGCTGGGACCATGGCAGCCAGCAGGAAGATGCAGGGATTGTCTGATTGCTAATTACAGAGGCGCTCCGATCTGCAAAGACTCCACAACAAGACGATTGGCGGGGTGAATAAATGTTGCTTGTGTTTTAATTGCAGACGCTAAATCATGAGTTGTGTAATTACGCAAGCAAACGGTATAGCAAGAGCTGATTTGAATCCTGCAGGGGGAAAAAGACTGAAGGCATCTAAACCTGTAATTACTTGATAGTGGAGTGACAACATTTTTTACTAACAGGTGCATGCTTGCTCACTCTCAGTTCTATTCTAACCACAGGTGGTGTGATACATTCCTCAGTGTTGGCAGCAAAGTGAGGGAGACAAATCTGTAAACAGCCTAATTGGAAAACAATGAGTGAAAAGGCAACATTTAACAATTACAATGAGGTAAAATTGACTGGGTCTGCATACATTTTGCATGCCGTCACCACAATCAAAGTTCTTTCATATCACAAATTAAGTCCTAGTTTGCTTGTGACGAGGATTGTTTCCGAAAGGGTAAATTATCTTGCGCGGCTATAATTATCTTAAATCTTACGCAGCAATAACATGAGCTTCTAATGTTTGTGTTGATCACGCACTAATTACCGTTTTTTTTCTCCATTCCTGCATGTTGTATGACAACAAGAGAGAACAAGATCGCAAATGATTATAAATCAGCTCATTATTGTTTGTTCAGCAACAGTCTGTCTAACCTTAAATACTTTAATAGAAAATATTTCTGGAGCCGTCTGACAACTGTTCATAAGCTGTAATTATACAACCATGTGCTGAGCAGTTTGATTCACAATAGGTTATGTAAGGGTTAATGCCCAACGAGGTGGCCATTGTCAGGTATTAATGGACGACGGTGAGGCGTGAACCGTGCCTCCGCCGAAGTACATTAATACGTGACAATGGACACCTCAAAGGGCATATATTATACCTGCTTATTACGTGGTCACTTGCCAAATAACATATTTTTAAAACATAACTTTATATTTTAATTTGTTTTGCAATCGACAATACTACCCTGATTACTGCAGGGTGTCCATGTGTGCGTTATAGGGCACCTACTAAAGGAGTTCCGGTGAAACTGACTGTTTACTGTTCTACATGAATGCGCTACATTAAAACAAAAAGGAAATGTGAATCTGTTTTCCAACACTGTGAGGTGCTTCAGTGCCACGCCCCTGAACACCACAGCATGGCGCTAACACACAAAACTACAAGAAAGTTTTAGAGCCCTCTGAACTGACTGTTTCCTACGAATAACGTTATCTCACATCCCGTTTCACTGTTCAGGTCGCTACTCAGGCCGCGCGACAGTAACGTTAAACATCGCGGATAAAATTATCGTAAAAAGTCGCTATCTTGTTTTGGGGACAATGACATGGCTGACAGCCAGCTTGTCTTGATGTCAAACATACTGTCAAATTATTTACTTGCCAACTGGTACACAATGTGATTGACTTTGAATCTCGCTTAGCATAGCTGCTAGCTTTCTGGCTCGTACTGAGCTGAAGGGGTTCTGTGAGCTGAGCGGACTATAAATATCCCCCGCTGCTAAGGGAGGCAAGTCGTATCTAAGGTCCTTCCTATTTCCTGGAGCAGGGAATAACGTTTGCATTGCATAAGAATCTTATGGGATGGAATGATTGTTCCAGGTATTAGTTAAACCTTCAAGCTATAACCAGGGAAAACAGAGTTATTGGTTGAAAAAAACTTTAGATTTCGATTGCAAACGAATTAAAATATAAACTTATGTTTTAAAAATATGTTATTTGGCAAGTGACCACAGAATAAGCAGGTATAATATATGCCCTTTGAGGTGTCCATTGTCACGCTATTAATGTGTGTTTCGGGCGAGGCACGTTCATGTCGCCGTCCATTAATACTCTGGGACAATGGCCAACTTTCGTTGGGCATTAACTCTTACATAACCTATTGTGAATCAAACTGCTCAGCACATGGTTGTATAATTACAGCTTATGAACAGTTGTCAGACGGTTGCAGAAATATTTTCTATTAAAGTATTTAAGGTTAGACAGACTGTTAAGGAACAAACAATACGAGCTGATTTATAATCATTTGCGATCTTGTTCTCTTGTTGTCATACAACATGCAGGAATGGAAAAAAAAAACGGTAATTTGTGCGTGATCAACACAAACATTAGAAGCTCATGTTATAGCTATCGGGCATTAAACCTTACTTAATGTCATAACCCTAAATCACATTACACAGGTTTTGTTTATTTAGTAATAGAGAACAGCGTTTTTATTTAATTTGTTCACTTCCATCAATCCAGTGTTCTGTCTAAGCTGCTACAGATGCAGTTAATCAACCCCTTGACGCTATGCTTTACAGCATACAGTATCTGAAGTCTCATAGCTGCTCTGTAATCATTTACTGAATAGTGTTGCCTATTGTAATAAAATTATGCAAGCTGCTACTAACCCATAATTTCCCCACAGGGATGTATATCTCCATTAGAGGAAAGAAAAATACCTGAATTCATAATTTCTAAATCAAAAACAGAGAATAAAACAGTTTGCCAACATGACAACATCTCATTGACCCTAATGCAATCAGTCGGCAAGGAGTCCTTGAGAGAGCTCCGGATATGTGCCAGTGCTTGCTGGTGACACTTTGTGAACGATTGTATAGTGACACAGACAGGCATCATTACACACTTCCATGCTTCCTTTCTCCCGCCACGAAATGTCACTCCGTGTTGAGTGTCCTTTCGCTTTGCCTCTCTCCTTCCCGCTGCACTTCGTTTTTTTCCTCACTTTGCCCGGTCACTATCATTTACTCTCCATTTTCCTCATATTTGTGTTCATCTCCCTGCCCTTTCCTTTTTCCACCCTCGCTCTTGGCACTCATAACATCCTCCCCTTGTCTTCCTTTATCTCCCTTTCCTGCACCCTCTCCCTTTGTGGTACATGGTTCCACAGTGGTCTAGTTTTAAAACTGAATTTGAATGTACACAGACTAAACTTCTGAATCGATGAATTCTTCAGCTGACGCTTTTTGGAGTTGGTCCGCTGAAGCTAAATCAGTAGCTGACTGCAGGCTCACAGCTGTTTAAAATATTACATGTAAATCACTTTGATGTCAGTGAAGTGATTCCAGTCAGACAATGTACCCATAACAGCTCTGCAATTCCACTCCAATCTCTCTCTCAAAGTCTATAATTCTATAGAAAAATAACTCACACAAAATCTATTTTCCTTTGATTGAATCCTTTGATTTTGCCCACAGAAAGACATGTCTGTTCAACACATTCCCATAAACATCATACGTCCGTATGATATCGTACGAAAATGTATGCACACCAAAACGTATGATACCCTATGAAATTAGGAGGCCGCCGGCTACAGAGCTTCGTGACGCCCGCTACACCTCCACTGTATCAGCGGTAGTTGGTGGTTCAGTTACCCGAAAATAGGTGACTTTGAGCCGGGTACAAAGCACCCCAAGCTGCCTGTCGTTTCAGCGGACATTACGGTTAAATTTAGTCCACAAAATATAACAAAAGTTAAGATCAGGCACCAAAACGACTAGTTAAGATTAGGAAAAAGATCGTGGTTTGGATTGAAACACTCCTAGGGAACACGCATTTCCTGAGTGAAAGGTTTTAGTTTACCACGGGAAGCAAACTCTGCTCTCTGGCTTGAAAGTCCTGTATGTTAATACCCACCCATCCTTCCCGACTACTCTCTACGCGGCCAGCCGCGTTCTTATACAGCAAATGATTGGAATGCTTACGAATTACAGTGCTTAACTTTTCGTAGCTTTTTGAACGAATGGTTCATGGCTGGTCTGTCTGAGTCCCACTTCACGATGGCCTCCGCCATGGTTGTTGTGAGAAATCGTATAATGGACGAGGGCAGGCTTTTTCTCTTATACCATCTCTTTCTCAGTCTTTCTAAAATGATGGAGAAGGGGACCTGTGTTTGTGGAAAATAAACACATGCACCCATGACAATATCCCATTCATCAGGGGGCATTATGCCAGGTGAGTGCAGGCAATGAAGCCCCAAGGATTTATGACTCATGAGGAACAAAGCCAGTCCCACTCTCTACTAAATAAACCTATGACTGAATGTGGTAAATGTATTTTCGTTATTCTTTCATGTAATTTTGAAAATCAAATAATAGTAAGTGGAGGGACAGCGGGGGATCTTATAACCCTTCTGGGGATCAATCCAAGTCAATTTCCAACATTCTTTACTTCAAAACCGTTTCATTTCTCTATTTGTTTTCCTCTATTACCTTTTTCTCACAAACCCTCTTTTATAGCCAACATTAACATATATATTTTTTTTGAGTTTGTACTAATAATAATAATAATAATATATATATATATATATATATATATATATATATATATATATATATATATAAAAAAATAGTAGCACAACATAATGATTACATCTCCTTGGTTGTCTAAATACGTCCATTGTTTATTTTGATAAGCATTACTAATTAATACATGCCAAAGTGAAGTGTTATAATGAACATTGTCGTTGACTGTTGATGTCAATGACTGCAGGCTAACCTTAGTAGCTAGCGCTAGTTTGTGTTATCGTAGCAACCGGTAGCAACATGCGCGTTCATGAGCTTCTCTCAACAACATCATCAACAGTCAACAACAGTGTTCATTATAACACTTCACTTTGGCATATATTAATTAGTAATGCTTATCAAAATAAACAATGGATGTATTTAGACAACCAAGGAGATGTAATCATTAGGTCATGCTACTAGCTAGATACTAGATAGCTAGCGCTAGCTACTAAGGTTAGCCTTATTGTTTGTTGGATTTGCGAGATCTCGCAAACGAAACTCAAGATCTCGCAAATAAAACTTGATATTTCGCAAAACAAAGTCAAGATCTTGCAAAAGTATAGTCAGTGTTTGTCCCCAGTACATGTTTTGTTCTTCCTTCGTTTTTTTTTTTTTTTTCCCTCTATGTCACTTCCAGGGCTCCGTACTTATTAACATTATCTTGCAGTTTATTTATTTTACTCATTTTCTTTTCTTTATTTTAGGAGTTATTTGACTTTGACTAAGTCAAGTCTGCAGAGCGGTTATAACAGAGAGCATAAACTGTGCACACATGCAGCGGTGTGTCAAAGCAACGCAATCTCTATCTCAGCTCCACCTCCAGTGAGCAAAGCTGGCTCTTTGATGAAAGGCAGAAATGAAGCGACAGAAAGGAGACGGGAGGGTGGGAAAATGGCCAAAGCTCTGAGTAATGCCAAAGTAAATTGTAATGTAAGACAGGTCAGTGGGAGAAGAAAAAAGGCTAAAACACACTGCTCTATTGCAGCACTCAAGCTACCTAGCCCATCATTTATTGAGAGAGCACTGACACTGAGCAGAAAATAGAGGAGATAGAAAAGGACATGGGAGGGAAATGAATAAAAAGAAAGAAAATAAAGAGTGTGGAAGACAAGGTGAGTTTTATAGGACTGTGTTAAGGACCTATATATTTAGGCTGAGTTAAAACTACGACTTGACACGATCATTTGCTGTTGCCATATTGACTCACTTATAAACAATGCTCAGCTGATGACACACCAAGCGACTATAATTAAGATGTGGTTTATTAAAAACTTTTATTAGGGGGCCTGGGTAGCTCACCTGTTAGAGCGTGCACCCATGTATAGAGGTTTACTCCTTTACTCCTCCTTTGCTGCATGTCATACCCCCATCATATTTTTATTTAATTTTTTATTTGATAATGATGTAAGTTATATAACTGGCTTTAAAATGTGTATCTATTGTGGAACTACTGTATGTCTGATAATGGTAATTAAACGATCGATTAATAGTTAAGAAGAGCTGTTTACATTAATAATGAGGAAGATAAGGCAGCATCACCACCTGTGCTGATTATGTAGATTACGACATATTAATGGTGCCATGTGGATGAACCCAAACTGCTTTCACTGTCTCCACGCTGCTCACGCTTCCACTGCAGAGGTGCCTTGCAGGAGCATGAAGAAAGCAGACATTTATACTTTCTGACGTGGAGTGCAAATCCAGTTATGCTGCATGTGATTTGTTTAGTTATTATTATGCAAATGGCTACAGGCGCAGCTCTGGCAGATCTTTATTACATTGCCTCTTCTCGCTCTGCCATTCACAGTCCTACCCCTGGTGCAGACGGAAGCAGAGGTAAGGAGGAAACTGAATACAGTGCACGTGTTGTACACACAGGTGCAGACACAAACTCAAACTGACATGTCTCACGTCTTATCCCAACAACATCAGATTTCAGCAGAAACCTCACTTCCAACACTCTCACCCTAACGAGTCTCAAGGGAACACTCGTAACTTCCTGCATGAATGCAAAACAATTTTAAACAATTTCAATGACTCTGTTTGATTTAGTCTACCAGTGTGACTTTTTCTTGATGCTACTGATATGCCTGATTAGTTTTAAGATACCACCCCTTGTTTCAAGAGAAATATTTGAGCAAGGAAGTGCATTATATTGGCCAAATTAGAAGTGTTTTATTGAGAATATTAAAGTAGCAGAACCCTGTTTTTCTATGTCTGATTATCATTGTGTTGCATAAACCATGGGGGAAAAACACCCCAGAACATATTGGAAGAAAAGCCACATTTTAGCAGTGTGCATGTAGCCGAGGTGCTCCGCAATGTGTGTGAAAGTGATGGGCTTAGACATCAATGAAATAAACACGGCCCCATCATATACCTCTTTAAGCCTTCGTATCTTTGTCATAACAGACCATAAAACTGCCAGAACACAGTAGAAGTGAAAGTAGCTGTTGGGAAACATATATTTAAGGAAAAGAAGTCTTTGTATTTAAGACAGAGGCATTCAAGGTCTTTTTTTTCCACTGACTTGAATACAGGGGTTTCATGGAACTAGCACCTAGTGGCCATTACAGTAGCATTAGGTTGAAACACATTCACAATGGGCTCAGCATTCAGCTGAGGTGTTTTTCTGCTTGGACTTTTGACAGCTTAATTAAACCTTGAACACTTGTAACCCTTTGAGCATTTATGAAGAAAGATTTCTAATCAGCGTAAAGCAGTTGCAGTGTTTTGCCTCCAGATTCAAATTGTTTTCTGTGCTTCTTTTCATGGGGGCTGAAGTAGAAATGAATAGGATTTAAATGTTCACTTCTGGACAATCACATCTCCACCTTGTCCTTCACTCCGTAGAACTGCACTGTCGCTCCAGAGGTGCTGATTTTAAAAGGGAATTCACTCTGACGTGGCGTTATGTAGGAGGGCGATAATAAGAAGCAAAGGAGAGGGAGAAGAGAGATGCGTTCTTCTTACATAATGGAGTAGACCCTGGCATTATAGTAATGACTTTTCCTCTCCATAAGTACAATGGAAGGACAGGAAAACCCTCAGGATGTAATAATCCATGTATCTCGTCACAGGATGAATAGACTATGTTTTAAGTCCTCTCTGACACAGGCTCACTTTGATAAGTGAAAATGTTAATGCATTGGTGACAGTTTACTCAGGAGGACAGACACTTGCACGGGGGTACTGACGATGGGCGACGAGTAACTGAAGGGAACCAGTGTTGCCCTGACAATAGCACCTGACAGAAAGCAGTAGAAAGCATATGCTTATTGTTGAGATTGTATAAACTCATACAGCAGCAGTGTCAGGGTTCTAAGAGGTTAAAGTTGTCTTCCTTTTATCCTTTATAATCACCCTTTTACTAAACACGCAACATGCTACTGTGTCCTTGAGCCAGACACTGAATCCCTAGCAGCTGCAGAGCCGCTGTTAATATTGCTTACCTTGATACCTCTTCTAAAGAAGGGTAAGCATGAGAAAAATCCCGCTTTCACAGAGGGGTAGCAAGGGGCGAATGATCTATGTAGTATGGCGTTAACTTTACGATTAAGCATTATTAAGCATCTATTAGCATAGACCGACTCCAAAATAAGGCAAAGGAGGTGGAAGTTGCTGATGGACACCAGCAGGAGACGCCATTAGTCTTGCATTGAAAGAAGTTTAAATTGTTGAAGGGGTACTAGCCAGTGTGTTTTAGATTGTATGGTTTATGGACAATTTGTGTATGGCCATTACCATGGAAACACATAATTTCATTCACACACATACTGCGACTCTGAAATTATATAGACGTTACCCGGCAGAGCTGTATGTGAGAGCACAAATATTAAACGGTCTTTGCCCTGCCAGTTCCTTGTACAAAGTCTGTGTAATGTCCGTTTGAACCCATGTGTGAATAGAGCAGCTCAGAAGTCACACCAAGTAAGTGGGCGTGTTGATGACGTTTCTACTGTCTGGATGAAAACAAAGATCAGAGGGTGAAGAAGGGGGATTGCACAAAGACGCCATTAAAAATGTCTAAATGAAGAGACACCAACTTTCGGAAACTTTGATCGGTAAGTGTCCCGACCCTACACGCTCTACCCAGGCACCACCCCTCAACGAAACCAACAGAGTATTTTCAGTAAGCGAGAACGTGTCTGACACTGACAATATGTCCTGTTGTGTGCTACAACAATGTGTGCTAAGGGGCAGCCCCAGACATGTCCAGACCTGATTCTGCGGAAATTTTTCGCCGTTGATATGAGAAAATGGCTTGAGATGTCACTGATCCAAACGTTCCACTCATCTGGGTCAGGAGGTCAGATATGCCTAAGGATCTTTTCATCTGGAGTGTCAACCAATTCTGTGTGAAGATAAATAGCTGGTAAAGAGTTAGATAAAAAAAAAACTTCTGGAAACAGAACAAATCACTGTTTTCAATGAGAAATGGGGACAGTACACTTGTGTACACATGTGAGTCTGGGTTGTAAATGTATACAGTACACTCTATGAGCTGCCTTTGACCAAAGCACTTAACCCACCGCTGCTCCACTGAAGTTGTTTACTGGCTATACACTCAGCAGGTACTGTTGAATATATGTAGCTCTGCAATGTTTTCACTACAAAGACAGTATGTTCCATCAGAAAAAAAAAAAAAATATTTGCATTAATTTGCCTTTAAAGAAAGGCTTCCATTTGGTGCTATTTCTCTGTTGTACCTGTACAACACTCCTGTGTTTTCCAGAGGGACATTTCACCAAATATGGATTATACTAATGATGATTTTTGAAGTAAATGTCAACCTTGCACGTGTCTGGTGTCACAAAGTAGTTGGTGTTAACACAGGAAGTGGTACAATCCAGGATTAGATAATCAACTAGTTTAGCCTGGTTTGTTGATCAAATGGCCAATCTCAATAACTTCACTGGCAAGAACAGAGCTTGTTAAAAAGTATGTACCCGTTTTACTCTCTCTCTCTCTCTCTCGCGCTCTCACTCTCTCTCTCTCACGCTCTCTCTCTCTCGCTAAACATCTCCTCCATATTGTGTTTCAATTTGTTCTGCTTTCGAAAAAAAATGGAACATATTCAATGCCATCTTTTTACAATTCCATGCAAGTATGCCTCATTAGAAAGCATCTTCAAAAGGAAGGGACAGGCACTGCCTGAATATTGCACGCCAAATTATTTCTCCTTCCTGCATTTCATCAAGCTGAAAAACTTTCCATTAGATTTGTGCTACTGTTGTTGTTATCCCTCATTAACCATAACGGCATTTAATAATGACGTTAATATATTTGACATCGTCATGTTGCTTGCATAGTAAAAGCATGCTTGTGTTTACTTCCTTTTCCACATGACCAACACTGTTTACTTCAACTTCAGCATTTTAAGAAAATGTAAGTTGCAAACCAAACAGTACTACAACACTAAAACATGCAGTGTTGCGTTATGTTTGTTTGACTAACTTTGATAATGTATTGCTCCAGTTGTAAGCATTTGCGTATTATGGTTATGTCCTAGGGAAGATTAATCACCGATTTCCAACATAAATAATTCTGCCCAAAATTTAGAAAAACTACATAACTGGGATTTTAATTTGTACTGACATTATAAGTTATGTACAGTACAATGCTGGTGTTGCTATGTTAATAATGCAACAGTGACTAAAAGTGTGAACTCTAAGACACTAAGTACTATGCTCTGGTACAGTAGTGCCATCAATTGATAAAAGATGTTTGAGCAGTGATAATCAACGGCCCGCCGACCGTTTTATAATTTGCAATGAAAATAATTGTAATCACAGCGAGAATTTAGTTTTGTACTTTCAATGTAAATAAGGTGCAAGAGTGCATTAAAGGGGAACTATGCAGTTTTTTTAATCCTTAATTTACCTTAACTGAACAGCTTCGGAGTCATTGGAATGGTTATATGACTTTTTTCGGGTTGAATGGTGGTCGTCTCGCCGGCCTCAGCGTCAGGAAGTATCGCGTGATACCAGGTCTCGCGATGTATCGAATTGCTTCACGGCACTGCACACATACGCCCATTCAGGAACCGGCTAACAAGGTAGCGATGGAGTTTTTCACATTATTGTCATGGCTGAGCCGGCAAAAAAGAAGCAGAAAGCTAGGAAAGCAATGCCAGGGAAGATCCCTGGACCCCCTGACAGAGACCCTGGCTACACCCCGAATGTCCTCAAATCCTAAAATCCTAAAAATAGAAAAAAGGGATAATTCTGATCCCATAAATGTGTATTTCAAACTGAAAGAGCTTTAATATGCTACTCATTCTGTCCCTAGTAGAAGCAGTGTATGTCTATGTTTATGAATCATTGCAACATTTGAGTGATTGCATGATGCAAGAGGTTCCAGCTATTTATTCTTGTATAAACTCTTTCAAATGTAACCAAAGCATTTACAATTAAAATGCAGTTGCAGCTATTGTACACAGTAAAATATCAGATTTAACAATCATATACTGTGGGCCTAGTGTCAATCCTTGTGCCAAGGTAATTTAGTTAATAAGTCAGTTATTTTTGAAAACAAAGAATTTCAAAGAAAAATGAGTAATGGGCCTTCTAATGTTCATTCATGTTATCTGATAAACGATACTAACATCTGTTTATTAACTGGCCCCTGACCTCCTGTCATTTTGTAAAAGGGGCCGCCGGGCAAAGCATATCCTCAATGGTTTTAATCAGAAGACATTCACTAATTAGCATGAAGTACCCTTGGTCTAAGGTGCTATGTGTAACATTAATGATCAATATATCATTGTTAATTAATTGTGATACCTTTGGTATGATAAGCATAAACAAATGGAGACAAGTGGCCTCTGTCTACCCCAAGTGGTACTACTGATGCTGGCATTCCTCAAAATAAAGACGTATCATTTGAACCCTATTGTTTTCTGTCACAAAGAGTATGCTGCTAATTGTTCCTGCTATCTTCCCCAGAGGAGGCTGCTTGTCTTCTGGGTGATGGTTTTGTTATTTTTTTGGTAATTATACCGAAGCCTCATGGTAATTACGAGTGTGAAAATGCTACAAGTAACACCTGGCAACCATGAAATAAAATATTTGTAAAAGCGCTGCTGTTGACAGTTGAAACATTTTACACCATTAATGCAAAAATAATGAAACCAATCTCCCCCACCAGGTCCATGTGACAAAATATCAAAAGGCACTACTAACACAGGCCAAACAGCCATCACAATACGAAGCATCAATCGACGGGCTGCTGCTGCTGCTGCTGCTGCTGCTGACGACATGTTCCCGCAGAGGTGGAGGGGATGGGTTTGACGAACAAAATCTCTCCTTTGCTAAGGAATTTATTCAGTAATAATTAACTACATTTTACTGGAGCAAAGTAGCACCTGGGGAGGAGTGTTAACCAACAATTCATACTGTATAGGATCCCCATTGTTGAACATCTTAGGCAGTCATTAGATTGCCAAAACAAAACTCCTGCAGCTGAGATTCCAAGACAGATATTATACATTCAATTTGTTACCTTCCTCTGATGCATGGCTCACCGGTTTATAACAGACATAATCTCATGCTGAATATTACTAGAAAAGGGGCATAATAGATAGTTAGGCTTTGAATGGAATCAATGCATTGTTCAAGGAAATGTGACAGTTATGACAGTTTAGTTAGTTTTCATGTGGCATTCTGAGCTTTAGAAACGCTGTTTTACATGGTCTTTTTATTCCGTCCGTGAGTATTTGAATGGAAGAAGTGCCACTCTCACTGCCCTGTAAGAAACAGAGCGTCCAAAAAAAATGTATTCTGACCAAAGTGAGAACAAATTGACCCGAACAAGCAGATAATGATGTACTATGCTAGTGAAACATATGGACTAAGGAACACGCTCTCTCTCTCTCCCTTCACTCCTTTTATAGCACAACACTGAGTTTTAGTCAGCTACGACTACGGCTGCAGTCACATCTGCTGGTGTTACTGCTGTGTGATATTTTCCATATCCAAATTAAAGCTTTAGTGCGTAACTTTTTGATATTAATGAACGTCCGTTACAACCAAGCCATTGCCAAATAAGTTGATCCAAAGCTAATTAAGACTCTCAGCTCCACACAACTCTCTCTGTATTTCTCAGTATGGCTATGTTCAGAAGATTGTGGCGTCCGGTGACTATCCTGCAAAATATGCACTATAGCTTTAAGATGCACAAAGTCCAAGTATCAAAGATATGCACTCACTGTTTGGTACTAAATAGTGTTATCATATTCAGCTTTTTATGATGTATTGTATTTTCTACCGAAAGGGTTTTTTCTGTATTATCATGTTTTACCATCACATTGCAAAGCGTTTCTGGCATATTTGATAAGGATCCTTTATACCGTGTTGCACGGTACAATCAACAAGACTATTCCATGGCAATATGACATTACGTTGCTATCACTGTGTTCTGCAGGTATCAACAGGATGACGAATCCATGTCCTCTGTGAGTATGTTTAACATGTCTTCTTCTGAGGCTGGCATTCACTATACAGAACTAGATCCACACAGTGCCATCCTCGGGGACTGTGTGTTGTTCCCCTCACCATACTTTAGCTGACAAAGAGGGATGCCTTGAAGATTTTTTTTTTGCCTGTACAAAAACAAAGCGAAGGAAGACAAGGAGCGCAAAACCCATTTTTACCCATTTTCTCTGGGCAATTACAAAGATAAAGCTTGGGAAATTGGGTTTTTTTCTTTGAAATGCAGGCAGAAATGGTGGTTCAAACAAATCAAAGAGATTGTGAGAAATGGCTTATTGTTGCCATTTCCTGTGTTTGATCCACACTTTGTGTGTGACTGCTGAACATTCAGAAAAGCGTACATGGCATACTCTGTGTGTACACAAATGTAAGAGGGAAACAAAATTCTGCCCGTCATATTTAATAGAACATTTGTCCATGTATTTGTCAAGAGTCTTTCTTCGCTTACACTTGCCTTGATATTTTGGCAAGGGAACGGTCACGGCACTCCAGAGCAAGGTTTGAATGCCCAATTAGACGAGGGAATTGATGATAGAGACATCTTCCCCCCGCTAAATCGAAAATTACAACCATTATTTTCCCCACTAGCACCGAACTGCCTTAGATGTTCAGATAAAGAAAAGGTACCCTGAAAATGAATACGTTTCTAAACAGTGGCTCACAAATTATTAACACAGATGGAGGGTTACTCCCCAACCATGTATACTGTGTTGATTGGGCACTGAAAAGGCAAACATGGCTGCCTTCTGTTTCATTTGTGTGACGTCATTCAACGGGGTGTCTGCACTATAGAATATGCAAATGGGGCCCTTGTGGCTTTGTGGCGGACAGCTGAGAGATCTCGTCGATGCACGCTTGTTTGGTGGTGTTTTATAAGAAGGCGGTACAATTTTCTGTTAATCACCCATGCTCAGTGAGGGAATGCTATCATCAGTTGTAATGCTTGGAGAACGCTGCTTGTCCCAATAATGGGAAAAACAGATTATGTTTACATGTTGTAAACTGCAATGACAGCTGAGGGTGTGTGTCTTGTTTGTGTGAGGGGGGGTTGCTATGAAGCACTTGTGCTTGATTAGAAAGGACACAGTTCAACGGGTTTGCATATGGTGGGAGAGTTTAAGGGACGGGGGGGGAGACTTCCTGTAAGTCCTCCACTGACTGTCCTGGAGTTGATCGACAGCAGTTTCTGCCACAGCCTAGACAGAAGCAATCGATCAAAAAGAAAACTCTCCTAATTACTGACATCAATTACTACATTAACTGAAAGAGATCACAAGAGTAGATATGCCGCAAAGAGTGCATGGATGCACAGGAGGTTAGTTTTATCTATAAATCACACACAATGTGTAATGAATACATATTACACTGCAGATTGCTATATTCAAAAACCTTGAAAGCAAGCATTGATCATATCTAGTAATTACTGATTTCTTAATTGACATCGCAGTCTTGCGAAATGAGCACACAAATAATATGATTTGTTTTGCCTTCTCCAAAGCATATGTGACGATAACATAATCGGCGTGATGCACTCACCATGAAATGCAGTGAGATCTGGCTGCTAACTACATGCCTCACTGCTAAAACCACTGCAGCTAATTGTACCCTTTTCAGTCCCTTGTCTGTAACCCAGTGTAGGGACACGGGCATAGTGCCATTAACCTTATAAACCCCCCTTATGATAATCCTTATTTCAACTGTACTATGCACACCCCAAAGGACAAAACTGAAAAAAGTCTGTCAATAAATCATGCCTCCCCAAAAAAAAAAAAAGCTTGGGGCCCCTTTTGATCTTTTGACTTCTCACATCCTTCAGTGGCCAGGGGCTCATCCTGACTTCTGATGTGTCTTGCATAACAACCCCCAGTAGCCTCAAGAGCACTCCACACTCTGGGACATGACACAGACAAAATCAAAGTGAATCATTCAGAGCTAATCTTAATATTACTACAAACAGACACTTGAAACAGTCCAGAGTTGCTAACATCGCTTCACATTGTCCACTCTCAACATCCTTGGGTCTTTCTTCCAAGTAGCTCTTTCTATTTGACTTTTGACTTTTATTCTATTGCTATCACTCTTGCGCTCCACAGGCAGCCACTCTCAAGCTTCCAAATAATACATCTGAAAACCGGACTTCTGAGGTCTAAAGCTTACAATTACCTGAGCCTCCAGTCCCAGTCTCGCAGCACACCAGAGATACCTGCTCACTTTTAAGTGCCTTGTAACCGCGGCTATTATTTCAAGATGGTTCACACGGGCAGGGTATTTTAAAGTCATAGATGGTAAAGCTGTCTCCATCAAAAGAGAGTCATCATATCGCGGGTAAAAGTCAAGTGTACCCAACAGTGACGGTGGAAACAAGTGACAAAAAAGAACAAAGCACAGAAGGATGGCGTTATAAGCTGTTATTGTTTTATGGCATGATTCTTTGTTTTCAACTTCTGTGATGTTGGATTAAGGTCAAATCGGGGTACCAATTGGTAAAGGATATAGCTCGTATATTGCCCTGTTCCTGTAAATCCAACCATCTGTTGAAAGAGGGGATGGGAGGTGGGAAGACATATTTCAAGGTGAAGAGGATAGGCGAGCACAGATGCTGCCAGGCTTTTGTTAAGTTTTATTTCACCCCCTGTCCACTCTTGTTTGCCAAGCACATTTACACTTGGCAGCGTCATTTCGTTTGCTCTGTGTATCCTGGTCCCTTGCACTGAAATGTCACACATTTAAAAAAAAAAAAATAAATAAAAAATATATATATATATATATATATATATGCATATGCTCAAGCACATGCAATTTCCTGTAAGCATGGGATGTTCTAAGTCATTTTTGTGAGGTAAATGTAAATGGACTGTTTTTATATAGTGGTTTTCTAGTCTTAATAACTACTCAAATCGCTTTAACATAGCACAGGAACCATTCACCAGTCACACACATTCATACACTGTGCCGAGGCTGCTGTACAAGGTGCCACCTGCTCATCAGATAAACACTCACACACATTTACACTCCGATGACGCAACATCGGGAGCAACTCAGGGTTCAGTGTCCTGCCCAAGAACATTTCGACATGGGACTGCAGGGCCGAGGATCGAACCACCGACCTTCCTATTGGCAGGCGTCTGCTCTACCACAGTCGCCCCGAGGTATGCATAAAGAGAAAAACATACCTCACAAAAACACCAAGGAAGAATTGTGCTCTGTGCATTAACAGCAAAGATAATTATAATATTTTGTTATGACAGTTGTGTTATTTAAGGACTAAAACACTCCACTACAAAAAGTAGGAAATCGTCAGTGACTAAGAAAACCAACAGATGTACAGTGTGGACCTATTCCAAAAGCCACTGTGATCCTGAAAGCGGCTCTAATTTAGATGGATTTGAGCTGGCATGTGTTCATGGCCACCTTCCAATAACACTTAAGGTACAGACCAAGGATGACACAGGAATAGTTATTTCCTGTCAGTGGTAATGTTTTCGGGGAAGAATGTATCACTGCGAGCTGGACGGCCTGCTGTTACCTTTGAGGTCCAGGTTGCGGGCTCCATTGGAGTGCTGCGTAACGGTGCGTGAGTCGATCTTGAGGGTGTGTACGTTGTTGGCATCCCGGGACACCACCACGTTGTGCCACTGGTTGTCATTGAGGGGCTTGTCCGAGTTGCCCTTCATCAGCGACGGCCCGTTGCCGAGATCGAAGACGTAGTGGACGTATCTGTGAAGAGAGATGTCAGAGTAGAGCGTGTGTGAGTGTGTTTGTCTGGCCGTTATTACAAAGCTAATGCAATAACTGCTCCTGAAGGAAAGGAAATCAAAATCATTTCAGAGAAAATGGGGACAAGCACCAGTACTAGTTAGAATTCAAACTGTGTTTTCTCATTGCGACAACACTCTCCTACTTTGTCTCCAATGTCCCGTTCCTGTTCTCTATCTAAGAATATATTTTTGAAGTAAATAATGCTACCAGTTTGTATGGCTGCACATGAGGCCTGGGATTTATTTACGAATTGGTTTGACATGTAAATATAGAAACCTGTTTTTGTCTAAAAGCCCTTGTTTGCCCGAAGGCAGAGGAGGTGGCACGGTTCCCCCGTTCACACAAATATGTCTGTCTTTTGTGTTTTGGGTTAAGGCTATTGTGGCTGTTTCATTCAAGGTGTATGTGTGTTTTTTGGGGGGGGTTTTTCTACCTCGATTCCAATTCCTTTATGTAGCCTCTTGTCTTTGTATGGCAGAGGCAGCTCGGGCTTTGTGTTGTAACAGTGCTGACAATAGAGCACAAGAGGAAGAGAGATACACAAGGAAAAGCCTCTTTTTGATACTCTAATTAGGAACAGCTTTTAGGGTGATACAATTGACAATTCGAACCAGTTTATTTCTGGTTTGTGCTGGCTTCTAGCTTATAGAAAATGTTGCCAAATACTTTGCCAGTCAGAGAAATACATTGTGCTCACAGTTATGCATTAACAGTTATCAGTTAATGGAGTGTAAAATAAACACCCAAGAGACAAGTTTTCAAGACAAAACAGAATTGAATATTCCTCTACTTTCTGTTTCCCAGCGGTATGTGCAGCTTTCAGCTGAGCTTTAAACTTTAAAGACGACTGATTAATTTAACTTGCACTAAAGTCACTTTTATCCAGCCAACCCTGATTCAAAGCAGCATTAAGTGACCGCTGATCTGCGTTTACTTTGAGAGACAAAACCTGTGTTTCATACTTTTTATCATATGGACAGTATATACTTTTGTTGCTAAGAACATACATTTTAAATGAATGATAGTTCAGGACCATTTTTCTTGATTTGTGCAGTGATCAACTGACAATCCACTGGACTCATCGCTGTATTTCACACATTGTGCAATAGGGCTGGGTTTCGGTACTCAATACCTTTAAAGGTATGGACCGAAATAAGATAGTGCCAAGTAGTATGGAAACTTTTCCAGTCAAACGATACCTGCATTCCATCCTTTTTGTACCCAGATCGAGAAATAGTTCTCTTATTGTATTGTATTGTTTTGCTCACAGCCAATCACTGCAAGCGTTCTTCGATATATGCAGCGTGTGATTGGCCCACTATCTATACAGTCACACAGCGGTGTGGCGAAGTTGAGCGCATTTGAAGATTTTCAAAATGTATTTGTGTACACATCATTTGGATGGGCAGGAGTGGTGACGGCATTTTACGCAACTGAATGCTTCTATTCACATGATGGGTACCAATCAGTAGAAAAATAGTAGTAGAAAAAATGGTTATCAAATGAAGTACTCTACTGGTATTTGTATCACTTTAAGGGTTCTGGTATTGTTACTGGTATTGTTATTTTCAAAATGATACCCTGCCCTAGTGTGCAACTGGGTTCAATTTAGCCGGAAATGGTTTGGATCGCTTTGCAAAGTGATACTGCTTTACAGCACAAAACTGACTTTCAGTACAAAAAGAGCTGAGGCTTTCATGTTTTCTGTCAATGGCAGATTGGAGAAGAAGTAAAAGCCCAACAGAAAAATTGCTTAAAATGTATTGAAGCCAAACACAAAGGGAATTGTGGAAAAGTAAATATTTTGTGACAGTGGGCAGCAGAGTTTTTGGGGATCTATAACTTTTATTGTTCATTAATTAACTGAAAAGCACATGGGACTCACCCCTTCACCAGTTCCACGACAATAAAGTCACTCCCGTCTCCAGAGTTGAAGAGCATCAGGCCGTCCGGCGTGGTGGTTTTAAACTGAAAGAAGAGGTGCATGGAGGCGTAAGCTTGCAAGGTGGCTAGCGCTAAGTAGCTTCCTTTCGTTCGAAATGTCACCGGATCTGCAATGATGTGACGCATGCCAAAGCGGGCGTTCAGTTCGCAGTAGGAGATGTCCCCATTTTTGCACTGGTCTAGGTAGGGCACCCCGTTGAAGGTCAGGCCCTGGAGGTGGCCAATGAAGTGCGAGGGCACCACAGATATGAATCGTCGCTCGGTCATGATGCCTGTCTCGATGTTGTGGAACTCGAGACGTGTGTGGGCACCCGTCATCTGGCCTGAAATGGTGGAAGGTACAGAGAAAAAAACAGCTTTTACTCACAAATGGTAGCAAATGTTCTCCTTTAGACAGCATAAGGCATCCTGGGAAAATGTTAAGGATTATGTCACATTGTAACACTGAGAAAGGATTATAAACATTCTAAGCAGACGCATTAAATACGTTTTAAAGCGCCATATGTCCAACTTCTAGAGATTGATACTTTCTGTGGAACTTGTATGTCAAACTTGGTTATCATGAAATATTAACATGCAATTAACTGTAAAGCAATGCATTGCAACTCTAAATTACTGTATCTGCTATAGTAATTTAGTGATAAGCACATATTATATGATTTTGGCATATCTCTATTATGCTGATTAGATCACAAATTGATTTTAGTTGCTTGCAAAAACTGTGTGTGTTTGTGCGCCTATTGTAAAGGTGCACAAAGGTTGAGCATATTTATCTAACCTGCTGTGAAGGTAATTATACAAGCATAGCATTGCAGAAAATCTTTTGTTACTGCTCTGCATGCCACAATTTATATTGTGTTTACTGGGAGATGGAGAGTAATGAGCTTGGCAAGCTGCTGATTATAATGCCTTCCCTGCTAAAGCCTGGCCAGCCCTGCAAGGACTCCCTGGGCACTTCCTCTTTTTCCTTTCCCATGAAGCTGTGAACCAGTCAGAACTCAACAGGGTCATTCCTCGCTTCTGGCCTCAGCGTGCCCACTCTCCTTCCTTCATCTAGCGAACACCTTTTTCTCACCTCTTCTCTGCCATCCTTTTCGCCTGAGGCCACAATACTGCGAGTGCCCGTGACTCCACCACGTTTCTTGACTTTTCATCCTTCTCTTGCTATTTTCCTAGAAGTTAGCAAAACCTGTGCCTCCGTACTTTGTACACAGTTGCTCGCTCACGGTATATGCTTAAAAAAAAAATCTTCTTCTTTAATTTAATTTTGGTGCCAAGTCTAAATTACACACACGTAATCCTTTCAGCTCTTTATATATCTGCATGGGTTTGCAGGGGATGATCTCGTTTTCCATTTCCAGTTTTTTAAATGAGACATACTGAGTGAAGGTGGGTAAGATTGTGACCATATTAAGGTTTACTCACCAACACGTAATGATTGTAATATTGCCAGTAAAGAGTTTTTTTTAGCTCACTTACCACTCTCCATAAATATCAGTTTAATAGGAAATGAATACCACCTCCATGTCTGATTTATTATCATCATAATTAGTCACCTTCTGCTTTCAAATGAGTTGTTTTAATGAGAAATGGCAAAACAGTTGACTTTCTGTGGGTGGATGCGTTATTGTGGAGTACGACATGCAGATTTGCGACCACATCCTCACACTATCTCCTCATTCACTGCCTCACGACCCAAATGCATCCCTCTGTGTAGCGAACACAACTAACCTTCCACTGTGACATTATCCACAGACAGCTGCAGGCTCTTGCCTCGTCGCACCACCTTCACCATGTGCCACTCATTGTCGTTCAGCTTCTGCCCCGCGAACAGCGTCTCAGGTCCTTTGCCTGTAGGTGGAGGGAGTGGGAGTGGGAGTGGGGGTGGGGAAATCAAATCACAAACAGCACAGCAGGAATGCTGCTCGGGCCTACTCATGCACCCACACCCCCACACACACACACACACACACACACACACACACACACACACACAGATAAAACACAGTTCGCACACAGTTTGCACACAGTAGGTGACAGTGCTCGTGGAGAAAACCTGCATGTTTAACAACACTCACACTATGGATTCTCCCAGTACACAGGAAAATGAAAGGAATCAAATATCCGGCCTGACAGACTGTAAAATCGAATTGCTTCTCAAAGGCTCACAACGGTGCGGCAGGATGTCATCAAAGGCAGTGGAACAAATAAGTCGTAACTAGCTGAGGGAGTAGATTAGAACAGGCAGCCAACAACAACTGGAGATGCTGTGCGACACACGGTATATGAAGTCGTGTTTCGCGTCTCAGGTTTAGCACATAGACGAGAGATGGTTTAACCGCTCATGCCGCAAAATGCTCTCCTCCCTAATCCCCCCCCTTCCACCCCCAATTCCCTTCTCCTCTGCTAACTTCTCTTGCTGTTGTTTCGCCTCCGCCACTGAAGACAGTTTGAAACAGCATCTGGGGTTGCAGAAACGCCTATTAGAGCCATATTTACATAAGTGTCTTTTCAAAGTGGGGAACAGTCTATTTATATCCTGCCCGTGACCTATTACAGCAACATTAGAACTGAATGCCAGCAGGGGAGATTTTGATTAAGACAGCAGTCATGAATCCCTCTTTCAATGCACCGTGAGGAGTTGACGTGATTGGCTGAAGTCGAGGTGGTGGCTTGCGCCGGTTAATAGCTGCGTCAAAAGTTTCAATCAAATGATTCAATAATAGACATGCGTGAGTGGGACAGCAAATTACTCTCCTCTGTCAGCTCATGCTCCTACAGCCCTATAGTAATCTCAGACCATGCAGCGGTCATAGTTGACATTTGCCTTCCTGGTAGATCCCTGGCGCGATCCCCCTGGCGCTTTAATTCGCTACTTCTTCGCGATTCCAATTTTCATACTATCAACAGTCGCATCGACCTCTTTATTTCCACTAATGTTGATCCGGCTGTGTCTGCGGCAACAATATGGGAGACATGCAAAGCCTATTTAAGGGGAGAAGTAATATCCTACTCTGCTTACCATAGAAGGATTGCTGCTGAAAAGGGTAATTGTCTCTCCAGTGCTATGTCAGAACTACGAATAAAATGTATAGACTCACCTGACGCAGATCTTTTTAAGGAATTGCTCATGAAAAAAGCTGAATTTGACATCCTGGCCTCTAATGAGGCAACAAAATCTCTATTAAAAACACGGCACAATTATTATGAATTCGGAGATAAACCAAGTAGACTACTCGCTCACCAAATCCGACAATCTTCTTTGTCAACGCATATTACCCAAATTAAAACTACCACTGGAACAACTATTAATCCTCAAACCATTAATGACCAATTCAGGGACTTTTATAGTTTGTTATATACTTCTGAGAGCTTGTCTGATGAGGCACAATTTGAAAACTTTTTTGGGTCCTTAAACATCCCCTCCATTGACTCTGAAAAATCTTCTGGCCTGGATGAACCCTTTACAGTGGGCGAACTTAAAGGAGCTTTGCTGTCCATGCAGAGTGGGAAATGCCCAGGCCCCGATGGCTTTCCAGCCGAATTTTTAAAAACATTTGCTGATAAGCTGTCTCCACTTCTGCTAAACATGTTCAATGAATCGCTACAGTCTGGCATCCTCCCCCCCACACTACGCCAGGCCACTATTTCTCTTATATTAAAAAAGGACAAAGATCCCCTTTTCTGTAGCAACTTTCGCCCTATCTCTCTGCTCTGCGCAGATGTCAAGTTATTGGCTAAGATGCTGGCAAAATGCTTGGAGTCTGTTCTGGCTACTATTATTTCCACAGACCAAACAGTTTATTAAAGATAGACACTCCTTTTACAACGTCAGACGGCTGTTTGATATATTGTACTCGCCCTCGTTCTCGGATTTGTCATCTCAATGGATGCTGAGAAGGCATTTCACCGTGTCGGACGGCCTTATCTGTTCCACGCATTAAGACGCTTTGGATTTGGCAACACATTTATTTCTTGGATAAAGCTCTTATATACATCCCCCCTAGCCTGTGTCCGCACAAACAATGATTACTCTGATTATTTTCCCCTCAATCGTGGAACTCGGCAGGGCTGTCCACTTTCCCTGTTACTGTTCGCCATCGCCATTGAACCTCTGGCGGTGGCCCTCAGGTCCAGTCGGTGCCGGAGCATCTGGAGGGGAGGTACTGAGCACAAACTTTCGTTGTACGCGGATGACCTCTTACTGTTCGTCTCTGACCCAGACAGATCTGTCCCCCTTGTGTTGGCCATGCTGAAGGAATTTGGGCATATTTCTGGTTACAAACTCAATCTTCAGGTGAGTGAGCTTATGCCCATTAATGCTGCAGCCGCAGCCTATCCCCTTTCGGACGTGCCATTTAAGACGTCTTTAAGTAATTTTAAATATTTAGGCATCTGTGTGACCAGAAACTACTCTAATTTGTTCAAATGTAATTTCTCCCCTCTGCTTGCTTGGGCGAAGAAGCGTTAGATTAATTAGCTGCGCAGTATAGCCTTGTCCGTCTAAATGAATTATAAATCAACATAAAAAACTAATGTTGAGGAATATGCAACATAATACTATACAATAATATACAATAAGACAATTGTTTTTTGTCTTATGTTATAATAACTGACAGACACTATCATTTCAGCAGCTCTGTGCATGTCCTTGCACAGAGCGAGGCTGAACATAGGAGCTCAGCTTCGCGGCTAACCCTGGGGGATGCTACCGTAGTTGCGGGCGGGTGCGCCTGAAGTTATAAAACGATTATTAGACTAAAACATTAGAATATGCCAATTCTGATATGTTCATATAGCCTACTCAAAACAGACGGGGCAACCAAACGCAGACAAGTTAGCTTACCGTTTTTAGGTGATATGCCATGTTTGTAGTTAAGCTGTGATATGCAAACTGTTGCTTGCAAACTTTGCTTTCGACTTTTTTTCCATTATCTATTTTTGTAAAATGCTACCACACTGCCGATGTCTTTGACATGGTAGAGGAGGACTGACTATAAATTAAACGCTCACGATTAAATAAATATTCAGCAAACCACCAGAACAAAGGCCTTCTAGTACTTTCTTCATTCTGTCTCCAGTGGGTTGGGCTGATCCAAAAAGTGAAAACAAGGGGGGTGTTCAGAAGACAGACTGTTACCTGTGAAACGGGGGTGCTTTGAGGACTCAGTTCTGGAATTCTGTATTTGACTCACTCTCGGCCATCACATCTACCAAAGTCCTCCAATCACCCTTAGTAGGTCTGTTCGGTGTCCTGCCCGCTACCAACCCACTGCCATCCTACTTCACTGAACTGGTCTGTGAGACTGGTGAACCGTCTCCCCCCTCCCACACCCATTGGATAAGGGATGCATTGTCCTTTATGAAATCAGAGAAAATCAAACACTCCCTCCGTGGCTCCAATGACACATTTTTAAAGATTTGGCAACCCTTTCAAGAGCATGTCCAGTCCCTCCGGCTGGATGCTCCCACCCACTGGCTAAACAGCCCCCTGAACCGCACCTTCTTGTGGCTCCTGGCTGGCTCACATTCTCCCCCTGTACTAGCAGCACACAGTATGGCTCGTCTGTGAGTGTCTTTTAAGTGTCTCGCGTTCTGTTTTCATTTTAATTTTAAATTTTTTTATTTTCTTGTTTTGTTTTCTTGGTTTTTTTTTTTTTTTTTCCTTTCATTGGTATTATGTGTTTCCAGGTTTGTGATTTTGTGTAGGTATTGACAAACCTTATCCTCTTGTTTTAAGTAACACCACTTTCTGTTATTAGTGCTTACCTCACTTCATTCAATGGTCTGTTGTATCTTACTCATTAAGGGTCTGTGTCTGTTCTTTTTGTTAAAAACTCAATAAATCATAATTAAAAAAAGACATGCGTGAGTGGCATGGGATGCGACAACAAAATGGAAATCATCTCCCACATGCCTTCAGAAGCCGAAATGACGGCCTGCCAGTAGTGGGCGTGCACAGTATCATGGCACCCAGGTGAAGGTAATCAGTGATAAGAGAGGAGAGGGAGGATTCTGTAAACAACAACATAACGAGGGGAGACTTGCACCTCATCGGCAGCAGGGCAAACGGAAATAGCAGAATGCTGGAGGAGTCTAGTCACTTCCATTAAGCCACCTTCTATACTCTCGGCACTTTCAGGCAACTCTGGAGTGCAGCAAGGGCCATTGTGGCTGGTGAATAAAGAAATGTGACAAAGACGATGGCTTTCTTACACTATTAAGACTGATGATTTGTTTATTGCAGATCTAGTATTAGAAATCCAGCTTTATGTCTGGGGACAGTGGCTCTTTTGTGACTGGTGAGCTGGCTGGAGCGTATTTTACCAGGTGCTTAACTAGATGATGTAGTACAGTCTGGCGAAATATGATTGTCCCCTTCCCAGTTGTGTGTGAAATGATGTAGTCTAGATGAAAAAACAGTCCCATCAATTGATGGCCACACTTGGCAAGAACAGACGCATGGCCCACTGGAGAATTGTTTTCCCATTTACTCTACTTTTTTATTATATTGTTGTTTTCATGGGCTTTTTTTGTCTTCAGCCACATGAAATTGGATAGAGAGACTTTTGATCACCCCGTGTGTGAAGTAAATATAAAGGAAAAGACTGCTACATTGCTGGAAAGAGTGGGTGAAAGTTACCAGCAGAGAAGTTAAGGCTGATACAAAATACCTTCATTGCCCAGGTATCACTGCAAACAAGAAAGCTAAGAGCTAGCGGTCCTGGGTTAAATAAGCTACTAAGTCTTTAATTCAGCCACTGGCAGAAAGAGGTAGTCATTGCCGGAAAAACATAAGGGGGACGCAGGGCTCATTAATTAAAGAGCTGGCAATTATTAAAATGCAATTAATTCTCATCCTGCCCTCTCACTTTGTCTCGGAGATCAGTAGGGCAAAGGACTGTGATCACATAAACAGAAGCATCCTCTCTTTATCTCTTTGTTCCCGTCCTCTTTCTGTCACTTTTCCTTGCACTTTCTTAATGTGTCACATGGGAGCTGAAGAGGTGTCAGGGAGATTTTTTTAACGTGTGTAAAGTGTAAAAGTAGCAGAGGATTGTGGATTATCTTCATTGACTGTGTCAGCACACCATAAAAGAGAGGTGTGATGTTTGCGGAGTTCTGCGTAATTTTGAGCAGCCATCCATCATTGGTTGCTATGTTCTCTCTGTAAACAACCTTGATTAACGCAATTGGATCAATGGAACACGAGCCGTCAGCCAATGGCTGCAGGTTGTTGCCATCAGTCTCTATTCAGGGTGTGTGGTTTCGGTTGCAGCAGTGAGTACACAAACACAGTTGTACAATCATTATGTCTAAACCCCAATCAAAACAACTTCAGAGGCTGAAGCTGCTCATCAGTCAATAATGACAACATTTCCATGATGAAAATCAGGAAATGATAGATGATAAATGTTTTCCTTTCCTCTGAATGTGTAGAAGTAGCAGTGACAAAGATTGCCTCCACTGATGGAAATGTGTGACCTTCAGAAGCCAGAGAGGCTTAAAATAGAAGGACCATCTGACAAACTGAATACGATGCCAAGGAAAAACACTACTATGAGGCAAGTTTCATTTTGTTTCAGTTGCATTCTACATGAAACCAGACCAGTGGGTGGTCCAACTAACATCCCCATTGTCGTTCCAAATCATCCATCAATCATCCCAGCGAGCTTTCCCGACATGGTTATTAAGCTAACGAGTGGGCCAAAGTCTGATGCTGGCCAGAGGGAACACGAAAAACGGCCAAAGAGGAGCAATCACTGCTAGCCAATGTAGTGGCCAAAACAACAGCGCCACAGCATGATAGGGCCACGGGCAGTCCCTGGTAAATCCGCTGCTGGTGCAACAGTAGACGACAACAGAAGCAGCCGTGAGTCATGCAGCCATACTTGGGGGCAAACAATTGTCAGGGTCGCTCAAGCATATGTAGCTAGTGTGAGTGTTGAGGGTCATGGGTAACAGCAGGGTGTGTCAGCAAGTCAACTTTTGCTAGGAGGGATTGAATATGATGATGAGCTAATGACACAGTTCATAGCCTAATCAACTCAGTCACACTGGTGCCCAGAGTGAGCTGTTGAGAAAAACCTACTGTATGTTCAAATGCTATGGGAATTAGGATTTAGATCAAAGGTAGCAATGCATTCATGTTCATTAAAACATTACTCTAACATTGGAAAGTCTCTAATCAGCCTTCACAGAACAAATAATTGTGACATTGGACTTATCATAGAACAATGCTGTGCCCTGAATATGCAAATGACTCAACTGAACAGCGGGACATGAGCTACTGTGTTAGTCAAATTTCCATAACACTAGATCCACTTCTACAACAGCATCATATTCTCTTTTATGAGGTTTGACAGACCCTGTCATCCTCAAGTATGGGCTACAGTAGAGAAATGCCAGTTCAAGCTCTGTGATTCAAATTCCCTGGGAGAGAACATAATTATGAGAAGCTAGCACTCGGGAGGTTGCGATTTTCCGCGATGCCACACACATTCATGCAGCCGTACTCGCTAGCACACATAAAAAAATAAAAAATAGAATATATATATATATATATATATATATATATATATATATATATATATATATATATATACACACACACACATAAAGCAGTGGACTGCAGTCCAATTAAAATGGCTCCTTGGTACAGTGTTTTATTCTCAGCTCAGCAGCCCCACTCTGAGGAAAGAGGGGGTACGCTGATACTGACTTAGAAAAACAGGGGGCGAGAGAATGACTGAGGAGGGGTGAGAAGGAAAGAGATAACAGAAAACGTAGGGATGAAGGTGGATACCAGATGATTGAAATGATTTTTTTTATGCAAAACAGCAGAGGAGGATAGAAATCTGACTGGAGAGACCAAATGCTGACCAGGGGGAATTGCAATGCCTGGCTTTTTTTGTGATAGAAAAATATGTCTCCATAAAATTCCTGCTTAGCAAGACAGACAGATGTGGGAATATAGGTGCATGTGTAGTGTGAGTGTAGGACTTATTTATGTTCATGATTAGCATTTTACTACTAGGTGATAGACCCGTGGCAACCCCCTGTTGTGCACCCATCTGGGGAAGCACATTGTACGTTAACACACTGTACTGTACACTCGCACAGACTATTGCACATACTTGAGCAGGTGCATTAAATATATGCTCTTTAAATAAAGAGAGAATATGTGTGCTTTAAAACTAAAAACCACAGGAAATATCCTGCAGGAATGTTATTATATGTGTTGAATGACTGCAATTTAATGATAATAATATGTTTATCACACAATTTGAAAATGTCACAGGAATCAGGATTGGGCCATCACCTAGTATGCATGATCATTTTCTTAAAAACTAGATGATCTTTGAGTCTCGTCATAATTAAATTGGCTTAAAAAACAGCAAGGCATTATACAGACATAATATTTTACGAAAGGTAATTTATTTCTTCATTTCATGTGTTATTTTCGACCTATGTGACTCTGTACCAGCTAAGCATGTGTCAAACAAGAAATTAATTGAAAATGTGTCTGCACTGTCTCAAACGGAAGCATGCACGGACCAAACATATTTGAATTTAAAAACCCTGAAGCCAGTGGATGCAAAATGTCCTACCGGTAATCATTAACCCTTTAATCAGTGTTATTTGATTGCTTTTAAAGTTATTGAATTTACTGTGTGTTTCCAGCTTGTTATCCATGGTGAATGACGTGTATAGATTAAAAAAACAACACACAGCTGTTATTACAAGATGGGTTTTTATGTAACAAAGGGATTTCAGCTAAAGTATAAGAGTGGGGAGGCGTTTCTTAGGTGTACTGCAGGTACTGTAGGCTATGAACTGAGACTACATGGCATTCTCGCTTCCAACATTTGTGGGAGGTGTATGTGTCTGTTTGTGTGTGTGTGTATGTGTGTGTGTGTGTGTGTGTGTGTGTGTTTGTGTGTGTGAGAGAGAGAAAGTGTAAGAGCTTGTTCTTCCGTTCAACCTTGCAGAGGAGAGCAGTACATGCTGTGCACAATAGAAACATCTCCCACACACCGACATGCTGCCCTTCTTTCCTGCCGTGCAAACAGACCAGTGCTCCTAATTGGACCATTGGGGGTCTGAGTGTGTGTGTGTGACAGACAGATAGAGAGACACAAAGAAAGAGAGAGCCCATTTACAAAAATGTGCTGTTAAAATGTTAATTTAGGTCTTAGGCTATAGCATCGGTGGTGCTGGTGAGAGGGAGAAAGGGAGCACATTGGAAGGGCAGTGTGTGTGTGCAGAAAGAGAGTGATACAGCCAAAAGATAGAGGGAAATGCAGTGTCAGCACAGCTGCTTTCCCGAGACTGGCATGCGCTTGTGTGTGTGTGTGTGTGTGTGTGTGTGTGTGTGTGTGTGTGTGTGTGTGTGTGTGTGTGTGTGTGTGTGTGTGTGTGTGTGTGTGTGTGTGTGTGTGTGTGTGTGTGTGTGTGTGTGGGCAGGTGATCCTGAGGACAATATATATGTGCGTTTGTTATACCTGAATTGTATATCACATTTGTTAAGAGAGCATATTGAGCTTTGAGGACTAATTCTTTGGATTTACATATTTTTTATGTTGGTTTGAGTGTGTGAATGTATGCGGTGTGAGAGTGCGTGTTGCAGTTTATGTGCCAACCACATGTCCCCTCTCTCCTCTGCCATCTGTGCTGCTGGCATGGCTCCTTAGTGTCGGTAATGAAAAGGAACGCCCCCACCCCCCTCTCACACACACTCACTCACTCACACACACACTCGTTCTCCCTTTCTGTCTCTCTAACAATACTTTCCTCCTCCAACACGTTTGCCAGCTACTGTCCACACACACACACACACACACACACACACACACACACACACACACACACACAGATCTGTCCCAGGTTACTGTATCTCTGCTTTTAAACAACTTTCCCGAACTGCATGTCCTCTTAATCTGACTGATCTGCTATTGATTTTTTTTTAACAGAACCTCACAGGGTGTTGCCTCTTTAGTTATAACGACTGAATGCTCTCCTCCCACCCAAATTAACAAAACCTTAATTGCTACATTCAAAACCCCAACCCTTAACCCAGCACTAGGGAGGCACCACTTGTTTTAAGACCAAGTACAAGTACTTAACATTTGGGTACTTGCCGATACCGAGTACCAATACGAGTACTTAATAATCCCTCTGGGGTCCGAGGGTGTTTTCAGACACACAGATGATTTTGGCCTTGTCTGAAGTTGTTGTCAATTAGAACAAAGCAGTATTTTCAAAGTACCATATGCCTTTTTTCTTTTCAAAGCTCAGTGCCTGGGCCTGGACATTTCCCCGGGCTAGCGTCAATAAAATAAATCATATCATTCCTGATCTCAAAATACTGAGTGAAGTTTAGAAAGAATGAAGAATGCAACGCCCAATGACGTCATTCATGTGCATATTAAGTACCCATGTGGATTTACTGATCCAGTGGAGAGGATGGTTTGTTTGCGCCAGCAGCTAAGTTCTCAAGATTGTGTCCAAATATAAAGACTTGTGGCAAACTATAACAGGTAAAACAGTTAGACTCCTCACCGAGAGCTTTCGTTTTAGCCTGTTTGTGAAAAAAAGAGAAAATCGGTATTTACAGAGTAGCACAATGGTTAAAAACAGCGCTGTGTAGAAACCGCATGACGACAGAGCAGATTAAAATATCGCTTTCTTCATGTTTATGCTCATTAAGCTGATGAGAGACAGTGGGCTAACACCGCTACTCCAAATATCAGTGGTGAAGTTTACGGCAACAGGCTGCTGATGTACTTTTTCACAAAGCAGCTTTGGAAACACGGTTTCTGTGATGTGGCGACGGCTGGGAATCTCTCGGCTCCAGTACACTGAAAAGACGTCAAATCTCAGTATTATTAATGTCTGGTCTGGTCGTAAAGTGCAATCATGCATTGGGTAAGAGCCTAGTTATTTTTGTACAGCCACAAATTTCCAAACGGCTGGCATTGCTCCTCTTCCAAGGCCTATACCTGCTTGACGGAGAAGTTATTGTCACATTGCTATGAGGTGGTGTCGGGTGTGGTAGTATCGGAATAATTTTATGACTACAAGCACAAGTACATGCACACAGCATCGGACAGATACCCGATACTGGCATCGGTACATCCCTACCCAGCACCAAAACTTAACTGACCTTAACTACACTTTCATTTGATTATGAACCTTTGTGTGCCTCAAACTTACCTCAATTACACAAAATATCGTACAGAATGCAAATTTAGCAAATATCATATGTGTGCCCTATCAGAGAAGCCCAAATAGTATGTATTTGAACAATTGGTACCAAATTTGGTCTGCATCTTAACCATGCACACTTGCAATCCCACTCTCAGAACCCACACACACATTATCAAACATAACCTTAATCCTACAGCATTCTACCTACAATACACCTCTATGTCACGATGTAACAAGAAATAAATAGGTGAGTAAACTATGACATTCATTTGGCGTTGGATCGCCAAACCCATGTACTGCTGTGTGAAACTTGCTTGTGTGTACTTGGATAGGGCTATATTTTAACAGCCATCCACAGTTTGCATTTTGTTTTGATTTTTTAGACTTTTTTCGAAAATTACTTTGACTTATGTGTCCATGACCCAAAAAAAGTTAGTCTCAGTTACAGTTTCAGAATAAAACACTAGTTGATAATACTTTTATTAAGGCTTTCACCAGCCTTCAGCTGCAAGTGAACCATTTTGCAGCTAGTAAAGTGGACAGCTTATACACTTTTCATAAGTGCATTTACTCACCGAGTCTCTCTATCACACCCTTGTATATGCTCTGGACCGTTTTGAGGGCAGTAGTTCAGGGGAATTTTGGACGCCATGCCTACCCAAACCCCAGGTCCAATGCCCTTTTCCTCATGCCTGCCTCCAATGAGTTGTCCCTTGTGCCAGCTCGGCCTGGAGCAGATGGGCCGGTTCAGCATGGCATCACACTAGCCGACACAGTGGCATGTCAAACAGGCGGTCACAGGCCTGGGCATGGCAAGCACAGCCACACTGTACCGCCATATGGGAATAGTGTGTGTGCTGAGAGATCATACAGTGCCGGATGCATGGCATGCTTTGACCACAAATCAGAAAACAAAGATACAAACGGCAGAGTATATATGTGGAAGTCTGAAAGTACACACACACGATCCAATGACTATTTACCAAGTCAAGTCCAGGCCTCAAACTTGCTGCAAGCACCATCGCGCGTGCACATGTGCACGCGCGCACACACACACACACACACACACACACACACACACACACACACACACACACACACACACACACACACACACACATTCCTCTCTTCCAACTGATGACAGTCCTAGCTGCAGACAAGCACTATGCACTCACACACTTCCTATCAGACACACTCACAATCTACTCCATCAGACAGCAATAAAGGACACACACAATCCTATACTACTACTCACTCTCCCTGGCACTTGCTCCCATTCTCTCTCTCTCACACACACACACACACACACACACACACACACACACACACACACACCACTCTGTCCTCTGCAGACAGTGATGACGGCCTGTGTTTGGGAGGTTAATGGCTGTTTGTTCCTCACAACCTTCACACTTGATTACTCCAGCCGACTGGTGTCTGGACGGCGGGGCCACAACTCTGGAACACCAAAGCCCTTTCTGCCACCACTCTCATTTGCTAACCACGTTCATTAGAAATGTTAATGCAAGATTGAGGACGCCGTGTGCAAAACGGTGTGTGTCATATCCTTTATGAAATATGGAAAAAATCCAGTGTCCTTGTATTATTGATCAGATTTACAATACAAACTACAGCAAAGTATATTATTTATCATATTTATACCAAACTATAAAATGAGGGGAAAAAAGTTGGATAACTCCACAAGGTATAAACACAGCTGAAAATTGAAGGTTCCTGCATGACGTCACTTCTGTTGACGTTCAAAGTAAATACTAAACAAAACAGATCAAGCTCGCCCCTCCCCCCATGTTTCCGTAACTGTCATGACTAACTAACCCCCACCCCCCCCCCCCAACCATCTCGTCAGTGATTGGCTGGAAAGTGGTTTGTTGTATTTTGGTGCACAGCCTGTGCCCCCAGTGTTTGTTTGACGCGTTTACAACCCCTGTGTTGTCTCCCGAGACCGGGCTTTTTCACAGTGTGTTCAGGGGACAGGCAGCTAGCGGATCAAGGAGAGATGCCTACCATTTGAGACAAAAAATAAATTGTGCTGAAACCATGCAGGAACTTATAGTGCACCTTTAAAATATTAATATGTTAAGATCACTGTCACTATTCATTCCAATCACTTCCCTTCTCAGTCATTATAGGAATATTAATAATTGAAAGTGAATATAGTGTACTCGAATAATGTTTTTCTGTAATTGTGCAATACTTACTAATAGTCTTTCCATCCTCTAACACGCCAAAGCAGCAGGCAAGAAGAATCATTTTAGACCCTTCTTTTTTTACATTCTGCATGGATGCAGGCGAGATAATGGAATCTCCGCCATTAAAGCTGTGGGTTACTGATGGTGAGCTAAATTACATTTTTCATGCAGTATAATCTTCTGCCAGCTTTATGGCACACACATATGATAACATCTGACAAATTTCACATGTAATTATAATATCTTTTGCAGAAGGTAATATCTTGTAATATTTGTTAAACAAGCCAGATAAACAACACATTCTCACTCCCAACTCGTTACATGTGGACGCCTGGTCAGGACCCCTTGGAGGCAACTGATAACACACTGGCAACCCCTTCAGCGTTAATTTTCAACGTGCAGCGTAGTCCAACAGACTTCAACACGTTGTTGACTTTGTGAAATCAAACTAAACTACTGGGTTAAGTTGAGGCAAATATTAGGGTTTGGGTTGAAATATGTATGTTTGCTATGTGAATTAAGTTACTATTGTAAGTTAACTACGTTGTGACGTAAGTTATGACACAAGTTATGTACGTAACACAAGTCAAGTTACGTATGTAAGTTAAAATAAGTAATAATGTTTACTTTTGGTTTCACACGTCTTTCACACAGTGATCTCTTGGCTCCATTTATCCACCAGGACCTCGTTCTTACATGGACTTTGTCGCTCTTCATACTATGTCACCTGACTTCCTCCTTTACTTTAGTCATAATCTATATCAATGACATTCCTCTTCCGGGATTGTTCGTGTGCCCCCGGAAATTCCGCCGGATGTCACTCATTTTAGGCCAGATGTCTCACACCTTCCGCTTTCTTTGTGTTGGCGTTCTAAACTCCGGTGGAATTATGAGGACTATGGTTAACTGCTCCTCAGATCTCTGCAGGGTAAATCCAGACAGCTAGCTAGACTATCTGTCCAATCGGAGTTTTCTGTTGCACGACAAAAACTGAGGCACTGCTGCTCCGTCCGCCGCTTAGCGCCGCCCAAGACGATTGTGATTAGTTTAAAAAAATAAAAAATTTAAACTAGAGCACGTTTTCCTCCCATCCTGCTGTGTGAACTAGCCAGACCTTCCTCCGTAGCGCTGTGGAGGTACAGTAGGTCTGCCAATGGGAGACTACTTTAGTCATAATTACTTCGGCCAATAGAAGCAAGTGCGAAACTGACGCTCAAGGGTCAATGACCAAGCTGCTGTATTTGATGAGTTGGGAGCAGGGACAGCTTGAGATAACATAAGACCCAGACCCTCCCCTGACATTTGTCTGCATGCTCAACTAAAAAGCTCTTGTTTTGACCGATGCATGATGGGTCTCAATAGTGAACAAAATTTTTACCGATTTGAATTAACATTGAGTACAGTTGTGATAAAGCTCCTTTGTGTCTCTCTATATGGCTGGCATGTAGACAAACTCGTTCTGGATGAGTACAGTTCCACTTTCTCAGTCTGTCACCACTGATGGTGATGATAATGCTACTCTGTGTTAACAACTGTTTGTGCTGCTGCTAATACAAACAGTTTGAGTACTTTCGGATTTCCGGATGATAAATGACATGCAGCTGCCATTAACGAATATGCTTGGCAAATCAATCAGTACATTAATCAGTTTTAGAAAACGGCAAAATTAACATTTGGATAATGTGTCTGTAAAATGATCTGCATTTCGGGGTTTGAAAGGTATACATAAATAACAATTGTGATCACTGTACTTGTTTGACACAAGCCTTTTGGATTTGATGGAGCCTTGTAAACCTCAGAGTATGTACACTAGGTCTAGCCTTCTCTCCGTCAACACCCTGTCATTCTCTGGTTTCTACACTAAACTACAGTTTTCTTGGGGAAACATTACTACAATGCCTGCGCTTCATTTCATCACAGTGTTTTTTGGTCTCTATTTCTGACAATGGTTTAACAAAGCTTGTTCTGAAAGGCTGCAGAAGATGTAAGCTGTTAAGATGTCCATATAAGACACATCCTAGAGGAGCCTCCTTAACAAACTGTATACTTTAAAGTTTCAATCTGTCATAATACAGTCTTTTTCAGCAGGCTTGATCATTTTTCAGAAGAATTTGACAGCTTCATTCCAATAGTTGAGCAGGTTGCTTGCTTAGTAGAAATGAAAGACAGGCCTTCGGAAAAAAAGGCATTGTTAAGTGAAATTCGAATCACACTGGAATGTCTTTATGTGATTGTGATTTATCTGCTTACTTGGTTAAGTCTTGGTTCAAAACATTTGTGAATTTAAAAAGAAAACTATACATTAGTACAAGTCATGGTGTGCACAGACAAACAGAGAGACTGTGCAAGCCACAACATATTTCTCATTTGGAGAATCAATAACCCTAATAAACAATTTCTCATGCATATAAATTTGATATTGACTTTGTCTAAATAAATCTACTGAAATAATTATTTGATTGCAAAAGTAAAATACGTTGGGACAAGTAAACGGCAAGTAAGTAAAGTATATTTAGGGTATATATAAAGGGTATATTTAAAATGATGCAAATGCACAGAAATTGATATATTATGGAATGGCCTTTTGGCAAATGAAGTTTTCAACGTATGACTATGCAATGCACAGTACAATCAAGTGTTTTGTATTATTATTCATACATTATTCACTCATTTTAAATATTACACATTTTTCTAATGGAATGAGGTCCTAATAGATTTGCTTAACTCCACGGTAACAAAATATTACTCCCCACAATCCAGACACCTGTTTCTTATACAGTATATGCGGCTAAAATTGTATTTACAGAGGTAGGATTATGCAATATTACCTTTTTCAGAAACCCAGGGGACATTTTATACATCTTGACCAGTAAGTGTGTTAACTACCTTATTGACTTTCAGATTTGGAAGTGTCTTGTTAAAAATGTAGTTGAGCAATGGCTGAATTGAAAAGCATGTATTGGTGAAACTACAAAGGACAATACTATATGCATTATACAGTATGTGTGTGTTTGTGTTTGGATGGAGTTTTGAAATCAATGTTTGCTTTTTTGCCTCAGTCATTCACTGCAGTTAGTATGGCAGAATTATTTACCAAATGGTTATTACACAAACACATGCGCACACACACACACACACACACACACACACACACACACACACACACACACACCATATGGGAGAATGGATGTAGACATTACTTTTCTACTGTGGAATGTGGTTTATGAGAAGGGTAAGGGTTCTTCGATGGAGTGACCCATATGGACTTGCTATTTTTATGTAGAAGCAAAGGCAGATAGCAGCAATAGTTACATAAGGTTGCATAAGTTCAGAGACAGGATTTAGTTTGCTCTTCAGAGTAATCAGGATAAGACCTCTTGACGATAATGCCATTTGGCTCCTATCTTAAGATATCATATTTTCTATCTCAAAAAGAGCACAGGCATATCGCTGCAGATCTAACGAAAAGCTGCGTGTGTGTGTGTGTGTGTGTGTGTGTGTGTGTGTGTGTGTGTGGGGGTGTGTCTGCATGTGTGTCATCTAAATGGCAGTCATGTGCAAACAGCAATGATGCTGTGGTGGAAGTGAAAGATATGAGCAGATAACGCTGATAGAAATGAAAGGACAAATTTACATCAAGACCCTCCTCCATCAGTCGCTCTTTTCCTTCTTCGCACTCCTCATTTCATTGGTGCTGCTGACCATCTTTCCTGTTCTCTCTTTCCTGAATGCTTAAGTTGCCCCATTCAAATATACCTTTCATCTATATATAATCTAGTTCTGCCCTGCTGTGAAGTAGCTCTCCTACTTCCACTGTATGTGTTGTACCTCTGAGAACAGATGCATTTCATGGAGGAGGGTAGAGGGATGCATTTGTGTGGGTGCATGGGAAGGATTGGGGAGTGGTATGTGTGGGGTCTGGCAGTCAGTTGAGGACACCATCTCATGCTGACACGACAGCAAACAACGCCCCTGTGGCCAAATCCAAAACATTTTCCACATGGTGCAGCATCACAAACAGGGACAAAAAAAAAGACGGGAGGTGATCGAGCCTGTGTAAGAGTACAACATTGTGTATGTATGTATGTGTGTGTGTGTGTGTGTGTGTGTGTGTGTGTGTGTGTGTGTGTGTGTGTTATGATGGTGAGGGAGGGGTCGATGAGAGAGGAAAAATAAGGAGGCAGGGGAGCGGTGAACAGATTATAACCCCCAGCCATGATTATCTACGCCTGCCGCTCTGACCCCGCCGTGCCAATTACAGAGTTAAGGCAGCATGTGCTTGTGTGTGTGCACTCACACATGTCTACTTTCCTTTCTCTGAAGCAAAATGTGTGGGTGGTGATCGCTCGCACGCACAGATTTGTATTCACTGCTTGCTATCAGGGGCCACACACTTCCCCACTGTTCTCGCCCCTGTTCAGGAGCGCTGGTGCTTTAGCGTCCATGACAAGATAGCCTCCATCGATAGCTTCTAGAATTACAGATGGCCACCGCAGGAAGACATACAGTATTTGAGTTGGTAAGATGTTGAGAGGACAGCAGATTGATTCCCTGAAGCGGGAAATGAATCACACATTTTACCTGTCCTCTCCAGGTTTTAGAGCTCCCTTCGGAGCTTCAAACACAGGCGACTCCCTTCTTCCCTTTCGTACTCCCATCTGCCATCCTCCCTCCTTGCTTTCCATTTTTATGCTCGCCTCCCATCGTCTGCTTCTTATCAGTTTCTTACGTCCTTTTGTTTTTTCCCCCTCCTCACATCCCTCTCCCTCACTTTTTAGAACAAGGTCCTGGAGGGATGCTGATTTATGACTTGAACTGCATTTTTCAAGCATGCTGTGGCAGGAGGGTATGGTCCCATGGGATAGCCATCAGTCCTGCAAGGCAGTATGGGTTCCGACAGCTCCAGGCTGCTGCCGGTTCTCTCATTAGAGTCTCTGTAATGAGTCCACATCTAACCTGTCGCCTGTGCCACGTAGCGCTGAACGGAGGCAGAATGATCACGGACTGAGGCTATGCTGGCGAGGCAGCCACATTCAAATTCAACACAAAGGTCCTGTCCTCCATGCAGTTGTTAAGATATGATCAATTTCAACAACACTGGTGTTTTGTGCTCTGACAAAATTTTGTGAAAAAAAATTATGTAAAGGGAGCTTGCACCCTATGTGAACATCGGAAATCTTTTTTATATTGATCAAGTAGAAGGATCGTTTGCACTTCTGCGCTGAAGCATTTATGCGGAACACAAAACTTTGTAATTTTATTTGTTTAAATAGTGATCGCAAGCTCCCCTTGCACCTTGCCTTTATTGAGCTCATTTTCTAATTTACAACAAAAGGAACAGAGTAAGTTTGTGCTACCTTCTATTAAAGTGCTACATTTCTGTGCAAAAGCAGATTGTTGTTCTTGTTAAAATGTTTAAGCCTTCACGAAAAGCTTAGAATCTGCAGCACTAAAACACCTAAGATCCACAAACCGTTGAATCACATTTGCCAATTTCTAGACTAGACTTAGTGCGACTGTGATGTCTCAGTAGAACTTTAAGACTAATCAGACAAACCCTCTTTTTTCCGAATACTGTACAGTTATCACATCACAGCAGGCAAAAGGTCACAAGACGTGCATATAAGATAAGGGATTGTAAATAAACTCAGCAAAATAAAGAAACGCCCCTTTTTCAGGACACTGTATTTTAAAGATACTTTTGTAAAAATCTAAATAACATTAGAGATCTTCATTATAAAGGGTTTAAACTATGTTATCCATGCTTGTTCAATGAACCATAAACAATGAATGAACATGCACCTGTTGAACGGTCGAAAAGACAATAACAGCTTGCAGGCGGTTGGCAATTAAGGTCACAGTTATAAGAAAATGAGGAAAGTAAAGAGACCTTTCTACTGACTCTGAAAAACACCAAAAGAAAGATGCCCTGGGTCCCTGCTAAAGGCATGGTGCAAGGAGGCCTGAGGACAACAGATGTGGCCAGGGCAATACATTGCAATGTCCCTACTGTGAGACGCCTAAGACAGCGCTACAGGGAGACGGGAAGCACAGCTGATCGTCCTCGCAGTGGCAGACCACGTGTAACAACACCTGCATAGGATCGGTACATCCGAATATTACACCTGCTGGACAGGTACAGGACGGCAACAACAACAAAAACAAAAACAACAACAGCTGAGAAGTCAAGACAGCCAAAATCTCCGTAAACCTGGCTGTTTTATTTTGGAAAAAATATCCGGCTACATTTGCAGAAGCTATGCGCCCGGTGTGGCTGGACAGATTGAATAACATGGGCGCTAAAATAAAAATAGCTGTGCTACGCTGCTCTACCCGACGCTTATGCCTGCGGTGTGTTTTGGGTGTTAGGCAGACCCCTATTCATTCCTATGAGAGTTGCTCAGTGGCGCATGAAGCCACCATGGAGCCAAAAATGACCCAGGTGATCAGCACTACTTCAGCACTGTGCGGTCCATAGGGCAGGCGCTCTAGAGACTTCCACCGGCTACTTTCGCTTTAGCGTGCCGCTAACTTGAACGGGGATAAAATGATTTAATCGGGCAGCTCTCCAAATGTTAATCGCACAGAATAGATCACATTTTGATGATAAAATTCTGATGTGATGGCCCAGTAGTGTTGAAATTTCCACTGTCTGGCCACTATGCTCAATTAGCTTCAAAGCCCGGCGCACTTCCTGGGGGCCTGGTTGAATCCCTGAAAGGGAGAGGCCGCAATCTACCTGAGGTCCCAGAAGGCATTGAGCAAGACAAGCCCGCCACCCTCCTGCCCAACATCCAACATGCTCTAAAACCTGTTCAGTGGACCACTTTGGTCTGGCTCCCAGTACATGACCAGGTCGCAGGTGAAAAGACAGAAAATGCATCTTTCTTTTTCTACCTTTTCCAAGTAAAATAATGGAAAATGTGGCCAGAGTACAAGTAGACAGTAGAACACTGGCGTGGGAAATTCTTATTAGACAACAAGGGCAGGAAGGCAATCTCCTCACCCGGTTAGGTCTAGTGAGCAGTTTGCCTCAGGTGTCTCAAGTTCACAGAGAACAGAGTCAGGAGGTTGAGAGGAGGAAGTAAATAGAAAATAAATACATAAAAATAAACATAAGACCCAGTGCCATCCTTGTTAGACTTTCTTCATTCGCTCCCCTGTTTCTTTCTCTCATTCTCATTCCACACATATGTCAGCGCCTGTCAGAGTCCCATCCTTTTATTTGTGCAATTTTACATAACGGGAGACATGTTTGGGCTGATCGTCTCTCTTCTGAGTGACATTTAATAACAACAAAAACATGAGCGTAATCTGCATCTCTATTCTTAATCAAGACATGCATTTTACAACTAATAAGGCCATTACTACTTGTACTACTACTACTAATAATAATACTAACAATAATAACAGTTGGGGAAATTACACAATGAAAATAACAATAAGATAAAAACATGAATAAATATATATATTCAAATGAATAAAACAATAAGCTGCCAGTTGAAAATGATTTGTTTATAATTTTAGTTTAAAAACGTTTAAAAGGTTTAACTGTATTTTTAGCAGCTTCGGTGTGACATCGGCAAATGCTCAGTCAACACTTAGTTACTAATCTAGACTTTGGAATTGAGAGTAGAGCTTTTTTATGATGACCCTAGCATACATCCTTAAACATAGGGCCTCGTCGAACAAAATCAGAAACATAAGTTGGGGCCATGGCATTTACTTTAAGTGATGAATCAAATTTTAAATTATATTCAAAAAACTGTTTGTAGCAAGTGAAGTGAAAGCAAAAGGGGTTTTAGGTCTAAAAGGGTCTCATATTGTAAAGATTTCCTTGCATCCTTTAATGCACACATATTCAGAAACTCTGCCTTTAAACGGGCCGTCAGGACTTATGTACGGTTGTGACATATGTACATGTATGTATAGGGACAGGTACCTATACAGGTAGCAAGTGCCACTACAATGCTGTTGTTTTAACATTAAAGCGTGCAAACATGTTTTACCAGAAACACAAAATATAGGTATGAACCTGGAAATTTGAATAATATGGTGCCTTTAACTAAGTCCTCATACTTTCTTACAGTAGAGGGTACATAACAATAAATGTGACGACTACCACTTACATATTCTTGTATTTGTAAGATAACTTGGCTATCTTCCAAAGCAACTGGCCTGGGCCATGTGACAGATACTGGCCTCAGTTGATAGACATTTCTACCAGCACATTAACACTTTGCATAGTGAGAGAGCTAGCGGTCACAGTAAATCACAATGTAAACATTAGCAGTGTACATATTCAATTTATCACACATGGATGTGCCCACACAAACACACTCAGCCATGCACATTCCATTCCAGCTGTAGTTAGAAAAATGTTCTGATTACATATTCCTTTGAAGTGCATACAGGCTTCAAAGCACTTCTTTATTAGGTCATTTCTATTTAACATTTAAGAGGCATTTGGTTCATTCCCATTAAAACATGCAAAGAGCAAAACATGATAAAATGTGTGGAAATTAAATGAAGTTGCATCAATAGTAGAGAAATGTATGTGTGCCAGGAAGGGTGCTCATATCCAATGTTTTTACATACTGCATGTTTTCTCACTGGTGCTTCACAGTGCACTAGTATCACACAGACAACTGTTCATTATTTTAAATTGGGAAATGTGCAATTAATTCCTGTTGTCCATTGCTGAACTAGATGATTGCTTTTAACATAAATCATATATTTATATCAAGTGACGTGCCCATCTCTGAGGGTGCACAGATCGAAGGCATTATGTTAATAACATACTACTCTTATTGGCTGATTGCATCACATTTGGCCTGGGGTTTTGGAGGATAAAATTAACATTGAATAAAAAATGGCTATCCTCCATTGGAGCATTAAATTGCCTTTAAAAATCAAATCCCAATCCGAGCATCTCCAAAATACATTTTATACAGTCTAACTCTGATACATGCTCAAACTTCACAAAGTGTAGGATGGTGTGCGTGCAGAGGGCAACTTCTAGTACCTACTGCATATCCATCTTTGACATATATTTGTCTGGGATAGGATGTGATGACTCATGATTCAAGTGAGCGATTGGAAACTCATTCAAATTCAATATTTGTGATTCACTGAGAACGTAAGCGAGCCATCTGCTCGGAGACGAGTGAGAAAACGCAGGGGTGGCCGGTAAGAAACTTCAATACAATTTAGACTGAACAAACCACCCATTCAACTATAAAATGGCTACATGCAGTCTCTGAAACACACATACTGTATCTGCAGTGAAAATAGTTACAGGGCTACATGAACTGTGCTACATGTTTCAGTAGTCGTGACTGTGCAAAACACATGGGGGAGGAGTGTGACACCTAACAACCTGGGTGGAAGCAGTTAAGACTGAGGAGGGTGACAGCTTCAGTGACAGAAAGGTGCCGTACATTTATTTATATACGACTAATCTGCCCACAATATGTGTCAAATGATGCATGCATCTGTGAATGCATGTGTGCGTGCATCTGTGTTTGTGGGCGTTCACATTAATGTGGCAGAATTGGATATTAAATGTACTCATCTCCTGGTACAATTAGTAATCAGTGTGCTATCCTTGCTGGCCTAAATAAAAAGCTAAAAATGTAGACCTAAATTCACGTATCTGGAAAACTACTCAATTATAGGATAAGACGGAGCTCAATGGAAAAATATATTGAGGTATTTAGTTACTACTAAATGAAAATCAATAGGATTTTGTGCATGCTTCCAAATGAATTGGTTTGCCTATCTTGGTGTGCCTCTTGCAATTAATTTGATACCACAGGCTTTCCTTTTTGAGCAAGGTTAGCTCACTTTCTTACACCACTGGTCAATATGTCCATATACAAAACATCCTTCTGCCACAGACTTCTATCCTGTATGTAAAGTACTCTGTGCCATGAAAGGCATTTCCTGGAAATAAAATGTCTAGCACTCACAAAGGGACACACTCTAACAGAGGTGGTAAGAAGTGTTTGTTTAGAACAAACACATAAAGAAATGGGTAGTCAGTATTAGTAGAAGCCGCTCCACTGCTATGCTGCTATATAGACCTAATCTGTTGGGGTACTTCCTATGACACACTGAGCTTCTCTCTCCATCTGTATACATTCATGTCCCATTAATGCATGTCACTAATTGACATGTTCCCCAGAGCCCTTGTGCTTTCTCGCCTCACAGGTTTACATGGATTGTGGTGGCACCTGGATCGTGGTTGCGGCTGCTGCCGTGGTCCTGCATGACGGCCACAGCTACTATCATTATCATTAGTCACATTTCTATTATCATTACTGCTAGTACTGCTACTAATAATGTCATTTTATTATGTCCACTACAATTATTATTATTATTATTATTATTAGTTATATTTATATTATTATAATCATGGTATTATTGCCACTATTGATATTATTCTATTACACCTACTGCTATAATTATTATTAGTATTCATATCATTATAGTTGCCAATATTATTAGTGGTTGCTGTCCATCTCTTTCTCTACTCTCAATCTCTCTCAGAAATGACGAGTTAATTTTTGCACAAGCATTTACTGAATTGTAAGTGTTAAACAATGTAAATAAAGTGTTTTGTAAAAATAAAATAAAAACTCTCTCTCTCACTTTGTCTCTCTCTCTTTCTCTCATCCCGTGTCTGTGAATTGCTCTGGGATTTTAATACTCACAAAAGTCGGCAGGTTTGATTTAATTACATAAGTGAAAGAATATCAAAGCAAATTAGCTGAACAGTCACACAACAGCTGACTAATCACTAACATTAATGGCAGTTTATATTCACTAACTCTACTAAAATCTAGTTAAAAAAATAAATAAAATTGAAGCCCTTTAACAATTGCTACTTCCCCCCCAGTCTTGTTGAAGGCCTAGTACCATATTTTCAATGCATGGCTGTCCAATAATATTCTGTGCAGCTCAGTATCTTTGAAATTTACATCCATACTAGATTAGTTGGAACCTTCCAATTTCCATCCATTACCAAGTCCTGTGCCATTTTAATGAGACAGAAAGGAAAGGTGTGGAGGTCAGTGTGGGGGAAAGGGATGTTGAGTTTGCACTGTGGTCAACACATTGAAGATGCACTGCTAACTGATTTTGGTTAGATTTTTTTTTCTTACATATGCTTACATACCAAACTGTAATCAGTTAGGGTTAGATACTTTGTATATCTTCTATACACACAGACACAGTGTGTGGTCTGGAGTGAGAACATGCAGGTGGATAGACCAAAGGGTATGACATTAACAGACGGAGTGCTAGCACCCTGCATGCTGGCCATATGTCATGCCAAATCTCATCTTATCTAGCGCTAAAAGAAGGTGCTGCTGGCTGCTGAAAGGCCACCTTCCAAACAGATATCATCAGCCTGACACCCTGACCTGACAGCAGCTGAAGGCTACAGCTCTGCTCACGTCGCATTAAGGTGGGAGAGCAGGGTCACAGAATAGTGCAATAAAAACACAAGGCCGTTACTTCCTAAACCCTTCAAAGCAGTACAAATAAAAAAAAAAGATCAAATAGTAGGTTAATGCAATCAGGTTATGCAATCAGTACGCTAAAGATCCTGTAGAAATTGCTGCGTCCCAAAATGCAACCAAATTTAATGTACCCTCTTCTTCTGATAAGTCTTACATTTCCCATTGCTCTCTTGGTTTGCCTTTGCAACTTCTTCCTTCCACTGTTTGTACTGAAGTGGAACAACCAGGGACTTCTAACAGTTAATGAGACATGGTTTGGTTTTCTGAGGATCCTGTGGCATTACTGTATTACTTACTTTGGATTTCGTGAGATCATTATGGAAATTCCTGCTAGTCTGTTATTGATATATTGTGTCAATAGTCCCCAAGTATTCATGTTAGCCATTTTTGCTCAAACCTGGTAGCTAAGGAAATCTGTATTTCGATTTGTCCTCTATTGTAGAGAACAGGGATATACAATATTAAATATTTGTATTCCACCACTCACTGGCCTTTTCAGTCTATGTGCAATCAGAATATCTATTTTTATATATTTAGTGCCACATTAATAGTGCCGCTTACCCTGGAAGAAAGCCTATCTGTATGGAACAGCAAGCAGAGACTTTGGTACCCTGATTTTCTTACTCAAGCTCAAGTCTTTAGTTACTGTCGGTCTCTGGAGAAGGAATCGACCGCGAGATGTCATGGCATTGAATAAATTGTTGTCTGTAGTTCTACCCTGGTTTGTTCCCTCTCTCTCCCACCCACAGTCTCTCCCCCTCCTTTATACACTCACACAAACTCATATTTTTGGGATCCTTTATATAGTGTGGTGTTTGACTGAGTGGCCATGAAGCAGGGCACTGCTGCATAAGGGTGCTCAGTCAACCAAATAATACAAAGGTTAAATAAAAGATTCCTTGCAAAACCGCTGAAACCCACTGTTCCAAGTCTGCGGTAGATTATTGCTCAAGCAGTGAATACCGCATCAATATTTAAAGACAGCAGCTGAATTAAAAGAGCATCAATGACGAAAGGGTTTTTTCCATTATCGTGGTGTATGTGAACAACTACAAGACCTCCTGACATTCTCTGACTGCAAGGTTTGTCACATCACAACACACAAATGTGTCCTGACCTCAATCAACAGAGATAATTATAAATAAAAGATAATTTACAATAAAGTAGAATTCAAGTCAGTTCCAGAGAAATGACTAAGAGCCCTGTGGTGAGATAAAAAAAAAAAGCTCCATCTCCTCCCTACTGCAGGGAGATCACACGATATCCCCAGTGCTTGTACGACATCTAGTGGCAAACCCGGGGTATAGACATCCTGTAAGCATTATTTGACTGTGTGTCATGCCAGTGGCTCCACACATAATAAGTAGTGTAATTCGTCATACACTGAGATCACTTCCATGCCTGGCGGAGGCTTTTGAAGTTTTGTATTACACTTTATAAAGTCTGACATAAACAGCGTTCAAGTGCATTTTAAGTGCAGAGACGTGACACACATACAGCAGAAGCTTAGAACACAAGCAAGTGTGGTTCGCACATCAAGACATATGTATGATTCTACAGAAACAGCTTCCACTGACAACACTGATTCCACCATCAACCAACCATCACCACTACACAATAATGCTAACATGACCAGTTTCTAACATAATGCCAAATCCAAACCCTCATCCTTGACTGCAAACTGATGACATGTACCAATGACTCAATACATACGTGGAAACATAATTTAAACACACTCTTTTTCAAGGTAGAAAAGCAAACAAAGAGGAAACTAAATGGCTTTGTGATGCTACTTCCTCAGTTTTTTTTTTACCTCACCTTCCTCAGTTTACCCTCTGAGGTCTAAGGGCATGTTCTCGAGTTTTACATATCTTCTTAAATTGTCCTTTGTAAGGTATTTGCATGTAACTGATCCCCATGTGTTTCATATCAAAATGTTCAGAACAAACTCAGCTTTCTCAACAATGGGACCCAAATTTGTCATAGAGCAAATAGTTTTGGTGCTTGAAATGAGTTTACCAAAGTCTTAGGTTCACAAAATGGACGATGGACACACAAGTCCACCAATTATACACAGAGAGGCAGATGACGAGTTTTACAAGCTATCTTCCCTGTCTCCTACTTCATTGTGTGAGTGATGTATGATCTCGGAGTAAAAAGGACGTGGAAGCAGAGATTCAGCCGATTCCAGCAATATGTAAACCACATTTCTGTGCTGTGTTATCACTGAAATATTAAAAGAGACATTGAAAAACATCGCCATGGACGCATCGTGCGTTCACTGACCTTAGACGGTTAATCAAAGTCAGACCCACATCTTCCCACCCTCACAAAGACATGGGAATTAAAGAGCACACACAGACACAAACATTGTGACAAACATCAGGTTTTCTCCATTTGTGTCACTGTGGTTGGCAGCACTTACCTCTGGGCCAGTTGTGCAATTGTCAGTGGCCATGATAGAAATAACTGTTTGCTATCATTCTGTCAGCATGGGGCAGGAAAACATTAGCTTGCTCCGAAAACAAGCATGCACCAGGTGGTGTCGTCTCTCAGTGGATAAGCAATTAGCTTTCTGGGGGCCAAAACTAGAGTTTGTCCCACATAGAAAACAAGCAACACCTGTGTGTGCAGCCAAGTGGAGCCGAGACTCAGCGCCGCATAATAGAAAATAGGAACATCCAACAGGGGTGTGTCAAGTTGCCCTTTTCTGAATGCATATTTTGGAGAAGGTGGACAGGAAAATGAATAGAATGGGTAACAGGCAGGGGAGAGGAAATTAAATTATTTCAGTGTGGTTGGCAAGCGAGGAGAATTGCAGGATGAAAAATCATGATAATTATGCAAGTGAAACATGAATTAAATGTGTGACAGAAAAAGGGAAATCAAAGTGACGGAACTCATGCAAAGAAGAAAAATGCGACTGAGATTATGTATTGGAAAAAGAGGTGGGGAGAGACATACAAATGAGGCGGTAAGAAAAACATGAATGATGAAGAAAATTATGTGTAATGGGAAAAATAAATTCAACAGATTCAAAGGTAAGAACGTATGGAAGAGTGACATGGGCACTGAGAGAGCTGTCACTCATCATGAGGTCAGCAGGAATCAGAAAAGGGCCACTGCACAGAATCAAGATGAAATAGACAGATACATTTTAGTCAGAAAAATGGATAGAACCACTTACTGAGGCTACAGTCTATCCTGATACAATCTGGCGGGAGAAAGAGCGAAATGGTGAGATCAAATAAAAAGAGAAAGAAAGAGACAGAAAGAGGATAAAAGAGAAAAAAGACATTTTACATCCTTCAAGGTACATTCTGCAGACAACCAAGCATTGCTCTGGGGCCACCATCTGGGGACAGGCTCTGAGTCAGGATCACCCTTTTCCTCCATCAATCCCATCATCCATCCCTCCTTCCACCCGATACCCCCAAAGCACAGCAGAAGGCAAGACTTACACCATGGGGTCTATGCAGTAGGAGAAAATGAGGCTGTATCAACACAGTGATGACTCTTGAAAATAAACTATGCAAAGTGCTCCATTGTTGGTGTAATAAACACTTTACACGTGATTACAGAGAGAGCATCAAAATGCAAATTGTGCACTTGAAATTTTAAGGTTCTATCTAGGTGGATTGCAGTTCTCAAATACTGAGCGTCAGAGATTTAACGTCCCATCTGGCAAAGCGCTATGCTTTTTGCATCTTTTTCAATGTTTTATGTCAAACGTCTGTTGGTTTCCATTTCTCTAAAGCATAATAACTGTATAAAGCATGCACTACTCCAAACATCATAAATATATGATTACATTCATTAAACAAGTCAGATAGAGCCTATAATTTCAACTGCACAAAGTGTTTTGGCCATATTTAGATGGCTTAAATAACTTCAGGTGGTTGCTTTCTTGACTGGTGTTGCAAATAAACACTGTGAAGCCATTATGCTCACACTGTGTACAAATGCCCTTCTTCCTGCATCTGCTGTGCGCTCACTACAGCAGATGTAATGTCTTGCACCTTTAACTTTGGCCCTGTTTTGCCAGCAATTTGAGATGCACTTGCCTTCTGCAGCACTTTGGGCATGAGAAACCCAACAGTGTAAATGACAAGAAAGGGTGATCTGCACATCCCAACCACTGCGCGCCTGGTGCACACCAGAAACCGCAAGAAATACGACCCTACTCTGCACTGTTGGCTACAAGTGGTAATACAAGGTATTAACTGTTATCATTTTACAAGCTGTGTTGTCAGAATAATTGCCGTGTTGGTTAAATAGCTTTGCTATTGAAGCAGAGTGTCAGCAAACATCCGCTCTGGTTAAAAAACACTCTGCTCTGAAGCTTACCCTGACCTTTGACCCCCCCCCCCCAACCCACCGTTAGTAAACAGAGACTTCTTTTACAGGGATCATTAAAGTATCAAATTAATATTCCCCAGCGAATCTCCTAACTTGAAATGAATCCATTGCTGTTCAGCCCCATCTAGTGGCTGTAAACTGCGTGTGCATGTGGCAGCGTGGTTGGGTTGTGGACCTCGAGCTGTCAACCGCTACAGAATAGTGGACACAAACAGCCAGGGACCGGCGTCACGCTGTAGAGAGGTGGGGGTAATACAAATACAATTCCATTACATTTATTTGAGGGCCACATGTGTTGGTAAAGTAAACTAGAATGCGCCTGTTGTCATCTCACAATGTTAGAGTGACAGGCTTAGCTTCTGCTGACACATTGAACAGGTTATTTTCAGTATATATCACTAATAGATATCATTAGGGATAAATCTGTCCAATTATTACCTTTGCTGGTGATTAATTAGCAGGGTTTGCAATTATCTTAGCAAGTATTAAAGCCTTAACAGATATGGAGAATTCCCTGCTGATGCATTAAGTTGTTAATTAATTCCTTTGCAAAAGAGCTAAGAAAATTAGCTCTTTTAGCATAGCTCTGTTTTACTTTGTTGAGGTGTCATTTAAGCTCCTTTGAAAACAGGGTCTCATTCCTTTGTGAGAAATGGATATACAAATGAATGGGAGGAGTTTGCTGCTATGGATTAGCCACGAGTATGTGCTTGGGGGACTCCTAGCAGGTCAAGCTGTGGCCCTGTGGACAGAAGTTACAAATGTGTGTGCAACTCCGGAAAACTACAGCTGTGAGCCGGTCTCTCTGACTGTTTGATCCAAGGGCCGCAGACATACAGGCCATTGAAAGGATGAAAAGTTCCATCTTCTGAGTCTTGGCCAGGTGGGGTGTTAATGAGTGACAGGAAATGAGAGAGGGAGAAGGAGAAAGAGGAGTGAGAGAAAGGGAAGTAGAGAAAGACTGAGGCCACCTCCGCCACCCCTCCCTCCCTGTCTCAATGGTGGCTTAAACTCCCATATTCCAGGGTGCAACTCTGTCATTCTCCTCCCGGTTCACCGCTGAGAGTCTGTTCCTTCAAAAGGTGCAGGATAGACTTAAGGTATCCCTAAGCTGGAAGGTTATACCCATCTTCCCCAGAGCACTAAGATTCATTGCAATTACATTTTGTATAAGTCAAAAGGTCTGCATTCCTGCAGCCAGTGATTAGGGGGAATCCTTTTGCTCTTCTCTGAAACCATCCATCTTACAAACCCTACTCTACTCTTCACTGACCTTCTACCCAACTAAGATTGGCTTTCAGACCTCTTTACACCCCGTTTTCTTTTAACTCATCTGTAATTACTTAGGATGAGGATTCTTATCTCCTCTTAGCGCCGTTGCCGGGAAGAAGTGGAGCCAACCCGCCTCTCAGCTAACAATAGAGCAGAACCACGAGGAGGAGCAATACAGGAGCAAGGCCACCTTGAAGCTTTTAGAGACAGGTTAGTGGGGTACGGGCCATAGATACTGATAGAGATGGAGCATTTAAACAGGAGGAGGCGCTATGTGGCTTCACAGAGGGTAAATGCAGAGGGGATGGAGGTGGGACCAGGGGTCAAATAATATGGAACAGAAATGACTGCAGGGTGGCTCCCCACACAGGGCAAAATGGGGGGATCCCTTTTTATACTTTTAGTCTTATTTTCCTGCAGCAAACACTTTATCAGTTTGTGGAGGAGAGGTTTCTGTATTTGTACCTCAGTTTTCTCAAATAAATAGCCTTTAAACCTTTAGTTTTTCTCATTTAAACCAATGGGCTGTGATGGGCATAAACTAGCTTGTTAGCTTACTGCACTGCCAACTGTTCTTATTAAATTCAATGAATCGTACAAAACAGATCTGACATAACTGAGGGACAAATTTAGAAGCTTATCCCCAACTAACTGACAATGAAAAAAAAAAAAAAAACAATGGTGTGAAACTCAAAATGTCAAAACGTCCTCCTAAGTTTCAGCAGTATTCAATGCTAAAATACTGAGTGAAGATGAGGAGACAAGGGATGGTAAGGGAAAGGTAAGCAGGGACAACCACGCTGGGTCACGGTGGCCTACCGAGGTTCACGGTGAGCTTGACGCGGCCTCCGTCCAGCTCTAGTCGCAGGGTGTCCGCCGACTCCTTGGAGGTGGTGGCCATGAGCAGGCCATACGCCCGCTGAGACATGAAGCGCAGCGCCACGTCCTCGGCCTCCGTGTGCATGGTGACCGGCATGATGATCTTCAGGTACATGCTGCCGTCGTAACTCAGCACCGTCGCCTCTGGATAGGGGTGAGGCAGAGGACAGAAGAGGGACAGTGACGAGTGGGTGACACATTGCACAGGAGAGGTAAAGACCCACATAGAGCCGGGGCATAGGCATTGAGATCGATTGGATAGGACAGAACAGTATCGGCAGTCAAGTTCAAGCATCTGTCAAATTCAATGTCAGTCTACACGGCATGGAAACCCATAAGAGGTATCTTTTGGAAAATCTTCCTACTGAATTCCCAGTTACACCAAATACTTGACATCTAGTTATAACTAGATTTAAAAAAACATGCATTTTTAATATGTCATTATTAAAGATTTGACCATTTACTTTAGCCTCATATGTGATACTTTTTTTCTGTCTCTGCCTTGTAACCATTTCAAATATAACCAAAGCCCTTATTTGTCAAAATAAAGGTGATTTGGATCTACAACATTAGATCAAGGGAACATTCAGTGATGATCAAAGCCAAATGTGACTGAAAATTGAAAACCTACAGCGATCAAAAGATAATATCAATCATTTCTGCACTTCTCAGACATCTGTGTGGGTTAAAGGTTTGATCACAGCATGTTCACTACACCCCTAAGCCTTCGTCTCTTTTTGTGTTTTTCTGAAATTGCATTTTCATTAGTGTGCCATGTCAATTTCATTGTGTCTTCATTTGTGTCACGCTAATGTTTGGTGAGTGCAGAATATTCTCAGGACTTCTTACATCCACGTTACATATTCATCAGATGACAAATCTACCACCCACAGCACAAAATGAAAATGTTCTTTATAACTAAGAAAGGAAGCCACTAGAAATATTCATAATAAATCCAATGACAGACTGTCCTCAAGCTGAGAGAAATGTCAAAAACAAAAGTGCAGCTGGTTTCCGAGACATCCTTTCTCACACTAGACACGACCGTGGTTACTCTCTCTAGAATCAGCCATGCCATAAATAGACTGCTGTGTGGAGTGACAGTTCCCTGAGTACTGCTCTTATTTTGCAGTGCGGGTCGATGTGCGTCACCATAGGCTAACATGAGTCACTGCCACAAGGTAAATGAAACGTTTGGGCTTTCGAAAATGATGTTAAAAAGATCGAGAAAAATCTGGTAAAAAGCAGTGATGTTAAAAAAGTGTACAACATAGATTTGCACATGCTGGACCAATCAATTAATCAAAATAATCTATAGTGCACAAAGAATATTCATTATCATCCCAATGCCAGCTCCAAACCAGCAACGCTATTAGTTGTTTGTGGCTTAGAGGCATCATGTAATATGCCCTGGGATTTCTTCCTCAAGTCAATATCATTGATTGTCTTTACACTCTGTTAATCTATGCTCTCAGTCTATTGACACAGAGTAATATATGGCTGGTTATAAGAAAAGTGCCCTCTGTCACATCTCTGCAATAACACAAGGCTCCACTAGATGGCAAAAGAGCATCACTGAAACCACACCTGTCATCTGAGCACCTGCCAAAACTGTCTAAATATCACCCTTCAAAATAAAGACATTTCATCCTCTACCTCCACTATCCTGATTTGAATCCAATCTCGCCTTCCCTCATTACCCTCCTTGTCCCTCAAAATCCAATACTGCCATGGCTCACTCACCCCCACGGACGTGCAAAGACAAACCGTGAAGGGAGGCGCCTGCAGCTAATTGAAAGGAATCAGATGTACAGGGTGCTATTTGACTAGCTCACCCCCCCCGCCTCTCGCTGTGGCGTATGCGCCACCTGGGTTTGCGTGACTGACACAGATGGCGGCGGTAGGATTTGCTGCTCTGTCACACCACTGGCGGCCTCTCAGAGCTTCACCCTCCACTCCCCCCTCCCAGCCAGCGGGGCGTGACGCCACCCAGCCTCGGGCCCACACATGGCTCCCTGTGGAGCTCTTACTCTTACTATACAGCAGCTGCTTGGTTGTGTGAAACACAAGGCAGCACGTTGCTGAAAGGCTCCTCCCGCACTTGTTTTCAATTTCACATTAACATCATTTAACATTCTCATTGTTTCATTTGTCAACCATCTGTATTTTTTGCTTCATTGTAAAAAAGGTCAATATGTTGTTTGGGATGATACAGTGGCATTTATTTTCGGAATTGTGCACAACATAATTGTGTATTATTGCAAACCAGATGCATGCATTGTCTTCAAGTCTTGGTCCCTTCACCCATAGAGATACAAATTCCCTTCAACGACAGCCTCCTTACCTATCTCACAGTTGGTACCCAGGTATCCGGTGCCGATGCAATCACATATGTAGCGGTTCCAGCCCTCTTTGCACAGACCTGCGTTGCCACAGGGGGCGCTGCTGCACCTCTTCTGCAGCTCACGGGTGCAGAAGCTGCTGACACCAAACGCGCTCTGGATCTCAGCCAGGCGACGGACATCGCGGCTCTTGCCATCAATGAAGAGGTCGCGGACGCAGCCCACGTAGCCATAGTTAAGCAGTGCCGTCCACACCTCTGGCGGCAGGATGAGGTCCGACTTAGACTCGGGCAGCCCGCCTAGGTACATATCACTGTCCAGGTCCAGGATTTCACTGCCCTCTGGGGAGCTGAAGGGCATGCTGCGGCTGTTAACTGAGATAGATCCTAAAAGACAGATACACAAACAAGTTATCTGTACAATATTTAAATATTTCTGATACCCATGTAAACGAATACATCTAGCTACATAAATACATATGGTGTGCAACTTGTGTGTTTGTTTGCATGTGTCGGAGCACGCATATTGTATTTAGTGAGAGACTGAATGTGTGTTTTAATGACTCAAAGACACTGAAGAAGTATGTGGTCTGGATAGGTGTGTGAGTGGGTGACTGAGTGGGCAAGCGGCAAATGGTTGGGTGGGAGGAGCAGTAAGTGGATAATTGAGGGACAAAGCACAGACAGAGGGACATACAAGAGACAGGAAGAATAGATGACAGTAGAGTGTGTGTGTGTGTGTGTGTGTGTGTGTGTGTGTGTGTGTGTGTGTCTAATGTGTCTGTAATAGGCTAAATGGAGGAGAAGGGAAGCAGAATGCAGCAGGGAGTGGGTGAAACAAAAGGCCCTTCTTTCTGTGATTAACGACTCCGTCTTAATTTTCTATTAAAAGCCAATTACAGCAGGAGCAGCAGTGAGATCACATGCACACACACACACACACACACACACACACACACACACACACACACACACACACACACACACAGTCATTATAAGATGCCATTAGGGGGAGATATAATGTTCAAGGTGTTTGCCCACCTACAGATCATTCATCAGACACCAGACACTCAAGCATGCAGATGCTCCTGTTTGTGCCCACATGCAGGACACATCCAGTAAACTCTTACACTCTAATGCTTAAAGAAGCTACAAAATACAATGACGATACTAATAGATTAAGTACATGTTTGGTCAAAGTGCATGTTTGTGGTTTTGTAAATTAGTGTGGAGCTAGTAACGAATGTCTAGTCTCAAGTGTAAAGCTGCATAAAAGAGCCAATGTGTGTTTAGTCAGGGCTGTGAGTTCTGTAGAGCTATGTCTTGTAATTTCTTTGCATTTTCACTAGTCTACATACAAGAAAATGACACAAAGGATATTTCTTTTGTTGAGACATTGTTAAACTGTGGACAGAACCGGCAAAATACATGATGACTGTAGATTTGGTGAATTTAAAAATAAATAAAAATAAATCCTCATTGATGCTGATACCACCCCAATTAACTATTTTCTACAGTCAAAATTAAGTCACATTTTTTCTTGATGGTGGAAGTATCAACTCTGTTAAAAGAAGTCACCGAGTCCTACGGGTTGTTATAATTTTTTGACATGCTGCTATTTGTGTTTATCAGTGTTTTAAGCCCCCAACGTCTCCTTCCAGGCAGCGCTGCCTGGAAGGCACTAGGATTAGGCAATGGGTATAGTTACGGTTATGGTTAGGGTTAGGGTTAAGGTTAGGGTTAGGTGCCTTGAAGTCAACGGTCGCAGCACTGCCTGGAAGGAGACGTTGGGGGCGTAAAACACCATTGAGCGCTAATTGTGAAGATGTTGAATTTGTCACAGTTAAATGGAGAATAAAATAGTGGCACATAAATCTGATTGATGTGATAATTAGAACTGGACGGGCTATAAAATGTGGATGATGAATGTAAACAAATCTGTCCAATAAACCGTTTGCAAATGCACAGTCAAATTCTAGATCAGTTTTAACTAAGGGCGTTTTCAAACCTGTAATACGTTTGCTTTGGTCCAAATCAGTTGATGTGTTTGTAAACTTGGAGCGGTTTCCCCTTAGTTTGGTTTTGTCTTCTACCTTGAAAAACTCCAAGCGTGCCAAAATGCGTCACTACTAATCAGGCAAGAACATTCACTCCTCTTATTGGTCAGATATGTCTGGGGCGGGAGCAAGAAAGTAAATATAGGAAGCAGGTCCTGTGTTCTGGACTAGTGCATATTTCTTGCACAAAACGAACCGCTGCAGAGTTCGACTAAAAGCGTACCGAGACCACCTCATCAAGAATTTCTCGGTACGCTTGTTTGGTCTGCTTTTGGTGAGCACCCGAGTGCGATTGCCCCATTCGTACCTGCCAGCAGCGCAAACGAACTCTAGTACGGTTCAACCAAACTAAAGGAGGCAGGTGTGAAAGCGCCCTTAAAAGTTGAAAGCACTCCTCACCTTTCCTCCCTTCCCTCTGGAAATCCACATGGCACCATTCCCCATCATTGACCTTCTTGTTACTGGCCTTCAGCTTTGTTTTCCCAGAGCCCATATCGATCAGCAGGTACAAATACCCCTCCAGCAGCTCCATGGCAAAGTAATCAGTCTTCAGCTCCCTACCAGGCTTCTGCTCTTTGGGACCCTGAGGACGGCCATGGCTGAACAGCAGGAGCCCGCTGGGCTCCGTAGTGCGGAAGTCGAAGGAGATAGATCCCGTCTTCTTGGTGTTCCACTTGGGCAGGGAGATGTAGGACTCGGGGGTCTCAAAGGTGACGGGGTCCAGGGCCGCCACGTCCTCGCAGCGAAACACCAAGTCACCATTCAGGGTGATTTTAGGGTCGCGCTCGATGGCCAGCCGTGACAGCTCCAGCTTAAAGTCGTTGTTCTTGTACACCACCTGGAGAGCAGAGAGGACAGCGAGTGGTTACAAAGTTATATTTCTTTATAAAATATTGGTGGAGACGTGTGATTTCCGATTCAAATGAAGCATCTAGAATTTATTATTATTTTAAAATGGGACTTCCTATAGCCTAAAAACTAAAATGCAGCTGCAACAGCGAAGAACACCCTGTCCATAATCATGCAGATGCATCCTAATTGCCCAAATTAATTTCAAGTGTCGGTTATAGTGGCTACTGGAATATCTTGTAAGCATGGGGAAATGATGAATCAAGACATGAATGAAATAGATGGCTTTCTCTTGAACAGCAGTGTGAAGCCAACGTTGATAACATGTTACGGAAGCTGTTTTTCTATCACCCTGATCCCCCGAACCAAGAAAAGTAGTTCATATGAGCACATTTCATTACAAAGACACTTAATGTGTCTTACATAAAAAAGAGGCATACAACAAAAATCAAGCATATGCAACGCAGTAGTATATCAATAAAGATAAGGAATTTAAAAAAAACAAAAAACATACACACACATAATACACACCAACACTGTTCATAAGCCGGAGAAAACAGGAAGGTTTTGATCTTAGCTTTAAATGTAGATACAGTTTTTTAAACATCGCAGCTCATCAAGCAAAACTCTACAGCTCTACAGTAAATGAAAACACCTTTACCAGCTCCTGATCTTATTCTGGATTAGTCTATATCGACAACGTTTCATTTCCGGGATTGTTCAGGTGTCGGTGAAGGTCCCGCCGGATGTCCCTCATTTTCGGCCGGATACCCGTCACATTTAGCTTTCTATGTGTTGGCATTTTAAACTCCTGTTGATTTCTGAGGACTATGGTAAACTGCTCCTCAGATCTCTGCAGGGTAAATCCAGACAGCTAGCTAGACTATCTGTCCAATCTGAGTTTTCTGTTGCACGACTAAAACTACTGTTGAACGTACACATGTTCCACCAAAACAAGTTCCTTCCCGAGGCTATTTTGCAGAGGCACTGTGGCACTTAGCGCCGCCCAAGACGATTGTGACTGGTTAAAAGAAACACCAATAAACCAGAGCACGTTTCTCTCCCATCCCGGAATGTTGTGTGGACCAGCCAGACCCTCCTCAGCAGCGCTATGGAGGAGGGTCTTGTTGTATGCAAGACTTATTCTGGATGCAACCACAAAGCCACAGTCTGAAGACTTGAGAGGTCAGACATATACTGGGGAGCTGAACCATATAGTGCCTTTAAAACCAACAGGAGGATGTTGATTGAGATTACTTATGTTTTATGATTTGGAAAGGCAATCCTTCACCCTTTTATCGTTTGCAAACACTGAGCAACCACTTCGTGCCAATGAGTTGTCCAGGGCATGCTTCCATTGACTTTACTGAGGTCTATGTGTGTGTTGGGGTTGTGCAGGTGCACAACATGCTCAGTGCATCAAGCTTTGTTTACCACTTTAAAGACTCAGAACGCTTGGTCAAATCCATAAGGCGTACAAACTATTTTTTTTTTTGTTGTTGTACAAAAAGCTGCAGCTCAGACATGTCAACATACTGTATATAAATTGAAAAAAAAATACGTAAAAGGCTCCAGGGGATACTCAGACGCAGGGAGAAGTGAATGTTGCCTGTAGCCTTAATGTAAATGTCTCTGACAGCCTCTTGGAACAATAGAGCCATATTTCATCAAAGTGTGTGTCTATGCCTCACTATATGCATTCATAATGGATTAGGTGCTAAAGGCAAAGTAAATTATCCTTGTCTTCCGTTGTTTCAGTTCTCTTTTTATTTGTTAAACGCTGTGTAGACAGTGCTTTGTGAAGCTGTCCTCAAGGTAATACTGAGAAGCAGCTGAGGTCTTTCCTTTTAATGTGTGTGTGTGTGTGTGTGTGTGTGTGTGTGTGTGTGTGTGTGTGTGTGTGTGTGTGTGTTTTCTCTCCTGATTCTAGTGCTCTTCACATTCTCTCTCTCTCACACACACACACCTCCCTGACACACATAACTCTGACAGGTAATAGGAATGTAGAGACAGTTTTTTTTCTCTATCTTTGTTTTCTGTTGCAGTCACAGCTAGTCAAGTTAAGAAGATTGTTCTGTTATTGTAAAGTCTCAGGTTTGATCACGGCAGCAGGCGTGTTCTGTTGAATTGTCACTGAGTAAAGACACAGAAAGGCTCCCTGCTCATTGTGTTTAACACTTGAACTGCAATAGCCCACAACATTGAACACTGTGATTAGAAAAATGTAATTATTCCTTCATTGTTTTTGCTATTGTTTCCCTCCTGCCCTGACTTTTTCTAAATACCTATTCTGCACATGGATTTCTTCTCATAATTATAGAAAAACATTTAGAAAACGTGGGGGTTTTCAGTGTTGTTTTTAAAAAAAAACACCCCCCATTTATTGCCAGGAGCAGCGCCGGTTAACGTCGGTACTCTCCTCCGCAGCTGAATTGACGCATTGCTGGCCATACAGCGCAATGAGACAATGAATAGAACATGGGAACTTATTTACACAGCAATTTTCACTCACATTCTCTTATAATAACACTAATGTCTGTAGGCCCACAGTATGCATCCTGTCATGTGTGAAATATCAGAAATTAAAGCAAAACTAATTACTCTTTCACAAGTTGAGTCCTATATGTGCACTATACGCTATAATAATATCAGGTATGTTATTCATGTCCCTTATTTGAACAAAACACCAACGTTTCCAAATGGTATTACTTTCATAGGTTGGTGTGGATGTGTGTGATGAGATGGCAGGCTGTGTGTTAAAGTGTTGAAGCGAGAGATGCACTGTGCACGGGAGAGATGGAGAGATGGATATAACTAGACAAAATGTGATGAAGTAATCATTTGCACCGTGATTATATTTACCATTTAGTTTAGCCTTTTATGTTTTAGGCGGCAGGTTATACGCTGCTTAAGAATCAAAACAGCATCAGACAGAACCAAATAATGTTTTGTTTCATGAGAGGCTATTTATTTGCGGGAGTTGCTCAGAGAAACGTTAGAGATTTTGTGTTGACTGAACTAAACGACTATTGCTGCATCGGCTGACAGGTCATTTTACTGTACACTGCAAAGAGTACACCCGTTTTTTGGGGGTTGAAGCTGGCTGGCATGTGTCCTAGCTGCTTTAGAGAGTAACGTAGCACTATAGAGATGGAGAGGTTAATGGCCCATCAGTGATAAGAAAATGACACAGCTCTTGGCGGTTATAGTACTGATATTGCGGTGCTAGTGTTAACACTATTTCTTTAGCGCCATGTCAGTGGTTTTCCGTGCTTTCGCCTGTTAACTTCAAACTCTGAACTGATATTATTACGCCATACGGTCTTCTATTGATTTCCTACCTTCAGAGCCGTTGATATCCATTCCTTTTAGTAGACTATGAAAATCAACTTGAGATTTGAAAACTTATTTGAGATAATGGTGAACATAAACTTCCCAAATCTTTTTTGTCAGGATTCAATTTTAGAAGAGTGACATTAGGCACAACCTATATATCTGGATCCACCAATAGAATACTGATTATCAGCTCCATCCTGCTTCATAAAGAATACATAGCTAGATAAATTAGCTGCCAACTTCTGCCTAGCCCAAGCATGAAGGGTGAATTATAACCTGTGTATTAAGTCACCATTAGCTTCTTTTGGTTTTTGCATTGGCCTATTTTTGCATTTGCACCACTGAGAGGCTCATCTTGTGCAATGCCGTTCACTGTATTGGTTTTTTGGTCTAATTTCACCAGACTGCTGCTGTCATTCCTCATTGTCTTTCACGCTATACCTTTCAAACGCCCTCCAATCTTACCTATTTTTTTCACATGCATGTCATGCACACACACACACACACAGGCACAGCATGAACCACAGGAACACAGATACCGGTATGCTGTGTTATTCTTGAACCTAAGCCTCTTTGGTTATCTCCTTCTTTGGCCACGCTGCCTCATAATGTCATCTTTAGCTAAATTAGTCCTGGTAATTAGCCATGATAACGCTAAAACTTACAGCTAATAAGGCGTGATCTCTTCTAGCTTAAGGTATTAGAAAAAGAGAGAAAAGGCAGTGGGAGGGGGGAGAAGATTTATTTCATTTGATTTATTTTGAGGCATTTATTTTTGTTTATCTATGCTGCTCTGTTTTCACAAAAATATGCAGCCTGGGGTTCTGCTTTTTACAACAGATCATGCAGCATGTAGGGGAAAGATGAGGCAGGAAATAAAGCTGGCAACATGCTGCACAAGATGACTCTCAGGCCAGTTAGTATCTACAATGTGGGTTAGTACAAGTCCAAGTCTAAGCTAGTGTTGGGTGGCTACAATGAAGAATGTGCATGTTTTTTCTACTTTTTTCTGCCTCACAGGGTTAAGGGGTAATCTCGGATCAATCTCGGAACGCATCGGCTATCAATCTGATGGCGATTCAGCCTCTTGGGGCAACAGTCCATATTTCTGGGGTTCAGGTGTAGCCAGCCAGCAGATCCAGGCCAAGACTTCCCCTTCCGTGCCCCGGGTCCGATTAGCAACTTGAGACTCGAAAATGGAGTTGGAGTTGAGAGACGACGTCTCTATAAACAGATTTATGCATATCAATGCAGATACATTAAAAGCTAAATCGTTAGTCCGTGGGCTCCCAGATTGTATTTCATTGAATGTTTTTTCGCCTATTTTGCTCTGCACACGGACTGCTGACCTGCATGCCAATAAATCCCACTCAAAATTGATTGGTCAACACTATTCGGACTACAAAGGGACAACAAAAGTATACCGGAGTACTTTCGGTACCAACAACCTTGTCCCGATTAGTTCCCAGTCAAAACAATCACAACAACCGGTTTGGCCGGACAAACAGGAGCAAATGAAAGGGGATGTCAATAAGTCCATCGAACACTTTGGTCCAGATCAACTATTGTCTTGTCAATCAATGGCCAACTTAACTTGAAATGTAATGTGTGTTCCCGAGAGGACAATTCCTAATCATGTTGTTTAAGTCAAAATGTTTCCTAGAGTAATACTTGGGTTGATGACAACACTGATGATGGCCAGGCTTCCATTATAATTGCTGGTTTCCTACGAGATAGCACCAACATCCAGAGAAACTTGTATAAAATAAATATCAAGATTATAATTCAGCGATGATACTTATACACTGGTCATGAGCGAATGAGCTTTTCGACTTAGGAAACTGTATGAGCTTTCCTCTCGCATTACCCTCACAACTCACTAACCTAAAAGGTCAACTGTGGACAAAAGACAACCCGATGTAAGAGACAAATTGCTGATTAGGGACTAGGGGCTGCCACATTTACATGCAGCTGTAGCAAAAGCTGCATCTGACATCACAAAAAGTCTTTCAACATACTAATCAACACCAAACAATGCATTTCTGTGACATTTTGTCTCTTAGTTGTGCATGTGCTCAAACTAGTTGATGAGGCAGAGATGGGACATCCCAAACACAATGACAGATTATCATGCCTGCTTTCAATATGTCAAGACTTCTAATGTCAGAGGGATTTTGTGCCTTCCAGCGTGTCACAAATCAGAGCCAACATGAAGACAGGCAACCAGAATTAGCACGCGGTAATTTCAGCTGTGACTGGCTTTTGATAGTACGTGATCTGCAGCAAGAGCAGAATTGCTGGTACATATAGCAACCATGTTTGTTATTAGTGGGCTAGCTCAGATCATCTTTGAACATCTAATCTTTTCACATTACCGACTTCTTTTTTAGGTTTGATCCAAGCAAGGCCAAGAAGTTTGTGACAAGGTATCTTTTCACAGTCACTTAAGACTTTCAGGAGAATAGCCAGGGGCAACAAGAAACAAAAAGCAGAATGCAAAAGAAGGTGGAATACAAGGGAGAGGTGTCCAGCAGTAAGGAAGGAGAATATGGCAGTGAATGACAAATAACAGGAAGACGGAGGGTAACAGAGAGACAGAGCAATGTGTGAGAGCACCACAGTGTGTGAGGCATGCAGGGCCCACTCTGAATGGCGGATCAAATAAGCTGGGCCTTTGTAGAGCAAAGGACCCAGACGATCTGTGCTCAGCCAGGGGCACATTCTGTTTAAATGCATGTGGTAACTCAGCATCTAGACCATATGCCTTTCTTTTCATATTGTCCAATCCTTCAGGGTGTATGGCTGTAATATGTGCTCTTCAATATTGAGAGGGCAGGTCGGAACAGCTCAACTGACGAGCCAAATTGCCCGCTGCAAAGAAGCTCGCTCGCTTTGTCCACTAATTAAAAGACCACTGTCAAAGGTCTTGAAAACTTTGAAATATTGAGCGGAGTTAATAATGTCCAGCGACAGTGTTTGTCCCCTATCTTGACTTAATGATCACTTCTCTTCTGGAGTCATTGACTTGGGTAGCAGAGCCACAGGGTATTTCTGTGTTGGATTAACTTCAGTGATCTTGCTGAAATCAGAATGCGTGTGGCCTCGACATGGACTGTGACTGGGCCTAAGCCTTCCTCAGAGGTGACTCCATTGATTTGTTTCATCATCGAGAAACTCTGCAAATCTAACACCATGCAGGTCAGCAGTACAACAATTTTTTTTTTTTTCCTGATGTACTTGGGGTAGTAAATGTTTGACGAGCCTAAATATCACATAGTGTTGCAGTTTCTTTTTTTACATTTGTATATATTAATCGACTTTAGTGGCATTTACTGACAGTTTGTGATGCACTTACAGCCTGACTATACATTGCATTGATTGCCGTTGCCTTAGTGATAAGGAAGCACCACTGGAAAAGGGCAAATGGCTTTGCAGCAGCACCCTTCCAACTACAAAGTCTCAAATGAATGTTTCCTCGTGGTAGGTGGACAACTCCAGAAGATTTTATCCTGCAACAAAGGTGAGACAAGGAGGAAGCTGCAGACGAAGATAGAAAGAGCACTGATATGAAGTTGGGAGGGCAGGACGGGAGAGGGGGTGAAAGAGAGTGAGGGCAAGAAGGAGGTTCAGAGCATTCATCCAGTGCATGGCATCAGTCAAAGAAATCAATTTTTAATCTGGCCGTCAGGATGGCAAAGCTGGTGTGCCAACATCGCTACTATGGACTTACACAAAAGTGCCCCCACCGAAAAAAGGGAAGATGAGATGAAGAGAGAGGTGGAAGAAGTGATGAGAGAGGTGGGAAGAGGGGGAGAGAGAAAGAGGCTGAGGTGGAGGGAGGAGCGTGAAATGGGTGATAGCAAGGTCACTGCGTGTGAGAGAGATGGAGAGGCGGAGGTTGCGGTGGACAGACAGATGGCGACGTGCAAAAGAAGAGAGGAATCTGTGAAAACAAGGCTAGGGGGCTGAGAGCAGAGATACCTGATTTCACACCCCACCAATCTGACTGGGGGTCTAGAAAACACACACACACACACACACACACACACACACACACACACACACACACACACACACACACAGTGTATGATCATAGCATGTGGGTGACTTTGAACACACACACATATGAGCACACACACAGCAAATAAAAACTTCATAGGGCTTCAGTGCCTCTTTTGGTCCCATTTTGCTCTTCTTCTGCTGTGCTCTTCCTTTTGGATTGCTGCTGCCTGGAGGGGCTGGCCAAGCGTATCAAAGGCTTTTGACCATGGTGGCGGCATGAAAGCCTTGCCCCGGACCATAACACCACTGATAATCCGAGCTGTGCCACTGAACTAGCACAGGATAAAACACACCACTGTCTACCCCCCAACCACTCACTTTTTATTTTTTACTTTAAGCTACTCTACCTGGCGCTCTGTTAATCTCAGTGCCTTTCTGCATGGTTACCTTTCTGGCTCAGTTGAGCTGATATACTGTAGTCCTTAGAGCTTGACCGCAGCTGAAAAGTTGAGCCCATAAAACACACACAGCAGGAAAAACTACCGCAATGATCCAGCTTCTAGTAAGCTCAAGTCTGGATGTCTTTCTGAACTGTAAACACACCTTCAAAAAAGTAACAAATTACAGGGTCTGGTATTGACTCTTAATTCGTTAAGTTAAGTAAAAAACTAAAGTTCTGCAAATGTAGTAATTGTACAACAGCAGTATTCAACAGTACAACATGGACATCTTAAAATTCTCTTTCTACAGTAGGTCCATACAGGAACTGGGAGAGGCTGCCTCATGCTGTCAGCAAACTGCTTCCCTTGATTTGTGGAAAACAAGGTTTTGACTTGACTACACAACATTTTGAGCCATGTTTTGCAGTGAGCTGACCCAACCCAAAACAGGTAAATGAAAAAATGCAGCCCTTGGCAGAAGGTCAAACATGAAAGCAGATGTCTGATGTGTACACTACTTCTCTCCTGATTTTTGTCTGAGACGCTTTCCTTTCCCTCCCAACCATATCTTACCTTTACCTCAAAAATGTCACCTCTTCATTCACTTTCCTTTGCTTACTTTTGTCTGCAATCCAATAAAATGTTTAGCCGACAAAGGCAACTCCATTGTTCCTTAAAACATTTTCTCTTTTCAACACTATACATATCAAACTTTTAATTAATTCCTGCACTTCCGGCTATTTTCCCCCCCTCATTTCCTCTCTACTCTCGCTTAGCTACTTATTGGGGGTAGATCCTAAATCGGATCTGCTAGAGTGGTCGACGTAGTTAGGTTTAGGCATAGGGAATTGGGATTGGTTAGGGTAAGTGGAAGAATACCAGGGTAAGCCAATCAGAGGCAGAATAAGACAGAATAAGGCAGAACAAGGCAGAATAAGGTGGACCATGAGGCACGTCCTTTGACATTGACACGTCTGGTGGATCCAATCTAGCATCTACCCCTTATTGAGAGATCATTCAGTCTAACCAACAGAGTCATAAATGCTCTGCTCTCCAACTGCTCTGGCTTTCCACTCCCAGCACTTGGCTCACATTGCCTCTTCACTTTTACCTCTTTTTCTTGAAATTATACCTGTCGTCATAGTCTGTTTTTCTACCGTTCACACACCCCCACCCCCCCCTCCCTCGTGCACAAGCTCTGTCTGTACATTGACTGTAAATCCAGCCTTGTCTTGATGAGAGGATAGTTAAACGCCTTGGGAAGTTTAAGACCCACTAGGGATCCTTCTGATAGCAACCCAAATAATGAAAATGTAATTGTACAGGGATAATTAAGTTAGAGATAGGGCGATTACTGTGTGAGTCATTAAAAGTGATGGCAAAAGTAATTACTTATTCAATCAGCGTGGTTTTATGAGGAAATGCGATGGCGCCATGTTGCGTCGCCTCTATACAAGTCATTACATTTACAAGGGCATAATACTTTAAGCTGTGATTGGTCCTCTTGACAGCTTGTTAAGCTGTGAATTAAAGCCCTGGTGAAACTAAAAAGTTGAAGGAATTAAGTTTTTATATTGCAACTGTCCTCTAAACATCCATCCGTGACTACTGCATACATGGCTGTGTATAAGTGTGTGTAGGCTTGCATGGCTATTTAATCTCTGTTTGTGATTTTCTATCATCCCACTGTGGTGTGTGCAATGCCCGTGGGTGTGTTTGGTCTGCAGTGTGGTTAGGAGGAGAGGAAAAAAAACACTTGAAAGAGATTCAGGATACTGTAGGTCTGACACCTCCCATTCTCAAATTTGGGATCTACTGTATACAGTATATCTGATGATTCTCAGGAGTTAACACACGTGTTTGTGGGAGTATGTGTGAGGATGACTCTGTAGCACATTCAAACATGTGTGTTCTCACTGCAACTTTGTGATGTGTATAATTTCTTTTCCACTGCCATTTTGTCTAAAAAAATCGTAGCAACAGTTTTGAGACACCATCTAACTGATGTAAACAGGTAATCGCTTGGCAAAAAAAAAAGCCCACACTTTGCCACACAGCTGAGTTTGATATCTTAAGGACAGTTTGGATATTTTGAAGTGGGGTTTCATGAGCTACTTATCCATAGTCAGTGTATTAGCTACAGTAGATGTCGGTTGGCCCGCACCCAGTTCGGAGAAGCAGGCAGCACTACCGACACGGAAGCTAAGCAATGTACAGCAAAATAATTTTAGCACCTTAAAAAAAGCCCACCAAAAAAATCAATATCAGTTTAAGTGTACGCTATATTTGGAATATATTACCACTTTACCTCGTTATCAGACAGCCCTTTCTGACGGGGAACTGAAGCCATTATATTATATCCATCTTTGCTCTTTTCAAAACCACCAGACTCCATTTGTCATTTTACCACACAGAACACAGGAGTTGATGGTCTACCGCTGCCTCCATCGGTTAGTTTGTCTTATTGTGTGACGTTGGTGAATTCGAACTAACCTTTCAAAACACCAAAGTCAGGGAGATACAGTGCAAAGAAGCGCGTGTACATGGTAGCATGTTTGATCAGCTACATACAGCATATATTCACAAACTGCACAATCACACAGAGACACTCACATCTTTAAGGCAGCCCATGAAGTTGTTGCTGACTGGTGATCCAGGCAGGTCGGCGGTGTTCGGGCTCCCTCCAATGTAGAAGAAGTCATCTGAACCCAACATGGTGTAATCTTCCTGGGTGTAACCAGTGGTGGTCAATATACCATCCACTGAGATGGTCACCTGGCATAGGCATGGCCCAAAAGAGACAGAGAGAGAGATAGCGGGAGAGAGAGAGAGAGAGAGAGAGAGAGAGAGAAATAGAGCAGGGATAGGTAGAAGTAGAGAATGATGAGAGTGGAGAGAAATTAGAGGAATGAGGAGGAAAAACAAGGAAGAAAGTGGATTAAACACCAGTGATAGGTGGTGTTGCCCCCTAAATATCGCTTGGTTGGTTGCTTTTGGTGCCACTCGGACTGGGTGCTTTCACTCTAGAGTGCAGTTGCTAAGAGAAAACCAATATAACAGCGCTGTCCTCCCTGTGTAATCACTGCCTCCGCTAAAGTAGGCTTCAACTGTATCCTACACTGGATTAAGTGCACCTTAAATGACATGTAAAAATTGATATTGCAGCGAGTGCAACAACATGATCTTACAGGCAACGCTATATTTAAAATATCAACTGGGCTTTCTCTGTGATTAGCATAGATATTCTGCAATTTTTCTTTGCTGTCAATCCCTCACTCAGAAACTACCATAAAAAAAAAAAATCCCTGTTCAATATTCAACTGCCTCAAGTCTTGTCTTTTGTGCAAGGCGACACACACTTTCTGTGCCGCACGTTTGATCGCAAAACCAAAATGAAAGTGCCGGGTGGAATCAAACACAAAAGCCACAAGCCAATGGTATGAAATTGTGTGGATTGTGCATAACAAGATTTAATATACCAAACATTTTAATAAAAAAATGAAGTCTGAGTGTCCTTGTACTACTGAACATGACTAGTTTGATCACAGGTAGTTTAAACCTAAATTACAACAGCAAATGTGGGGAAGCCTCTTGTATTGATGTAACACAAGACCTTGCAAGATGAGGTGAAGCAACAGTTTTAAATTTAACACCAGACATCGTCAGTTCAATGAACACCTGAAGAGTGAATAAAATAACAAAAGATTCTGCTCAATTGAAATTAGAATGCATCTGAAATGTGCATAAGGACTTTCCTCCACTCAATTCTTCCAGAAGTTGTCTTAATATACTCAATACAAACCAGCACATTGCAGTACTTGATGAAAAAAGCTAATTAGTATAATTTGGCTAATTGTGTTATAGCTGCATTAGCTATGTTGCTACACAGACATCTACCACATGAGGCTGATTCGTGAGGGAGTTTTGCAGTTAGTGACCAGTTTATGGTCTAATTATCCTAATAGAGCTGGCCTGGGCGAAAGTGAAGTACTCATTTCTCTGATTCAACAGCTGTTATTCTGCATAAATGTACACGGCTTAAATACAGGACTGCAGGGAGCCGTGTACACAACCATCTGTTTTTCATAACCTTTGCACACTCAAAAGTGATGCTAGCACACAGCTTCCTTCATATCATCCGAGGTCCAAATTCACATTTTGGTCATCTACAATAACATTTGGCAGTACTTCATTCTGCACATTGAATCTCGAGACGCTAATCTCCGTAAATGTGGTTCTGATTTCAATCTGCAAAAGTACCATTTATTCAAAAAGAAACATAAAAACTTTGACTCAATATAAAGAGCAGCAAACATTCAAAAGCAGAAGCCTGAAAGGGAAGCTTAGCAACTGCACTCAACAGATCAGTCACCCCAGCTAAGTGCCTATCTTCTCTTTTTCGTGACAGTTTTTTTTTTTTTTCGTTCTTTTTGTTTTGCCGTACTTCCCTTCTTAACAGGGCAACTCATTTTTATGTCTGCTGTTACTACTTGGAGATAAATAGTGATCGTATTGGCATGAGGAATCTTCGGTTGGCGGTGCTGGTGTGTTGGGGTTATCATCGAAGATCTCGGATGAGGCTTTCAGCAGGGCAACTTCATTTAACCTACAGTGACGAGAAAGACCTTACAGGTGGCTAAGGAGCATAAACAAGGGGGGGGGGGGGGCAGAAGTCTTGCAACGTATGGCATTTAAAACGTTTCTACGGTCTTTGGCCAAAGCCATCTACCCCTGGCATGACCTCTTCCCGAAATGAGATAGGATGGAGAGTCAAAGGGTAGAGATATAACCTGTACAATTTATATGCTGAAGAACATATTTTAAGGCCAAACTAGGCTCTTTGGGTTTGGGAGAATACTTTGTGGAGGGTTGTGGATGGTACATCTTCAGGAATGCATTGGGGACATGACGGACTAACATTGGCAAGCTGTCAGACACCTATAAAGCTCCCAGCTTCCACCACTAAAAGCGTTTAAATGTATGCAGTGCATCAAAAAGCAAAATCCCTTGGGCAATCATATAACATTCATAGATTCATTGTGTGATCAGAGGTTGGACGTAAGCAGCAATAAAGAAAAAACAGAGACAATATGTCAAAGATCCAAAATAAGCAAGTGCATCGTTAGTCGAGAATGAACAAAAGCAAAACAAATATCCAAGTGTTTCCTCTGAGGTGACATTGTAATTATTCAGGAGACCTAGCTAGTCTTTGCTTCAGCTAGACTGCACACTCATCCCATTGAGTAGCATTACAAGCACTTGCATCACTGGCCAGAGGACAGAAAGAGTGATGATATCAAAGGTTGCTGGTGGAAATACCCTGATGCTCCTGGCCTAAAAGCCATACAGTTGGAAGAAAATCCCAATGCATTCCTATCTCAAAACATTTTCTGCAAAATGCAGACAGTGATTATTTAAATGAAAGAGAAAAATATTAAGATTCTACCAGAGAAATCGCGATTGCTTGTTCTCCTTGGTTTGTTTTTATCATTCAGCATGGAAAAACAGCTTGAAAATAAAATTGTAATTGTGAGTATTTTTTGTCACCAGGTCGAGGCCAGGTGCAAAATGTTGGATCCACACATTTCTTGATTGTGAATGTATTCAAAGTAATTGAGGACGGAACCAAAGCATTCATTAAATGTAAAATGGTGGCTTACTCCATCATTTACTGCTGGGATTGAAATGTTTTTAGAAACCTGAGTGCATGCAAGAATGTGCCCTGAAGATAATTTTCTTGTAATTGTGTGATCACAGTTTCCTTCTTGAAACATGCGTAGCCTGGTATGATAATCTGAGAACAATCCCTGATAAATACAATATAAATAACTGGCTAATTAAAACATTTCTTGCATCCTTCTCTACTGTTTTTTTTTTTTTTTTCCAGTGAGAACTTCATTCGACTGAATATATTTTTTAGAGTTTTTAAAGTCAATAAAATTGACAAAAACTCGAAAAATCTGACCTGGCTCTTTCTTTGACAAATACCCAAGACAAGCAACTAACACACCACTACAAACGTAGGACTATCTAAACAAAGACACATACAGTACAAAGCTGCTTCTGTGGATCCTTTGGTGTCTACCCAGCTGCTCTTCAAATACTTCTTCAGCCCAGTACAAACAGAAACCAAACAGAGCTGGCTGAACTGTCTGCCCCAGATATGACAGAAAACACAGACAGGAGCTGTTTACAGAGGAATATACTGAATCCAAAGGATGCTCTGAATCCAAATAATGGACAGCATTCAATTTCACCCATCCACATTCTGTGGGGGGTAGTTTATGTTATGATGTTATGATGTCAATCTCCCCTCTATTCAATTAATCTTTGTCTTTTTGTGCTTTTTCCTCATAAACCACCAACTACCCACAGAATATCAAAGCTTTTGTGATGGGGCTCCACATGTAGTCTAGTGTATGGTAAAATACAACGGTTCTCCTTGTGGAGCCCTGCTGAGTGTGTTACTGGCTCAGTGACCATATCTGGCTCCATGACGGCAGGCTGCTGGCAACTGAACGCTCCAACACGTAGATCCCCCTCTCATCAAGTAAACAAAGGTCAACACGATTCCAATTGGGATTACACTGACCGCACTTCTATTGCACATAAAAACTCAATGACGCTATACCTGACATGATCTGACAGCATCTAACCAGATGCTGTATACACTACTACTGTGTTTTATTCCAGCTAGATTACATTTTCAAAATTCTGGGAGCCACTTTGGGTGCCGACTAGGGTAAAATAAAAATAAAAAGATATGAGGAAGAGTGAGCAGAAGGTAAAACAAGCACAGCAGCTACTTCTTCCATAAAGAAGTGCATCAGAATGAATGAGATCATCAGATGGTATTGAGGGGCTGACAAAAAGAATCAAAGCAAGTATTTAAGCTTATGATTTCATATTCCCATTTTAAAAGACAAAAAAAGAAGGATTTTTTTTCACTTTGAGTTGTTTGAAGCTAAATCATGTCAGGCATTCAACACATGAAATAAAATAAAAATAGCTTTGTGTGACTCACTCTCACTGTGCACATGTCTTCTATTCAGAAACACAGGTCATGTTCTACCTTAGTTCCCAAAAGCTTTCATGATTTGGAGCATCCAGCCTTTACTTTCGGTAGTGGTTTCTTTGTCAGAAATGTCTTAATTGCACAGTCTGAACAAGTACAGACACCTATCAGTGCCTTCATTTATTAAACATCATAATCCGTGCAGAGAGGAGGCAGCGAGCTTACCTTGAAAATGTATCACTTACCCTTTGTTGGCACTACATTTGATCTTTTGCAGGAAGAAACAACGGGTGATATTTCACAGTTAATATAATGTATTACATTATACGGTTAAAGGCTAACACAAGTGACGTATCACAATAGATCACACACACTGCCCCCCCACACACCTTGCCTCAGGTCAAAGCCAGACCAGCAGGAAGGAAGGATGTTCAAGATAAAAAAAAGGGACGGCGGTGGACTTTGGTAGGTGTCTGGCAGCTTGTCGACGTGTATAAGCCGGGAGTAATTTATTGTAGGAGGAGAATCTGTCTTTCAACAATAATTATGGAATATGTAGTTTGAACTAAGCTACATATCTAGGTTAGTAAATGGAGGGAGGGTTGGGAGGCTTGGGGCGAGTGCTGTTTTGGCAACAGTTGTCAAGGGGATGGGGGAGAGAAAGGTGTGGGGATGGGGGGGGATTTTTTTTTAGTTGTGTGCCGAAAAGCGTTAAAAGGGTTGGAGGGTGAACAAAATCGGTTAGTACTTTTGTAAGTAAGGGAAAGTCAGACACAAAAATGGTTGTTAGTACAGTTACAACAAAGGTTTGATTCGAACAGTAAATTAGTAACACTGTTTTTGTAAATTTAGTCAAAGTGATAAGAAGGTGAGGATTCTTTAAAAGTCCTCTGAAATCTGATTGCTCAAACCAGGTCCAAAATTGGACTGAATGAGTTATTTCATGTGCAAGGGTTTGTTTTGGTTAAGAGGAAACAAAATGAATCCATCCAAGCTAACAGGATGACACACAAGCCATGCACTTAAACGGGAAGATGACAGGAACAATGAGGATGGGGGGGGGTGGCGAATTCCATTAGACACAACACAAACAGACAAACTATTAAATAAAAAACAAATACACCATCTGGGGAAGATGCAGCAAAACGGGAAAGTAGTAGGGGGAGTAAATGTAATTGCATGGCACCACGACACCAGACAAATGGGGAAAGGAAGAGAGCTTTCAATGCTGAGGTTTAGATGAAAATGCAACAGAAAAAAAAGACCCATCTAGACACGTGTACAACAGGACTGACACGTGCTGGGCTAGAGCAGCACTTACACACTGTGAGTATGCTGATGGGAAGATGTTCTAGCCAAAACATGCAAACGGGGTGCAGGGATACAACCACTGGATACTGTCAGTTTGGAGGTGGAAGTGGGACAGGATGGTGCCATTGTCAGCAATCACAGATGAAATCAACGGAAATGAGAGGGTTTTTTAAAGAATAGGGAAAACTGAGAGGGGAGAGAGGACCTCCCTGTATTGGTGAATAGAGCAATCAGTATTCCAACGGTGGGACATCATTACTATCCCTGTCCTCCGCGCTATTGGACACAGACACATCTGCACTCCAGACATGATTGCAGTCCTCATTATGCCTCCACTACAATTTCACCACGGAATTTTCCAAAGTGAGCTTAAAATTGCTTCATCACTTTTGTTAAATTTGAGCCAAGACTGAGTGAGTCACTACTAGATACAGTGTCTCATAACAGTTTTCTTGTTATGATGGATTGGGCCGATTCATTCCTTGGGGCATCAATCCTCTATTCACCCAGAAAATGAAAGTCTGTCTCCCCTCTTTTCTCTTTTCCCTTTTTTTTTGTTTCAGAAAGATAAGATGTGAGGTCATTATTCATTTTAGTAAGTTGATTTTGAAGTTAAACTTATAGAAGTAAAAAATATAAATAAAAAAATTAAATTAAATATCAAATAAAACAGCAAGAGGGTGTGGCTAACATGTTTCATGGCCGTATTGATTATATTAGGACAATTGATATATGTATGTATATATGTTAGCCATGATATATACATATACATATATACTCAATGCAATCTGAATATAAAAAAAATTTAATTTAAAAAAATAAAAAAAGATTAGGAAGGGGGTTTCAAGTCTCTTCATGCAAGGAGTGAGGCCAGTAAAGTATAAGCAATATAAGTTAGTGTTAGTGTAAATGAGGGGTCGATCGCACACAGTTCAGCTCTTCCCAGACAGTTTCCTTTATGGTCTGCATCAATGGCCAGACAGCTTCTGTTATTGATTCAAAAGTCCAGTGAAAGCAAGTAAGACAATGATAACAACTACTAAAATAAGGTCAAAGTCAGAGAGCCTTCAGCTTATGAGCATAAATATCTGCGCCTCATTTTGGCAAACTCCCCCCAGTTTGCAGCTTAATAAAGGTGCAATTTGCCATTTTATTTTTCAATTATGAGCTTTCATCAGTACTCTTGGGTTGATTTTCTGCACCGGGGGTCAGGGGACTAATGACACAAGCGCTTTATTAGTGTGTACATGTGTGCGTAAGAGCCAGAGTGTGTTCGGATGCAGGTCTGGGAACAGCCCCATCTCAATCATAAATCAGCCTCGGGCCACTAATGGGATCAAACCCTCATTTGAGGTCTACTTTACAGCGTGGGCTCTGGCCACTAAATCAAGAGTTGTAAATACTCTTCACGACTCCATAAACCACAGGATGGAAAGCCAACATCACCGGTTGCTCTGTAACAGGCTGAACAGGTCCAACTGAGGATACATAGGACGATTCTCTCATCAGTGCAATTTCTCTCAAGTTGGGAAAATTAATGAACATGTATTTGATCTTACTTCCTCTCACTGGAGTTGCTCCAATAGGCTATTTGTGTGCTTGAGAAGTCTGCTGTGTACGCTCACTTCATACGGTTCTTCTAAGAAAAAAAATCAGGAGGAAAAAAAAAGTAAAGGTAACTGTTAATACTTTTCTAGAAAATATCTTGCATTATGATTCTTTATTTCTTCATACGGATCGTGTTTGAAGTAAAGGAAAAATAAATAATAAGGGGCAGAAAATAAACAGCAAAACAAATAAAATCTTAAAGTCTAAAATGTATGGTATTTTTATATCTTTTTGGGCAGACCTCTTTGGATAAACACGCCAATTCTTTTTAGGAAGGGGGGGGGGAACTGGATGGCAATAAAAAGCAATAACATATATATAGAGAGAGCTAAAAGAAAAACAGAGAGGTGGAGTTTTTCAGCTACCTTGGAATTGATGGCGGATTGTACTTTCAGTAAAGCAAACAGAATAGAAAGAGGTAACGGGAAACCCAGGGCAAACCAAAGTATAAGACAATTAGAATGATATCTACCATATAATGCAGTTTGTTTACCATAGCGTGTCCAATGCCTGCGTGCTTCAGGAGAAAACAGGGGGAGGAGAAAGAAAAAAAATAAATAATGACAAACCTTAAACTCAAGAAAACACACCTCAACGCCAAAAAAGTGGCAGCGAAAAAAAAAAAAAAAGAAAAAAAAAATTGTCTTTTGTGAAAAGCAGCTTCCCCTTTAATAACAGAAAAATATTGAAATATAAATTTAAAAAGAAAATATATTTCCTATTGTTTGTATAGTAAGACATCCAAATAAAGAAATAAAGAAAGCAATTGTATAATTTGTTTGTTTTAAAAGGGTCATCTACAAAAGAAAATAAAACTAAAGGAATTAAAGGATAACAATACATTTGTTAGTATGTAAGTCGCAAGTTAAGTAGAGCAAACAACAGATGGTTCACATTCCGTGAGTGACACAGTGTTAGTCGTTGAAATCATAAAAAGGTAAGGGAAAAGAAAATTCACCAATGAAAAGAATCAGATTGGAAGAATTCTGAAGCTTGTTGTTAGTAAGAGAGATAAGAGTTAGCAAATCAACTTCCACAGGGGTGGGGGATTTGGGTAGTTTTGATGGGGATGTTTGTTTTAAGCAGGGAAAGGGGATGAGGGAGAAGTACATCAGTATAAATATTCACTCCGAGGGGTAATCTGGTCAGCGGGCTTGGCTGGCGATACTGGGCAAGGCCAATCATGTCTTGATGACTTGAACGTGTGCTAATCGCTTAGCAAAATGTCCCAAAGTAGTCATAAGGGGCTAATGCGATATATGCAAGAGAAAACCAAAAATCTATTATTGCATTGTAAAAATGGACAATTGTGGTAAAAACTACATGTTCAATGATGTGAAATCATCGGGGGCATTTAGGGAAACAGAAATAGTTTAGCATACTCTCACTGAGCATGAGAGAAAAGGATAGAGAAGGAACGAGAGAGAGACAGAGGGATTTCATTGAGAGTCCTGGTATGTGCAGCTTCCTGAAAAAGAGAGAGATGTCCCTTTAGTCATTTAAGCCATTTCCACAATAAAGAGCAATGCTTGTGGTCCCTGGGGAGAGAAAAGCATGCAAACTACAACATGAAATGTAAATATATGGATAAAAAAAAAAGGAATCGTGTGGCAAATTGTATTCCTATAGCCTGTGCATTGTCTTTCTAACACCATGTCACTGCTATGGCATCACAGCAGATGGAAAAGGTGACAGTTCTGAGAATAGGGCCAAACTTCACTTTGCTGTCTTCAGTTCAGTAGTATGTGTAGTCTGTTGCTAGTCCAAGCTAAGTTCAGTTGCTAGCTTTGCCCATAAGGTAGCCCAGCAGCCTATTATTTACAACTGATTAATCAGATTCAGATTTTCTGAGTTTCTGTGGTGCTCATGGTCATTTAACATGCTTTTAACAAGTAACACGCTGTGAATCACAGCTGATCCAACAATGGTGGTCTCAGTCACCAGTAAGGAGCGCCACTGCTACATTTGTCAATCTGTTGAATCGCTTAGTGACAATAGTGATTAAGTATAGAGATTCAGTATAGTTTTAATGTTGATAAATGTGATTCTGTTGACTGTCAAAGCTCCACCAGACTCACTGTCTTGCCAGCATAGAAACAGAGAGTATGGCAGTAGCTTCCCGAGGCTGGTTAGCTCTGACTACCATCTCTACATGGCTATCCAGGCTACTGAGTGGTGGTGGTAAGTCAGCCCAGACCCCCTGTCTGTATCAGCAGTGAGAGGGTAAACGATCTATCACTGAGATCTTGGACATCTAGAGGACATCTTACATCTCGATCCGAAAGTTAAAATTGTCAGCTGCTGTGGGTGACCATATCTGACACCGGGATTAGGGCAACAAGGGTGAATCTATTCACTAATCAATCTATTCAAATTGTGACTTGGCTTCTAACACAGATCACATATTGCATACAGTTATAATCTTGCCTAGTGCTGTTTTAATTCAACGATTCACAACAAAGATCCAAGTCGGCAGTTGAGATGTATACATACGTACAGATTGAAACGGCCACCACAATGTTTCATGTCCAAGTTTGTCCCTGTAGTATCTACAGTATGTACAGTAATGTGGGTGGTTGTGTGTGGGAGGGAATACAATGTGTTTGAGCCATCTGTGTGGGAGCCAACTGTAAGTGGCAACCATACACATAAACAAAAAGTCCTCCCCAAGGGGCTAACTAGCCATTTGGAAGCTGCATGCACGCCCACTCTTTAAACCGGGGTCAGGGTAAAGTGCTGTCACCAGATACCCACTTTGTCTAATGACTCCTCTTAATCCATTAATTTGGTGAGTAAGATTCAATTGTGGATGGGAATTTGTATATACACACCACAGTGCACTCCCATGTCTTTGAGTTAAGAAAAACAACAGCTGACACATTGAAGAGCGCGGATCTGATAGACATGAAGCTCCAATGACTGGGAACCTGACGCTGGTTCATTAAGTTAGACAAATGCACTCTCACAAAAGGTGACAATAATTGTGAGCTTTTCTACACTAAAAAAAAAAAAAAGACAGTCTGTGTTACAGCAGGGGGAAAGAAATGAGAGATCATTAGGTGCAGCATTTTGAAGTTTAGTTTTTGATCCCTTACAGACATTTGACATCTGGGTTTTGAACTTATCGCTCTATTAGATCTTTGACACAACAGCCCTGCAAAGGTTGTGAAAAATGTCTCCTTCAAAAATTGCTGGTCATCTTGGAAATTACGTTATGTGTATATATGTATTACAATTAAGTGATGGCAGCATGTAAGAAAGCTGGGTGGTGGAAATGAAAGGAAGAGATTGCATATGGAGTTCTGTACCCATGGTGTCTGCAGAATCTTGTATGAGTGAACTGTTCAGTGAGTAAGCTGCATATGCAGGTTTGTTGGCATATATACAAGAAGTTTCTTGATTAAGCGTAATGGGTAGTTGAATATAATAACTATTTATTGTAAGTTTATCTGCACCATAGTTGCCCAACCATTCCATTAAAGAGACTCTACATAAAGTGCTCATATTATGCTTTTTGGCTTTTCCCCTTTCCTTTATTGTAGTTATATATCTTTTGTTGTGCACGTTATAGGTTTACAAAGTGAAAAAGCCCAAAGTCCACCCCAAAGGGGCTTACCATCTCCAACAGAAAACACTGTTCACAAACTGCTCCAAACAGCTCTATTGTAGTCCAGCCTTTACTTCAGAGACAAACGTGCGTCACTTTGTAACACACGTTATAATGCTCGCCTAGCTGCTAGCGTGGCACGCCCTCATACTCTGCTTCTGACTGGCTAGTAGTCCTTACCTAGCTACTGTCAGGGCACGCCCTCATACTCTGCTTCTGACTGGCTAGTAGTCCTTACCTAGCTAATGTGTATGTGTGACTCCCAACAAAGATGAAACAGAAGTGAGATGCCTCACTCAGTAGTTAAAACAGAGAGCTCAACACTCAGGGTGAAAAGAGGAGCTGCAGTAATGTGCAGTACAACAAAAATAGTGTTATTTTTTATTTTAAAAAACCTATTCTGGTACAACCTCTAAATACAATTATGAACCTGGAAATGAGCATAATATGAGCACTTTAAACTGGGGTCAGACACAGAAAGTGCTAAATGGATGAATTTCCACACTAGCAAGACAAGTCGCAAACTAAGCCATTGAAAGTAATGTGTCATCTAGAGGCGTATCTATTATACAAAGTCTGACTTTTTACTGCTTGAGTACTATAAATACTGCTGAACTGCTGCTTTATTGTCAAGATCAACTGTGCAGAAAATTAAAGTTGTGTTCTATTTTTGCAATCAAACAGTAAACAGAATTGACTAGAGGAACTACAACAACTCAAGAGTACCAAACGATACATCTGGCTAGGGATTTTGGAGATAAACAACTCTCGTGCATAAAGGAGAGCAGGGATGCAAGAGTATCAAAAATAGACAAACTACTAATTTCACTTTCACACCCAACATGCCTGGAACCCCTGCTGTGGCAGCACATCACCCTCTCTGTAATTGACCCATGTGGGAAAACAAAGGCTGTGAATGATGATGTTTGCTGATGGAGGATGATGCTCCCAGTCATGTAAACAACCACAGGCCCAGGCATACAACTTTATGTTGCATCTGTCTCACAGGGATCCCTGGGGTAAGAAATCTTTATGTATTAAATATTGGGTGATGGTGTAGCAAAAGCATGGGGGAATGAGCTAATGCTGCTCACATTGTTTTCCACTATCAGTGTTTCGTAGCTGCACATTTCGCAGAGAACAGAACAGTCGACATGACTCCTTTAACCTACATGTATGCACACGTTTTGGTTTAGTTGCTGATCTCTTACACACTTGTCACGGTGGACGTTGCTGCGGCCACCAGCCAATAAGCTGAATACATATTTAATAACAAATAGTGCAGTCGAGCCAAGATTCCCAGTCCAGATAAATTTATCATTGTAATGTAGTAGGGTTTAAAATTGATGACCGTTCTCCTATTAATGTGGGCCTTAGAAAATAAGTGATGAAACTCATATTGTGGAATAGTATTATAGGGTGGGAGGGTGGAGAATGGGTGCTATTTGTCATCAAGCGGAAACGTCAGAGTCTGAATTAATTATTAGAGATACATGAAATTACCTGTGCGAGTACAAGCTCAATTTGTGTTGGTTGTATATGTTTGAGCATCCATATTCTACACATCTATGTGCCTTGCTGGGTATTTATGCTTTGTGTGGTATACTAGGTGTTCTATCTGCAACACTGTGAGTGACCCTGTCAGATGGAGGGGAACTGGGCTTCGATTCAGAATAGCTCTTTCAGAGACATTTGGTTTCGCGTTCATTCCAATCATCCGCCATTCACTCTACTTCGCCTCTCTCCAAATCTGGCTCCAAGTAATGGAAACTGGCAGACAGGCTTCAGGTGCAAATATAAATGCCACAGCAATTACAGCGGAGAGAAGTCTGCAAACAAACAGTGTGTGTGTGGGGTGGGTGCTTCTGTATAGGTATGTGTGTGTGTGCATGGAAATTGCAGTAGAACATATTGTGCATTGTGATGCAGATGGTCATTATTCTCTCTCCTTTTCTGCTGTGCCTCCTCTATTTTCCCATCTCCGACTCCCTGCTTGTCCCTTCTTTCTCTTTACATTCCATCAGGATGAGTTCAATGGCAACCCACAAGTACAAATGTTGATGCTATTTCATGTCACAGTATTGATTAGTAATAAACAAAGCTACAGTGAATCAATTTGCTATTGCTTTGGCTAACTGCTTTTTAATGACGTACCTCAAATTCTTGAGTGGATTCCATTGTACTTTGACTGTAGAAATCACCAATGTGACATTGCATTGGACTGCTTTGTGGATGCCCTTAGCCTGGCTTAGCTCAATGCTCAAATGTCTACTAGGCACTGTGATTGAGGATTTCATAAGACATTGGGAAACAAAGATGAGCAGCCTATTTATATCAGCCCTGTTAACTGTATAGTTAACGTTCATTCCTATCTCTTGAAAATAAAATTGGATCCAGTTGTGAACATATAGCTAAACGCTAGCTCTTCTTATTTGTTTATAGCTTGTATGTACCTGTGAACACACCTGATGAAAAGAAATGTTACAGCCAGGCTAAAGAGTACAAAGGACAACATTTTTCCAATTTGGCTAAGGATGCCTATAATTGTGGTCTGTTGCCTCCTGTAATCTCTTTTACCTGTTCCTGTCTCACTAGCATTTTATTACCTGTTTGAATATGCTAATGGTGCAGAGATTTGTTATCTGATTATAGTTCTCCGAGACAGAGGGATGAATAAACATGAAAGTACTGGAGCAGGTAGCGGCAAATGAGGCTGATGAGTGAGTGAGTGTGGGAAAACAGGCGTTATATGCTAATGTGGTGGAAATGTGATGCAAATTAGGTTTTTTTTCTCCACTGCAATGCACAGAACCTCTCAGTGTTGGTATCAAATGACCAGGCTGATGTTTTAGCTTGAAGGGTTTGTAGTTTTGGGCAATGTACAGGTTCAAGCTGTGCTTGAGTGTCTGACCTCTGATCAGTATGGGGAAAGCACAAGAAAAGAATAATAAAGCACATCCAGAGGATGCCTCCTCTCGGCTGGAGCACATTAGGATTACTTAAAATGTCACTCGCAGTAAACTGAGAAAGGATTACAGGGGTGTTAGCATGTCATTATGTACATCAAACATATATACTACCTCTGCCTGCGTTCAATAGCAATTCCTATCGTAACCATGCAAGTATGTTGCAGTTTGTGTTCGCAAAGCTGAGCACTGTGAATGGCATTTTTGATGTGGCCACAACAGGTTCAATCTGTCATTTGTCATCTGTCATTTCAGAGTTTTATCAATGACATTAGGACGTTTAACTTGAGAAATTGAAAAGGTTTAATGCAACAACTGGAGTACTGCAGCCAGGGACGCTTCACTACCCAACAGCATGGCAGACACCGTTGCTTAGTGACAAGTTGCTAGAAAGAATGGACGAGAGAGACGGAGTCAAAATGAGAGAGAAAGGGAGGGGAAGAGGAGCGGGAGAGGAATTGATTGGTTCTCTCTTAGGAATTCTGGCTGCCTCTTGGAGGAACGTTGGATGAGAGGGGAGGGAGAGGATGGATGGACTGACAAAGGAGGAAGAGAAGTGTGTGTGTGTGTGTGTGTGTGTGTGGGGGGGGGGTGTAATTGCAGGATCATGCCTTACAGAAATGGATGACAAATCTAAGCAAGTGAGAGAGGAGAAGATAGAAAAAAACAACAAAGAGGCGGGGAGCGTCTAGGCATCTTGTTTTGATTGAAGGGGGAGGCATGACTCATTCTGTCGTCTCATATGAAATGAATGTGATTGTTTCCTCAACATGACCTGCCACTTAAAACGTGATTCTTAAATGTGGTGATGTCTTAGTAACAGGGATTACAAGATATCAGTGGCTAAATGATGAATGAAGGCTTTAATATGCAACAGTACATTTGGAATTCAAAAGGAATTTTAGAAGATCACACCACATGTGGAAGATCTTACAACACTAATAAATGACAATGAGTTTCCCTGATTCATTTTGCAGTCATGGCACAAGTGAGCTGTGGCGGCGTTTCATTATCAAATCACACTATTTTTTATTTATTGGAAAGTCTCTTTTGTATCAAAGGTTTTCCATCCTGTGACTTCTTGGTCTGTTTCTATATATAACAACCATATAGTAGTTGAGAGGGTGTATGCAGGCGCAGGGTCAGAACAGTGCCGTGTGTTGAATATGAATACATACAGTTAGCCAGCAGCAATTTCTATTATGTATGGAAGACATGCATGGAGCATAGAAGACATTTAGAATTTGATGGGGCGTGTTTATGCGTTGGTGCCCAACTGAATCACTATGTCTGCATTATTGGAATTTATCTTATGTTGTCTTGCTGCCTTTAAAGTTTGTGTGCGTTAAGTTGTATTCTCCATTATCGACTATGAGGGTGTGCTTGAGCCTCAATAATAAACAACCACATGCATGTCTGTGGATTCACAATGATCAGCACTTTAAAAGTAACGTATTTTTCTTCCCTTGGAAAATGGTGTGTTAATCTTTAGAGGTATGCAAAAAAAATTGTTTTTCTTTTGTATATTTGCCATTTTACTTCATGCTAACTACCTTCTTTGTGGTTATTCAAAGAAAAGTCCTACTACAGGTAAACACACTGTTAGCAGGGGATCGGAGACCATCAAACATAAAGGTTGAATCAATCTGGGCTATATGCTCATATGGTTATTCATATGTTCATATATGCATTTCTCTATACATTTTTAAGGCTGTGTAGAAAGAAATCCACTTTCTCAAAAACCGCAACTACATCAGTGGTTCATAGCGGTCACTTCCTATGCGTAACAGATTATAATTCTCATTGGGTCTTTGCTGAACTCGATCCTGATGCAGATCAAAGCTCGCCTAATTCAACTACACACTGGGCCGGAGGCTGAACCTCAGGGCTGTGCATTTAGCACTAAAAGAGCATGGACAAGTCTGTTTGATCCATTCAATAAACCAATAGCTGCATCCACGGATCAATTATATGGAAAAGAGATGTGACTGGGTGGGGGGGACTTAAGGAACATCAAGGGAGACAAAAAAAAGAGGGACAGCCAAATACAAGAGAAGGGCAGATGATATTGTAGAAGAGAGTAAAAAGGGAAGAAAGGGTGACCGTGACATAAAAGGAGAAATGTGATAGCAAAAAAAAAGGGAGATATTGAGTTCAGAGGTCTGGCTATCTAAATGCTTGCTAAGCTACTGGCCCAGTTCTGTGACACAGTGTGTGTTGAGTCTTCTGGTTGTAAAGTCACATTGGGGAAATAAAAGAAAGCCGTTCTTTTTTTCTTTTCTTAGAAGGGAACCAACTGCTGTCTCTCTTTCAGCTCCCCCCCCCCGATCCTCCCACTGCTCTGATATTCCTTCAGCTGCACTGCGCTTCATTTCCCACTCTCTATTGGGCACACACTCATCCTCTCACTCTCTCTTCTTCTCATGAACAGACAAAAATACAGATGTACAAGCGCACACTTTCTTCCCCTGTCAGTGTGTGTCTCGAGTTTCCCCTGACTGCCTGCGTTGTCCTGTGGGACACAAGTGCCTGTTAAGCGTGCAGAAGGGCCGTTGTTGTGTGAGGCCGTTCTGATTGTTCCAGTGATTGTCTACATGGAAAGTTAGCTAACCCTAACCCTCCAAGAATACATTAGGATAAGCTTGGTATTATATCAACAAACCATTCACAATTTCATAGAGGTCGCACAAATACCATCAGAAAAGCTACACTAGTCGACAACACAGCAGCAGGGTGAAATATTCCCCTGTTATGCATAGCAGGTGGTTATTTTACATTTTACTACATTATGGAGTAGTCATTCATGTCTGCTGAGAACAGATTTTCACCAATTAATTGACGCTCTGCTCCCAACAGCGTTGTCTACTTGCATGTATACACGGTGCACTGACTGGAATTTTACAATGGCTTCTCCATTTACCATGTGTAAAGAAACATTCATGCTTACTGCTTTTGTATCCTCATAACAGATCTGCACCAACAGGATTTAATCATGCAACTAATCATACTACTTGGTCTTGATATTGGCCGGGCTGGAGGAATATTAAAACACAGCAGTAACTTCTCATCAGTGTCTATGATCATAACTAAGTCGCAAATTAGGTTGCAGACTATGTTGCAGACACAGGACAGTTGCTCTGCTGTATTTGATACTGCTCTGTTTGCTGGTTGAACCTTTTAATGCTATGGAAATACCAAATATGTGCCAGGAGAGAAAGCTGAAAATAAATCTGCTGCTGACTGCGGTCACGTCTTTTATTCGATGATCCCGTCTCATTCTCACTTATGATATAATAACCTGAATATAATGTTTAAAGGCAATACATTAACCACCAGACATTTATCAAGACTCAGACCATCAGCCTCTACCTGCTCTGCACTTTCTTCGCTGCTACTCTGCAATACACACACACACACACACACTGATTGATTGACTTTGAGTTACAGCAATGACAGTAATGGATTTCCTACCATAATAGCACAGGTGCCAGTGGTTTTAGTTCCTGTCCAAGGAATTGTGGCCCGTTTGTACAATAGTCAAAGTCAAAAGTTACCCATGCAAAGGAATACAGCAGTGTGTGGATGAGATCATGTATCTGCAGCCCTCCCGAAAAAAATTAGAGTGAAAATAAATACTCGCAAAGCACAGGGTACAGTAGAGAATGAGTCATTTTTATTTAAACTATGCATTGTGCATGAAGGGCTTTAACTGCTAGATTTATGCTGACTAGAGTGCCATTGCACACTTAATATTTGACCTATTTTCACAATGTGTTCTATTTTGGTGCAGTGTACAGTATGGGGTATATCTATCATTTCCCAAGACACCCGTACAGGAGGGTTTCCATCTTTTTCTTTGCCCTACTTCTTTCTGCAGTGTGTTGGTCACCAGGACTACAAGAAGTCCATGATGGTAGATCGTCATGTCAGGCAGAGCAGAGGGAGGGAGGAGGGGAGGGAGGGATCCCTTGCTGCTTATGCTAACCGATATGTGCATTGCGTGGGGTAGAACGGGCGGGGATGGGTGTGTTTTGTGGGTAGAGACATACAGTGATGAGAGGTCGAGGCAAGTGTCCTTGCCTTTCTGTCAACTATATTTACAGGGATTAGCCCAACTCAAACACACACCGATTTCCACATACACACCTGCAGTACTGTCAGATGCCACCAAGGGGAGCTCTGACTCTGTGATCCATTTGCTAGGCATAGAGCATTTCTCCCCATGCCTCCCCCTTCTCTCCTCTCTCTTGGCGGAGAGTCCCTATCACCTCACCTAATTCTGTCTGCTTCATTTTATCCCGCACAAAGCTGACGAATTCATAGGTTTTGTGGAGAAAGACGGAACATATACACATACACGTACAGAGGGGGAAAGGAAAAGACTGGCTTGTGAGAGCTCACAGGTTTTACTTATTTTGGAGCCTACTGATGCAGCGGTAGATAAGCATGACGTTGCAAGACCCATTAAGAACAACAGACAGAGATTGGATGAGACTTTGGAGACCACTGGGACTGTACGATAACCTGAGCTGGAATCCAACACTTGTCTTGTAGACTGCAGGCTATTTTAATCAACATATAATGTCAGCTCCAAGGGGAAGGGTAGTGGAAAACAACACTGGCGTGTTTTTGTGGGTTGGCTGTTTACATTAGCAGTTAGCTACATTGTGTAAGAATTTCTCCCATCTAGCTGTGAAATTGTATATGACAACCAACTGAATATTACTTTCTATTTCTATTACTATCTATATTCCCCATTCCGAGCGCATTTCAACTCCTACGGTGGCCGTATTATTCCAAGAAGTACAACTTTGTCCGTCAGTGTTCCTTCCAGTGTAATAATAGTTTTACGTTATTTTGGTACCATTTCATTGCCAACATCAGCTATCAGGTTCCCAAACATATGCAAGCTAATGTTAGTAAAGTATCGGTGCTATCGTTATTCTGTATATTGTACGAGATTAATAGTCTAAGGCAATGTTTACAGCGTAGGAGAGAAGCAACGGAGGTTTGTGTTTTTAATATATTTCTCTGAGCAGCATAAACAATGTCAATGAAACCGAAATTAGCTCGTGGCCATTTATTAAAGGCATAGTTTGTAACATTTGTGTCAGCGTTCCTCTGACATGTGTGTGTGTTCTACGAGACCTGGAAGCATGCAAGTGCTCATTGATCAGCTGAGTATCAGCCCGGGAGTAAACACGGGGGTCAGAGGTGGTCAATGAAATTGATACCTCTGTCCTTGTCTCTCAGTGGGGATTGTCCGGTGTAAATCTAGACAGCTCTTTAACACTTAAGCTGCCTGTTATGTCAATTACAATGATCCACTGGGGATTCCAGCTGTTATGTGAGGTAAGGGAGATCGCCTGGACAGCACTGTGTGGGTGGTTAGTTCTGGGTCAAGGCATGGACTGAGTACAGGCCTTCAATATCTGTTTTTGTGTCAATATCAAGAATAAAGTGAGATTAGCGTAACACTGCTAGATGCCACTGCTCGTTTCAAGTAAGCAACACTTGTTTACATGTAAATGTCATTCTGAATCAAGTGATTTAACTTGGAATGGAGGGTTAGATTACTTCAGACTTCTCCCCACTTGTTTTAAAGTTTAAATTCTAATTAAGTTATGTACTTCAACAAGCAACATAGCCACTACTGTGTGCCAAACTATATTTAATCATATTGCATATGTATTAGGGGTGCACGATTCATAAAATGTCACGATTCGATTCAATATTGATTTTCAGGCTCAAGATTCGATTCAAAAACGATTCTTGATTCAAAAAACGATTCACAGTATGTAAATGTAGTTACTTTTCCCATGCAATCGCAGTAGACATACAATTATTTATTTTTTTTATTTAAAAAAAAAAAGTAAATTAAAAAATATGAATTGATTTTTGGAATTCTATGAATCAATTTTGAGTCGGTAGAGCTTGAATCGCGATTCGAATGTTAATCGATTTTTTTGCACATCCCTAATATGTATCATTTTAGTAAAAGTAGTACAATCATTGCTCCAAATTGAGAGACATTTTGTTGTAAATGCCAGTACAGATAGACAGACAGCACATAGATGGGTAGACGGACAGGCAGACAGGCAGAAACTAGTGTCTAAGGTTAGTATGTGTGTGCGTGCATGTGTTTCTTACTTGCCTAATGGTCATTAAGGTGCAGTTAGTGGTAGGTGGGTTGGCTCATGCTGTAAATCTTTAAAACTGTGTTGGCTTCCCAAACTCATTAAGCTAGTCTCACTCTGCTGATCACACATAGCTCTACAGTATAACATATTTGATCCCCATTATGTACATGTGTGGGCGTATGTGTGTGTCTGTGTGTGTGTGTCTGAGATGCCGCATCTGAGAATCTGTGTGTGTCAGTGAGTGTGTGATCGTTTGCCCTTATCTACAGCATGTGCTAATTAAAACACCAGCTCCACAAATTGTGGACTATTTCCATGTCTAAGTTACCCCACTGAAATATATAATAGTATTATTGCAATATGGAGTTTGGTTGGCATGGACATTTCTCCCTGTAATTTAACAGCACTTAGTTTACATTAGGAATCACTTTGCTCCCAGGTTTTCCTTCTTCAGTGTCTCAAAGTGCAACAGTTTGATACTACTGACCCTTTCAGGGGATGTTTTTGCAGGCACACACAAAGAATGTGCTGCACCATCTTTGTGTTAATGCATTCACACCAGGCTTCTTTTGCATTTGGCCCGGGACTTACAATGCCCATTATTAGGTCTGACAAGCCATTCATTACAATTACAATTACCCAAGTGAAATTGATTGTATCCCACTGCTGGCAACTGCAACTGCCAATTGATGGCCTGGTGCATACAGATAGTCAAGTATTCAGAGTGTGTCCTGTGTGTACATGCACTTAGGGCTTTGCTGTGCATGTGTGTGTATGAAAAAAACAAACAAGTAGATTGAAACAATGAACTAGTTGATTCACACAAAGACATTCGGGATGCTGGGGCTCTTTTGTTTTCCATTAGCTACGATTAAAGGTTTGTAACGAAATGTTGGGTAATTTGTTCAGAAAGGGTTTAAGAGCATTGTCACCTTTGATAAATTAGGGTGCATTCCATTTGTGTAGCCGAGTACATTATGTGCATACATACTGGGCAGAGCACTCTTCACTTGCTCGTTAATAACAAAACAATGTACGTGGTAACACCTTAAATGTGCATGGTTGCCTTTGATCACATTACGATGTATATTTGCTATTATCATTACTATGATAAGGGATTAAAGTCTAATTTTCACTTGTGTTGTATGTTCACATTTTGCCTTTGAGTGACCTTTGAATATGATGGTGAGATGGATCTTTGGTCATTTTAGAGATAAATATGAGGACAAAAACAGTACCAGCCTTCTGTTCAACGTCAACCTAGAAAAAGGAGAAACTTGTGTTAAGGTGGGTAGCAAGGAAACAGGAGAGGAGACAAGGAAGGTAAGACAAACCCTTCCTGTTTGCTCCGTGTGCAGAGAGAAAAGACGTAAAGATGGAGAGTCAAATAAAGCAGCAGAGACAGGGTGGGTGGCAGACAGAGGCACCACTCCGGCTGTGGTGGCCCTGGATTACACGGGCAGTGTTTACCTGGCGCAGGTTGCGGGTGACGCGCACATCATGCCAGGCGTTGTCGTTGAACTTGCCGTTGACGGGCTCCACCAGGGCCTCGAATGCCCCCGAGCCCAGGTTGATGACCAGCCAGACCGCGCCGCTCTTCAAGGAAAGGTTCACGTAGTCTGCCGACTTGCCAGTGTGCAGCATGAGGCCGTTGCGTTGCAGCGTGCGGAAGGAAAGCGTGATCTCGTCGGTGCTGCTCTGGATGGGCGTCAGCGACAGATCGTAGCAGAAGAACTCGTTGCCCTTGAAGGTGGCTACCGATTCTTCCTTACCTAGAGGGGGAAAAAAGAAGGGAGAGAGAAAGGTAAGTTAATTAAGATAATTCATGAATGCAGGATTGCACAAATTGTTTGTCCTAAAGTATGCATGGAAGGGAACTTTAATAAACACATTATAAAGCCAGATTCTAGCTATTAAAAGCCATAAATGATTGTTTCTGAGCAGATTAACTCAAAACTAAACACTGGTATAGCTCACAGGTTTCTCTTAACCAGCACTGACTTAACAGTTCATTACTTCTTTTTTGCAAAAATCCCATGGGTAAAATCTTTTGAGATGAAACCAGTTAGCTGTGGTTATTGATTCCATTGTCACAACATGGACTGTTGCTGTGGCTCTCATGCTCGCGAGACATGTTTTCATCGTGGAAACGGCGCGGGGCAAAAAGAGCATTTGTTTTATTTTAAAAATAAATTAACAACGCATAATAGCTGCAACACATGAAACAGGGTGATGGTTTAACAGAGGTATGAGAGGAAACAGCAGAGAGAATAACAGGAGGAGCATGAATGCCCAAACAGAGAGGGAAGAAAAGGTGTTGACAACTTTGCTAATGTCTGTCACTCCGTCAGCAGCACATGACCTCATCCCACTGCAGTGAGCTTTGTTCACACACTACTAGTCAAAACAGCCAGTTTGTATAATGGACACATGTCAGAGACTAGCCTCACAGCAGCAGGGGAGGTGCAGTGTGCATCTGTCAGGAACTGAACAAACACCTGCAGCTGTCAGAACAGCAAGTATCGCTGCAACAAAATGTACAACAGTGACACCTTAATCACACGAGTCAAAGTGTGGACAGTGAAGGCAGTGAGCGTGAGATTAGCTTTTATCTGGTTCTCCGTATTATTTCCTATTAATATATTTCACATAACGTTTTTTTTTTTTTTTTTTTTATTTAGTCTTTGTAGTGTTTTATGCTGATTCTTTGGAACATATCCTGCTCTGCTCCCCCAGTCACATTACTGTTCCTACTTATTTCCCTGCAGGATCAATAGAGTTTTATCTCAATTTAGATATAACAATAAAAAAGGCTGAATACCACATTCCAAAATATGTGATACAAATCAGCAGGTTCTTCTCCAGTAACTCTCTCCCACTCAGCGGTTAAACAAATCAACTAGTTTCCCAACATGAACTGTGATCTGAAGTGACACTCCACTTCCTGTGTTCATTTACCCCTCCTCACCTCTGTTTCCCCCGGGGGTAGGGGGAAGGGCAGATTGAACAATCAGCCTCAGGTAATGAGGTTTAGGGCTGACACAGGAAAGAGAGGGGGCAAACCCAAATCGCCAAGAGGCACCTGTATGGGTGGATCATCAAATCTAGTTTATCCTGAAGTTCCATTACAGCAGGATCGCTTCAAGACCTTGGTGCATTTCCCTTGGGAGAGAGGCTGGGGCTAACTAGAGGATTGGTCCATTGGCAGACAGATTGAAAGCCAAATTTCATGAGCGAGCGGGTTCGCCACAGAAGCAATCTCAGGTGAGAGGAGAAGAGTGGAGATGGATAATAGTGTGTCCATGTCATAGCTGTGCACTATGTTGAGATGTGACCACGACAGTTCAACGTGTCATAGCCTACGTGGGGCAAAGTTGATTACACTAGTTAATTAACACCAAGTTTTTCAATCACCAATTTTATTTATTTATTTATTATGAAGCAGGTTGAGGTGCTATAGAAATACAGTGAAAGTATCAAAACCCTCAATCCACAGAGAAACTCACCCAGCCCATATTCAGAAACTGTGCCTTTAAATAAGCCGTCAGGACTGTTTGGTTGTGATGTCACAACTATACTATATATACATAGAAAGAGCCGCTAGAGTGGCGTTACAGTCATTCCCCGGCTGCAATGGCAGTGCAGAGACTCCTCAGAGAGTGCAGATTTGGAAGATCCGGAAACATTGACCAATCAGAGCAGACTGGCCTAAAGAGACAGGTGCTAAAACGGAGCATTTTAGACAGAGGGTGAATACAGGTATATTCAGACAGACAGTATGAAAAAAATAATTTGTTTTTAAAACATTAAATCAAGTAAATATGTCATGAATAAATACAAATATGAACCTGAAAATAATCATAATATGGGACCTTCAAGGAATAACTGCTGCATGAAGGTCATATAAAAAACAAGCTATAGTGAGAGACAGAAAGAGTGCTGTGTTAAGTGACCTTCTAAATGCTATACGTCTGGAACATTAATAGAGCTCACTTTGAGACAAACACAGCCACGTAATATGGGTGCATTAACTCATATAAAAGACAGCATTTTATGTGTCAGGGGATTTTGCAGGTTTTCCTACTTACAAAGCATGTAGAGGTCTGTAATTTTTATCATAGGTACACTTCAACTGTGAGAGATGGAATCTAAAACAAAAATCCAAAAAATCACATTGTATGATTTTTAAATAATTAATTTGCATTTTATTGCATGACATAAGTATTTGATCACCTACCAACCATTAAGAATTCTGGCTCTCATAGACCTGTTAGTTTTTCTTAAGGAAGCCCTCCTGTTCTCCAATCATTACCTGTATTAACTGCACCTGTATAAAAGACACCTGTCCACACACTCAAACAGACAGACTCCAACCTCTCCACAATGGCCAAGACCAGAGAGCTGTGTAAGGACATAAGGGATACAATTGTAGACCTGCACAAGACTGGGATGGGCTACAGGACAATAGGCAAGCAGCTTGGTGAGAAGGCAACAACTGTTACTACTACTAGAAAATGGAAGAAGATCAAGGTGACGGTCAAGCTCCCTCGGTCTGGGGCTCCATGCAAGATCTCACCTCGTGGGGCATCAATGATCATGAGGAAGGTGAGGGATCAGCCCAGAACTACACGGCAGGACCTGGTCAATGACCTGAAGAGAGCTGGGTCCACAGTCTCAAAGAAAACCATTAGTAACACACTATGCCGTCATGGATTAAAATCCTGCAGCGCACGCAAGGTCCCCCTGCTCAAGCCAGCGCATGTTCAGGCCCGTCTGAAGTTTGCCAATGACCATCTGGATGATCCAGAGGAGGAATGGGAGAAGGTCATGTGGTCTGATGAGACAAAAATAGAGCTTTTTGGTCTAAACTCCAACTAAGGAGTGGCTCCGTAAGAAGCATCTCAAGGTCCCCGAGTGGCCTAGCCAGTCTCCAGACCTGAACCCAACAGAAAATCTTTGGAGGGAGCTGAAAGTCCGTATTGCCCAGCGACAGCCCCGAAACCTGAAAGATCTGGAGAAGGTCTGTATGGAGGGGTGGGCCAAAATCCCTGCTGCAGTGTGTGCAAACCTGGTCAAGAACTACAGGAAACGTATGATCTCTGCAAACAAAGGTTTCTGTACCAAATATTAAGTTCTGCTTTTCTGATGTATCAAATACTTATGTCATGCAATAAAATGCAAATTAATAACTTAAAATTCATACTATGTGATTTTCTGGATTTTCTTCTACATGCTTTGTAAGTGGGAAAACCTGCAAAATCAGCAGTGTATCAAATACTTGTTCTCCCCACTGTACTTAAAAGAGCATTTGGGCTGAAATCTAGAGCAATCTCAACTGAAGTATGAATTGTCATAAAAAAAAGGCATCAAAGGAGGAAGAGAAAGAGATGAAGGAGGGGGGAAATGACACAGAGGGAAAAAAAGCAAATCCCCCAAGAGCAGCCTCTTGGCGGTGCCTGCGTTGCTGATGTAGGAAGAACAAAAGCGTAGCAAATGGACCACAGCAACCATTTTCAATTATGTATTAAGTTGGACCCCCTCCCAAAGTATGGGCTGTTTAACGGTAAGCAACAAACAGCTTTTGATTGCTTCCATGAGTTCAGTGAGATGGAGCGCACTGCAATAGAGAGACACGAGCTGCAAACAAAAAACTTTCTTTTGTTTACGTCTGTTTAATGAATAGAAGGCTGAGAGGAGGAGATAAAGCTGGGGAGAGAGTCAGGGAGTGACAGGAGAGGACGAGGAGGGGTTCACCGTTGCACCCGTCAGTCTGGTCACGATGCCAACAAAACAGTGCTCCCTCGATAAATGAACACAGTTATATCATTAGAGTCAGGGGTACAGAAAAAGAATAATATTACATTGTTGGGTTATTCCAGAATTGACACAGATCCATTTCATATTACGAGTTAGTAATCCCCTGTATCTCCTGTGTGCTCCAGGAAGGGGTTACTTCAGCCTCGGCTTTCAAGACACAAACTAATATAAGGAATTATTTTTTTTTTTCTTTCATTCTCTGAGAACACTTCAGCTCCGTTGAATATATGCTTGTCGCTATACATACTGTATGTTTCTCCTCTTACACCTAGTGTACATCTCTATCTCCTGCTCTCGCTCCCATGGTAGCACTCTTGTAATTGCACGTGCACACACACACACACACACACACACACACACACACACAGACTGCGTATCTTTTCACTCAGATCAAATCTCTTTCCATAAAGCCCAAGAGCCGACACTGTAGCCGGAGGTAAGACAAGACACACAAGACACACAGCAGAGACTTAAAGTGCTGTCAAGGTCTCAATTAACCTCACATAAGGCCCTGACTACATCACAGAAATGACTCATTTGAAATTTAGCCACCCGTAATAGCATCTTCATTATTAATTAAATGTTGAGTTCCTCCGGTATTTGGTTTTGTTGCGTTTGCCCACGTATGTCCACCAGCCTTTCATGATGCTCACACTTCAGTTAAGTTCAGTTCAGCAGCTTCAAAATGTAATGGTGCAAAAACAAAAAGGTAAACACTGAGTGAATGACTCTGCTGATACAACTAGTATTGCTGGAGCTTCTGCTGGCTGGGATAGATGAACGTTTAAGCACCCATATGGTGGTAGTGTAAGCCCAGCTCTTTCTGAAATATCTTAACATAAACCTCAAAGCCCTACCAGCTTTTAAAGTGCTGCTCTCTAGCTGACATCAGATTTCTCTGGAAGAAAAAGATAACATTTCAACTCAGGAATCAGTACAAAATCCCACCACCTTTTTTTTCAGGCACTTCGAAGTCTTATCTGACATGGCTCCTTATCCATTAAAAGTGCTTCTGATGACCTATAAAATTGTAAATGAGCACGTCCCTTCATGATTTACTGAAACAACAACAATATTTCAACTGTGTTGCCTAACCTTCCTGCTGACATCAAACAGCCTGACTCTGTTCAAGCTTTTAAATCCAAACTTTTACTTATCCAACATTTTCCCGCCAATCCCAGAATAGGTAGGCGGTGTAGTATGGAGACCATACTCCAGTGTTGACAGTGCTGTGTTCTGGCAATGCGAGACTAGCCATCTTGGGACTTCTCGGACTTTCGGAGGGATCTGGATCTTCATCCTCCAGATTCAGAAGAGATTCCGCCTCTCCTCCTGCATCCTATCTGTTTGGCAACACCTGAAGTCCTCCCCCCGCCTCTGACTTTATACAGTGGGGCAAAAAAGTATTTAGTCAGCCACCAATTGTGGAAGTTCTCCCACTTAAAACGATGAGAGAGGCCTGTAATTTTCACCATAGGTACACATCAACTATGAGAGACAAAATGAGAAAAAAAAATCCAGAAAATCACATTGTAGGATTTTTAATGAATTTATTTGCAAATTATGGTGGAAAATAAGTATTTGGTCAATAACAAAAGTTCATCTCAATACTTTGTTATATACCCTTTGTTGGCAATGACAGAGGTCAAACGTTTTCTGTAAGTCTTCACAAGGTTTTCACACACTGTTGTTGGTATTTTGGCCCATTCCTCCATGCAGATCTCGTTGCCCGGGCGGTGTGTTTGAGATCATTGTCATGCTGAAAGACCCAGCCACGTTTCATCTTCAATGCCCTTGCTGATGGAAGGAGGTTTTCACTCAAAATCTCACGATACATGGCCCCATTCATTCTTTCCTATACACGGATCAGTCGTCCTGGTCCCTTTGCAGAAAAACAGCCCCAAAGCATGATGTTTCCACCCCCATGCTTCACAGTAGGTATGGTGTTCTTTGGATGCAACTGAGCATTCTTTCCCCTCCAAACACGACGAGTTGAGTTTTTACCAAAAAGTTCTATTTTGGTTTCATCTGACCATATGACATTCTCCCAATCCTCTTCTGGATCATCCAAATGCTCTCTAGCAAACTCCAGACGGGCCTAGACATGTACTGGCTTAAGCAGGGGGACACATCTGGCACTGCAGGATTTGAGTCCCTGGCGGCATAGTGTGTTACTGATGGTAGCCTTTGTTAATTTGGTCCCAGCTCTCTGCAGGTCATTCACTAGGTCTCCCCGTGTGGTTCTGGGATTTTTGCTCACCGTTCTTGTGATCATTTTGACCCCACGGGGTGAGATCTTGCGTGGAGCCCCGGATCGAGGGAGATTATTAGTGGTCTTGTATGTCTTCCATTTTCTTATAATTGCTCCCACAGTTGATTTCTTCACACCAAGCTGCTTACCTATTGCATATTCAGTCTTCCCAGCCTGGTGCAGGTCTACAATTTTGTTTCTGGTGTCCTTTGACAGCTCTTTGGTCTTGGCCATAGTGGAGTTTGGAGTGTGACTGTTTGAGGTTGTGGACAGGTGTCTTTTATACTGATAACAAGTTCAAACAGGTGCCATTAATACAGGTAACGAGTGGAGGACAGAGGAGCCTCTTAAAGAAGAAGTTACAGGTCTGTGAAAGCCAGAAATGTTGCTTGTTTGTAGGTGACCAAATACTTATTTTCCAGAGGAATTTGCAAATAAAATCATTAAAAATCCTACAATGTGATTTTCTGGATTTTTTTTCTCATTTTGTCTCTCATAGTTGAAGTGCACCTATGATGAAAATTACAGGCCTCTCTCATCTTTTTAAGTGGGAGAACTTGCACAATTGGTAGCTGACTAAATACTTTTTTCCCCCACTGTACGTTACACAAAATGGATTCAATAACCTCAAGCACCACTGCCACTCTCTGTCACAAATAGGCATTCAGCAATCGCTAAGCACTTTGCTGCAGTCGTTGTGTCAAGCATCTTGCATTCTGCAACCACATGGCGTTAATTGTTCTGGAGGCAGAGGGAAGGGAGAGACAGAGGAAGAGGACAGAGCTCCAGTTCCAGGTGAATCTATGCCATTTACCAACACACATGTCCTATACTCATAGTCCTACTATAGCTTCACTTGAGAGCCACAAGTCAAGTATGAGCATTGAGATGTGTAAATAAGTGAGCTAGCTTGCCTGCAACAGCAATGCCATGAATTTGGATCTATTGATATTAATAACAAGTGTTTCCACTCTGGAGAAACACAGCATCATAAATGGTGATGAAATGTCATGAGTACACAAACACAATCTGTGTGTCAATGCAGCCCCGAAAGTGCCATTTTAGGCGGTTCTTTGGTAGATATTACAGTAATAAAAGCGCAGAGCAGCATGTGTTATAAAATTGGATTTAGCTCAGACTAAAAGAGAGAGAGAGAGAGAGAGAGAGAGAGAGAGAGAGAGAGAGAGAGAGACAGAGGGAGCAGGTATAATAAGATGAGCTGCATGAATAGCTGCTCCATCCAAACTTGTGTGGTGCATTATTCAACGCATAATGAACCTTAACATACTGCTTTTTGGCCGATTAAATTACATATTGGGAGTAATTATGTAGTTTTAGGGGAATTAGAAACAAGAGAGTGGAATCAGACAAGTGTGTGTATGTGAAAACATCCAAAATCTAGATGACCACATGCTGGCAAATCCACTCGTTACATCACATTACCTCGCTGTTCTCACTCACTCACACACACACACACACATATTAGCTTCCTACTAGCACCAACCACCCCGCAGAGAGAGAATCTGAATCAGACAGCTATAGAGAAACGATTCAACAGTGAGATGAGAGAGAGTGGTGGGATACGTATGGGGCATATGAAAGCTTTGATTCTGCTCCATGAATCAAACAGGACTGCTGAGCCCACACAGACACCGGTTAGTGTCCTGTGCTAGCTCTGAGGAACATGCAGGCCTGTGAACTGCTGCAGAAAATGTGTGTTGGCTTATTAAATGCCTGGCCAGTGTTAAATAACTTGCACACGCACACATGCTTGCACAAAAATACCACCGCCATGACACATGAATACACCGACTCAACTCCTAGGCAATGATAAAGAGCTTTGGCACACATAGGACATATCCCTCTTATATCCACAGCTGTTTTGCATGCTGCAAACTAAAGCATAAAAATAGTAGTACTACAAAAAAGACAGAAAGAATGAAAGAACAAAAGAAGTGACCAAGGGAAGCAAATTAGAGAGGACGAGGCAATGCATATTGTTGAAAAGTGGGGCAACAGTGTGCAGTGTCCCAGGGTGGTGGGGTGCAGAGAAACTGCTTTGTTGGGATGATTGATCGATTACTCAGATCTGCGTGCCCCCTTCCAGCTTTAAGTTTCACTCCTTATAGATTTTACCTTCCTTGTCTCCCTCTCACATAAATCTGACCTGTCAGCCTCGCTTAACAAAAACATGCGTGGTAGTCTAAGCTCAGACAAAAGCCAATGATGTACTACCTTGGCAATGACCAGTCTCTCAAAACCTGCTGTTTACTGGGCTGGGTCATCTCAAAAATAGCAACAGACTGTAAGTCACTAGAAAGGTACAGTATGCATGCCTGTGTTTAAATGAAAATATACAGAGTTTATATCATTCAAATCAGACTGGGTTTGCATTGATCTAGCTGTTCCAGACCAAACTGGACTTGGTCTTAAACTCTGACATTTTTGCTCTGAATTGAGTCTCACATGCAGGTCTTACCCCCTTCACTACAGGCTTGTTGAGGTATAAGACATAGAGGAAGTGCTGCATTAGACAGTTTTCTTTTGTAAAACTTTCTTGATAAACAGAAATGTTTGCTATGACCTTGACCATAATGTAAACAAGGATAGCGCGACACCAGTAGGAGTTAAACAGTGTATGTTTATTCATAAAATGATGTATACTATTATATAATTAGGTATGTGTATACAGTGGGGAGAACAAGTATTTGATACACTGCCGATTTTGCAGGTTTTCCTACTTACAAAGCATGTAGAGGTCTGTAATTTTTATCACTTCAACTGTGAGAGACGGAATCTAAAACAAAATAGCTCTCATAGACCTGTTAGTTTTTCTTTAAGAAGCCCTCCTGTTTCCAGCCCTCCACTCATTACCTGTATTAACTGCACCTGTTTGAACTTGTTACCTGTATAAAAGACACCTGTCCACACACTCAATCAAACAGACTCCAACCTCTCCACAATGGCCAAGACCAGAGAGCTATGTAAGGACATCAGGGATAAAATTGTAGACCTGCACAAGGCTGGGATGGGCTACAGGACAATAGGCAAGCAGCTTGGTGAGAAGGCAACAACTGTTGGCGCAATTATTAGAAAATGGAAGAAGTTCAAGATGACGGTCAATCTCCCTCAGTCTGGGGCTCCATGCAAGATCTCACCTCGTGGGGCATCAATGATCATGAGGAAGGTGAGGGATCAGCCCAGAACTACACGGCAGGACCAGGTCAATGACCTGAAGAGAGCTGGGACCACAGTCTCAAAGAAAACCATTTGTAACACACTACGCCGTCATGGATTAAAATACTGCAGCGCACGCAAGGTCCCCCTGCTCAAGCCAGCACATGTCCAGGCCCGTCTGAGGTTTGCCAATGACCATCTGGATGATCCAGAGGAGGAATGGGAGAAGGTCATGTGGTCTGATGAGACAAAAATAGAGCTTTTTGGTCTAAACTCCACTCGCCGTGTTTGGAGGAAGAAGAAGGATGAGTACAACCCCAAGAACACCATCCCAACCGTGAAGCATGGAGGTGAAAACATCATTCTTTGGGGATGCTTTTCTGCAAAGGGGACAGGACGACTACACCGTATTGAGGGGAGGATGGATGGGGCCATGTATCGCGAGATCTTGGCCAACAACCTCCTTCCCTCAGTAAGAGCACTGAAGATGGGTCGTGGCTAGGTCTTCCAGCATGACAACGACCCGAAACACACAGCCAGGTCCCCGAGTGGCCTAGCCAGTCTCCAGACCTGAACCCAATAGAAAATCTTTGGAGGGAGCTGAAAGTCCATATTGCCCAGTGACAGCCTCGAAACCAGAAGGATCTGGAGAAGATCTGTATGGAGGAGTGGGTCAAAATCCCTGCTGCAGTGTGTGCAAACCTGGTCAAGAACTACAGGAAACATATGATCTCTACTAATTGCAAACAAAGGTATCTGAACCAAATATTAAGTTCTGTTTTTCTGATGTATCAAATACTTATGCCATGCAATAAAATGCAAATTAATTACTTAAAAATCATACAATGTGATTTTCTGGATTTTTGTTTTAGATTCCGTCACTCACAGTTGAAGAGTACCTATGATACAAATAATACAGACTTCTACATGCTTTGTAAGTGGGAAAACCTGCAAAATCGGCAGTGTATCAAATACTTGTTCTCCCCACTGGATGTAGCAGGGAGTGTCACGACTCTCCAAATCCACGATTTGATTTAACTTTTGATTTTAAGGTCACAATTCGATTCAACGGGGAAGGCAAAATGTTGCCATACGGTGACTTCAGGGAAGCAGGAGGATTTTCCAGTTCTGTTGTTTCTCTGTCATCTCTGACTCCCCCAGTGGCCAGTCAAGCTGCAGGCCACTGCTAAGCTAACAGCCCTATGTCTTTAGCTGCATGCTACCAGCTGGTAAACGACGCTGTTTTTTTGTTGTATTTTTTCTACTTTGGACGTGCGCAAGTAGGCAAGGGTGGATAGGGAAAAAAATACTGGGGGAATCGCCAATCCTGCTTCTGATCGATTTAAAATCAAAATGGTGATACCCCTAGTAAGTAGTAGTTATTTGAATGTATAACTTTATAAGAAACTGTCTATGACTCCTGCCTCTATTTGTTTCCCCATATCCAGCCCTGACCTCGTCTGTGACACTATCTAGTTAGCTGCATTGGTCATTTGTGGATCTCTGCCTGCAGTCTCTTGCAGAGCCATTGAGACAAAGCTCCAACAGAGGAGCATTGTTCCCACTGTCAATCCTCTCCACTCTCCTTTATCTGCACAGCTGGTGATTACTGTATGTATCGATCCATGAACTGCTTGCAATCCTGTAATGAAGGAGTTTTAATTTGCTGTCTATGCAGCTCATTTGCTGGATGGCAAAGTAAGTAGGTGCTTTTTGAGCCATAGTGAATGTGCTATCATGCCATTCACATTTTTTCTTTTTGTTCTAAGGGATCGCCACTGCCTTCTTTTACCTCAAACCTCACAGAGTCTGGGCGAGCCAGGTTTTCAAACAATAGAGCTTCACATTTCCTGGACATGATACAGTTGGATAAAGAGCTGACAGTATTTTCCATCACTTGAGGTGTATTGTAATGGGAACTCTTCTTGAAAAGTTAGAGAGAATATAGGTCCACATTTAGCTCAAGATTAGCCAATCTGAAACAAATTACATTAAAAAAAATGTATTGCCTCAACTAAGCTTATTGATTATATCAGTTACTTTCAAATGGTTTCATCTTTTTGATATTGCACTGTAGAATTTGCCAGTACAATTTGCATCTGCCATTCTAATCGCCTACTTGACTTTATTAGTCAAATTTATGTCTACAAGGTGTCTGTAAACTATTCTATGCCATAGGTGCGCAGGCGGGGGACATGTGTTTTAAGAGCCCTCGGCATAAAGACCCTTGATTAGATTCTTTTTGCTCCTCCACCTTTAAATGTAGCTGCAGGTCACATTTTACGAGTGCATGGTTCGTTTTAATTCAATCCCCTATGCCGTTGCACTGATGATGAAGGTCGCTGAAGGGGCGTGCAGGTGGCACGTTTAAATCTAGAATTTAATGAGATAGCTTTGCCTATCCTCCGTTTTTCACACTCTTGTTCTTAGGATAATTTGAGGTGGTAAGACTAATGGGGAAGAAACAGTTGTCTTAAATTGTCTGTCACCTTGGCAGCAATCTATTTTGTAACAACAACACCAGACACCATAGGAGCAGCCTCGTGACTCCACTCCAGCTCTCTGATTTGCACTCTTTCTTGTTATTTCTCCTCATTCATTTTTCCTCAGTCATTTCTTTTCGGCCTACTGTGGGTGTCTAGCAGGTGACTATTATCACAGCGGAGAGCTATTCAGTCTCCGGGCTCAACAGGGACACAAAGAAAATGTCAAGTAAACTGACACTAACGATAGGGTCGTGTGCTCCTGAATGGCAGGCTCCTTCACCAACGGGGAGCTGATTGCAAGACAAGCAAAGTACATAATAACTTGAGACAGAACAAGCCCTTTCACTTTAGCAATGCGAGACCAACCCCCCATCATTAAATTGCACTTACCCACACACCTTGTACATTGTATCACATTAGCGTGCCATTATTAGTAATATTAGAATTATTTCTCAGAAACCTTGTCCCCTCAAAATTGGGATTTTAATTAGAATGTTGTCATTTATACATAAGTTCATTTGGTTTGTGTTTTTTTGTCATTATTTTGTTGTATGGTTTTGAATATTGTGGTTACTGTGTCATTTGTTCTTGATATTTGTCTGGATGGGTGGTGATGCCAAAGGGGGGGGTGTCAGAGAGATATGTTCATGTTTCAAATTGTATGTTTTGTTAAAATAAAAATTGTTAATCATAAAAAATTGGGATTAGAAGGACAGCATGTCAGCATTTAGGTGTATTGCATAGTACTCACATTTTTTTAATGAGAAAAGAAAACATAAAAAAAATTTAAATTGATACTATGCATGGTACTACTAATACAACCTATGAAATGTGATTTAAGGCTTCATCTACAGTCATTTATGGGGAAAAAAAAACTATTCAGAGTGTTGTTTGTTAGCTGTTTACAATTGTCAAGTCAAGGTTATTATTTACCACAGGTCCAATGTTCTAAACAAGAACTAGCCTACAACTTATTTCCAAGATAACTTAACCGTACCCTTCCTATTTCACAGAGATGGCTGGCCTTTCTCTGCTACAATGATCAGGCTAATGTCGGCATATTTTACATTAGTAACATGGAGGAGGCCATGTGAAATACAGAGGTATGGATTTTCCTTTTCCTATGGCTCCAGTGAGCATTGGCTCATTAACTCCATATTGAACTGTGGTGAAAATATCTCAGAGAAGACACAAAACCATTTGGGTATTTGCAGAAAGACACTTTCAAATGTAGCAATCACAGAGGCATATGGTCTGAAATATAACATTCCAACACCTTCTTAAACATAAAATTCAAGGACCTTTCAAGGACTTTTCAGGCCCAATTTCTTCAAATTCAAGGAGCCACCGCGGAATAGTTTGAGACACAAATCAAGGTTTATTACTGTCACAACACTAAGGAATTTTTATAATGACAACTAGCAGGCTTTACAGACGCTTACAGACAAATAAAAAGAGAGAGGCTTGAATGCGTGAGAAATTCTCAATTGTGCTTTGTTTCAGTGATGGCAGATTATGTGGTCTCTCGTCTTCTCTAACAATATATTGTGTCATTTGAGCGAAAAAGACACAAAATATATAAATTCAAGCACTTCCAATTACTATTTTTTTACGTACATTTTCAAACTCGTTCAAGGCCAAATCAAATCCGCAAACGTTTTCAAGGACCCATGGGAACCACGTACAGAAAGATACTCATTAAAAAACGGATTATAGTTGTATTCCAATGTGAACTGCTTAAAGAGAAAGATACATTCAATTTAATGAAATGCACAACCTTGCACAATTTATTACAGATTAATGTCCAAACAGCGGAAATGAAACAATAAAAACAATGAGGTGTTTGGAAGGGTGCCTGATGTTGTCTTATGTGGCTTCTTTTAATTGTATGAGAATCCTTGGCAAATTGCCTGACAAACTTTCCATTGTAAAATGCTTTACTTAATATGTTAATGTCATCACCGGCCGTAAAGTAGAGTATTGTAGCGTAGCAGTGTGAGTGAGTGAGTGAGTGTGTGTGTGTGTGTGTGTGTGTGTGTGTGTGTGTGTGTGTGTGTGTGTGTGTGTGTGTGTGTGTGTGTGTGTGTGTGTGTGTGTGTGCGTGTGCGCGTGCATAACAAGAAAAACATCATCCTAGACAAACAGGTGGTTTCTTCAATGGAATGCTTTGTTATTGATTCTCTGTATGTAACAGCACACAGACAAGACAGTTGTCCTATTTTAACTCCCCTCCAGTGATGCCTTTGAAATTTTGACACTACAAAGACAAGAGTTCAGTTCCCATTAGTGATACCTCCAACATGGTGGGGCATACCAACAAACATAATTGCCTATATGGGGAGGAGGTGTTTGCTTTCTTGTCGCTGCACTGGCAACTCCTACCAATTGGTCAGGGTGGGTGTGGGGATTGGAACTCGAGGGGGGAAAGTGTGCAACGCCCATTCATTATGCCAACGCTGTTCACTGGAGTTTTAAACAGTTCCAATAACTCCAGAGCGTTGTTTCTGTTGTAGCATAATGTTGCTATACGCCTATGGCTGCAATTGTTATTTCATGACTATTTTATGCCATTATTATTATTATTATTGGATTAGCCCGCTGCCTACATGTATTTATGTTGGCAAAACCGACGAGTTATATCCGTTAAAGAAAGCTGACCAACCCATTTAATCTGATGAATCACTTTACTCAAACTAAGGATTCTATTCAAGGATATTTTATTTATTTTAAGGGTGATGACGTCAAAAAATGTGACAGAAATTCATACTTTGAATGTAAAAAACACCAAACATTTGGTATTGCCCGAGCAGTAACAAAGACTGCAGATATATAGAAAATTGTGAATAAAAACTGTAGTAATACAATGGTAACAATGAAGTTACAAAGGCTAAGACTGACAACACACACACACACACACACACACACACACACACACACACACGCACGCACACACACAAGCAACAACCAATGTGTAGGTCAAATTAGAGTAAATGCCAATGTTGAGAGAGGAAGAGTTTTTAATGAGCGAAAGTTGTTGCTGATGACGTTTGACTTCTTGAACCCAATATCAAAAAATCTGCCCACAGAGGAAATGTAAAACATGGCTGTTTGCAGACAAGCAGAGAGTTTGGTATGAAGCGAGGAAAGGATTTGGCATTGTGTATCTGCCAACTTTTAAACTATTAAACAAATTAGGGTGACTTGTCAAAACTGCATTCTAACAAATACCACGGGCATCTGGAAAGACTTGTTTTTTCCCCCCCAACAGCTCTGTGACTCCAATGGAATCCTAATGAAGCCAAGAAGTATTAAAAAAAAGTCAGTGAGTGTAGGTGAAAATGAAATATAGAAATGCATGTATGTTTTCTACAAGCCAAACTTGTAGAAAACATTTGAAAACTTTTATACGTGAACAATTTTTCCACTGGTATTTGAAACTGAAAGTAAACGATCACCTCTGAGGGGTCACCGACTAGACAACAAACAGAACACAAGAGCTTATATGGGATTTAATCCGCTGATGTAAGGTAGCCCTTTAGCTAAATGCTAACCTTTCCCTCTGGAGGCTTGTCAATGATGAATGTAGCAACATGAATCAGCCCATATGGCATGCAGTGAGAAAGAAGCACTGAGCTGTTGAGATAACTGCTTCCCAATATTAGATTATATATAGCATTTTTGCTTCTGTCTGGAAAATGTTAGTGGTTTAGATCAAATGGTTGGTGAAAATCATCATCTTAAAAGGTCATGTCAAACTTACAGCAAATAGAAAAGAGAGAAAAAATAAAGTGATGTGTGAGGTGTAATTATTTCAAAACAAAGGCTACCAATATCAGGATCAATAGTGCTGGTTCAATTCCCCAAAATACAAAGTTTAAGGAGGAAAAGAAAAGAAAAAGAACTTTTGTCTCCTTCTGTAACTACAGCTGACATGCCCATGCCAATGATTTCAATTGTAGCCATTTTGGAGGTAAGTCTTCACAGTATGATTTTACAGGCCAACTCCAGTATAAAAGTAGCAAAAACCTTTCTAGACATGACTCACATCTACTGTATGCCAGTTGTTTTAAACATCCACACACACAGAAATTGCTTTATAGCTTAAAGATGGAAGTACACATCTGTGTATTTTATTTTACAGACTTGCAGGTCATACTACATGTTGCATCTTTGAAAACAAAGACAAGTGGTGGGAGGAAAATGGGAATACAGTATGTAGCAGTAATTAGTCAAAGGCAAATGAACTTGCTGTGTAGTTCTAAAAGTGTTTTACTTCTCACCAAGAGGCCTTATCAGCTGGTAGTAGGAAGTTGAAGGTAACCTGTGCAGTAGGACAATAGCGTGACTAATAAATAAGTGGTGCCAGTGGCAACCCTCTCTGCTCAGGGATGGCTGTTCTCATGGGTGGAGAAGAGTGATGAGACCATGTAGCAAAGGGTAGGATGCTTTTGGAAACTATGGCACAACAAAAGCTTGTTTCTGATCCAAACTAATACCGGCTCCAATAATGCTGACACTTAATATGATAAATGTCTTAAACGAATCGTGAACCAACTGTAACACGTTGATTGACACTTTACTTTTAACTGAAAAAAAGGTAAAATGAACAGTTTGCAATGCATCAATTACTCATCCGCTCAGAGAGACATAATGCACATCTGTTGTTGGTTTGACAGCTGTTGCTTCTGAATTATTGAGTGTGTGTGTTGTCCTGTGGAGACACCTGTGCAGCAGTTTCATCTCCCTCCACTGACCGTACAGGGGATTCTTCCTTACAAATGCATGCTTTGTAAACCAGTATTATATTAAGCGACAGAATTAAGAATTATGACAAACGTGTGTACACGTCTCACACTTGTTATTGAGAACTGCATCCTTTCCCAGTGGTTTTAAAGCAATATCTTCTCACCTGCATCTGACTAACCTGACCAGGACACCCACTCTCAAGATAGCAAGTCATTGTAAGTGTGCCACAGAAAGCTGCACACTTGCACCCCTACTTTAGACTTGGTTTGGGCCCTAACAGTGTGTTTGTTTTGATGTGGTGATACAAGTCGATATGAACAACGTTTAATTTACGGGATTGTTCCGGTGCCGAAGTAAGTTCTGCCGGATGTCCCTCGTTAACGGTAGGATGTCCCTCACCTTCCTCTTTCTTTGTGTTGTAATTCTAAACTCCGGTAGATTTGTGAGGACTATGGTTGACTGCTCCTCAGATCTCTGCAGGGTAAATCCAGACAGCTAGCTAGACTATCTGTCCAATCGGAGTTTTCTGTTGCATGACTAAAACAACTTTTGAACGTACACGTTCCACTAAAACAAGTTCCTTCCCGAGGCTATTTTGCAGAAGCACCGTTGCTCCGTAACCCTCACCCGCCCAAGACGATTGTGATTGGTTGAAAGACATGCCAATAAACCAAAGCATGTTTTTCTCCCATCCTGGAATGCTTTATGGACTAGCCAGACCTTCCTCCACAGCGCTGTGGAGGAAGGTCTGGCAATGCGAGACTATGGTGATACGAGCACACAGCTCTTCAGCTCAGCCTGCAGCAAGGCTCAATATAGTTAGTTATAGACCACAGTAATCACTCTGAAATGTTACCAGCCCACTGGGATTTCTCCCAATCCTTACGATTAATAGCCTGCCCCTGGCTGTTCCCTGTCGTCATTTAAGGTAGATGACCTCATCCTGCCCTGCTAGCTGACTGGCTTCCCATTAAAATAAATATGTTCAAACAAGGACATGATAAGCTATGGAAATCTCAAACCCAGTGATGTCTTTACCTGTCATCTTCACAACGACCGTGTCTTTGTCTGTACACTATATGGGTTACTTCCTGTACATGACTAAACTAAGGGAATCAAACGAATAAGTTCTGAACTGACAAGTAAAGTGAACATTTACCCAAGTGTTTTGCAGTATGCAGTAGGGGTGCATGATATATTGACTCAATATCGTCATCGCAATATCACGCTGTGCAATATTATATTGAAAGGGGTTGCAATATTTGCAATACTTTGTTTATATTGTGGAGCGCTGCGTCCCGTCTGTTGACTGTGTGGCTTTGTTGTGTTTGATTTAGAGCCCGTTTGAAATGCTATAATGATCATGTTTCATCGGCCAGTTACCGTGCCACTTGCACATGTTAGTGCACGTCAGCACACGGGTCCACTACGTGACAAACCCTATGGAGCGTACCACGTGTGTTCATATTTTAACAGAGAAGTGTAAGTGAAGAAATTGATAAAGACAACTAAACGGAACGAGTCAGAGAAGCAAAATTAAAGTTGTGTCCTGTTCTCTTTATTTATTTATTTGATACTGTCCAACCAGTAAAACATGTCCTGTTCTGTAGACATGGTCCTTATTTATTTATTCATGTTGGACCTGTCCAATATGACTGTCAGTTGAAATCAACCTTGTGTTGTAAGAAAACTTCTTTTATTTGTTATGAATCTATTTTGATGTGTTTTCCCGTAACTTTTGCAATTTTACATATGTTTAAAAATATCGAAATTAATATCTATATTATATCGCAATATTCACAATCAATATCGCAATATCACATTTTGTCAATATCGTGCAACCCTAGTATGTAGAGCTCGATTGGGTATGAGATGAGAATTTGCTGGAAAATCAAAGATCATTCAGTTTTCCTAAATAAATAAAAAAGTTTTGGTTTACTTTTAACTGGAGTATACCACTGATATTTCCATGTAGGTTAAACCGTGTAGGCTGTGTGTACACACACTATACTGTAAACTAATATGTGTATGTCTCTGTCACAAGGTTAATGGATTAAAATGGGATATTTAACTAAAGGTCATGTTTTCATTTCTACTGCTGTTTAGGATTAATATTTCACACTCATGTAGCCTCTGTGATGGCACCTAAGTGCAATCACACACACACACACACACACACACACACACACACACACACACACACACACAAACTTGCATGAGCGAACATAAGCGTACACAACACGCGCAGCTCTTCTTAATCAACAAATGAGTTGTGTTGTTAGTTGACGCTACAGTGGCTATTGACAGTGAACTAGCAGTACGGGTGATGGGCTGTTTGTCTAATAACCAAGGCTGCATTTCAATTTCACAACTCAGTGAACAGCCTGCTTAGCCCCACAAGAATGATATGACACCAGGCTTAGCAAGAGGCTCTATTTGTGTGCGGCTGTGCTGCCGCTGAGGATGATAATGGCAAAAAAGTCACGCATTAACCTCAATGTCTACAGTGATGACTTCAGCTGTTGGAGCCAACCTTTGAACAGTTTGAACACAGTGAGATGTTTGTTGAGATGAACAGACACTCACACACGCACAAAAAGGAAATAAGCTTAAAAAAAGCATCGACCACCCTGTTTGATCCTAAAGGGGCCCCATTATATTAGTGGAGCTTGAGAGTGACTTTCCCTTCATACTTCCCCCTTTAGGCCTAGCCTGTGTGATACACGCAGATAGCACTCCATGTCTGGTCTAATTAAATAGTCTAATTCACTGCCTCCCTCTGCCCCTGCCTCTCCATGTCTTCCTGTTTGACTTCTGTGTCTTAGTGAGTTTGTTTTTCAATCATACATAGAGAGATATTTTGTAGTCAAACTAGACGTCAAAACTCGCCTTTCTTTGCTTTTTGCGGAAAAAAAAAGAAGGTCTGTGAGCAAATACTGCACATGTGGCATCACAGGGAATTTCAGTTCAGAAAAAGGCTGAACCTGCAATGCGAGCAAATACCCATCAGGTGTTTGCATTGTACGCAACATTCGCAATGCGGTGTTCTACCCAGAAATGTTTGGCTCTGGCTTCCATGTCGGCAACTGCTGAAGAGAATTCAGCCTGTGGATGGGGCAGGACCCTCTCCATCACTCACTGTAAATCTGTGTGAAACAGCTCAGGCTTTTTTCTCCTCACATAGGTGCATCAGCGGGCTTTCTGATATGATCTTTAGTTATGTAGTGATACTTTTTTTTATGGCTGCTGCAGCTGACACAGAAAGCATGATCACCACGGCCAATGAAAAGATCACATCCAATTGTATTTTCATTGTTTATTTAACAGCCTTCTTACGGAGGAATTCTGTGTAATATACTATGCCCAGTGAGAAGTATGGCAGCTGATCTATATTTAAAGTACACATACAGCTGCGTTTATACCAACTACAGTGGCACTACCTATGCAACACCCTCCTTCTCTGCACCACTGGAGCCCTGTTCTCTCTCCCTTCTACCCAGTAATCATTGCTTGCCTTGGATTTAAGGAAACGCACATACACACACTCTGAAGGCAGTAAGTTAATTAGACATCAGACCCTATCTGTCCCACTCATTTCATGTCTCTGCCTGACTATCTGTAGGCTTAGAATGCTATTGCTGCTTCAGTGAAACACACACAGGCACTTCCTCTGTGCAGTAGTGTGGGCAGTCGCTGAGCGAGTGTGCGTGGGTGTTTTATTGTGTGTGCACTGCAGTGTGTATGTGTTTCCAGAGGCCTGTGGGTATTTAGAGAGATTGTTGGGGTTCTTTTTAAGTGTAAACTCCGCAAACAGAAGACCTGTTCTCGCCCAAGTGCGCTTTGCATCGAAAACGACACTGCACGTTCTGCCTCTTCCCTTAATATGATGGCTGCCTCATCACAACCTTGTCAATGTAGGAGACGTGAGTCCGCTGTGACTCCTGTGTCAATGTCACAACTCTTTAAGCTGCAGACATCTGAAGTGTTCCCCGAGGCTCAGCTAGCTAACCTTGAATGAAGAACTAAAGAGATAAGGTACGTTTGACACCGCAGGGTGTATTGTGACAACTCCAGCCATTGTTAACGGTGGAGAGACAGTGACAGTCACATTGCTATGCAATATGTACAAGTTCATGTGATATTTATGGGAATGAATAAAGGTGCGCTCACAGTTACCACTTTTTTCAAAGTGCCGTTATATTTTATAGTGTTTTTAAAGTTGATAAACTGCATTTTTAAAAGGAATATTTTACAGAAAAGAAGGGTTGTTGGTCACACTAACAGGGTATAAAAGTGGATTTCCTGGCTTTTTGGCCACATATAGGCAAACACTGCCAGACCTTACTCCACAGCGCTGCAATGTAAGGTCTGGCTTCTCCACACAAACATTGCAGGATAGGAGAAAAAGGTAATCCCCACAGAGCTTGGTCTTGTGTTCTTTATGGCAGGAGGAGATAGGAAGGAAAATAAAGGGGACACCAGGACGGGAGCAGGTTATTTTGAAATTATTGGTAATTGTGGGTGGAGAGGCATGGAGACAGCCTTAAATAGCAGACCTTGCCACACACTCCATTCATTTAGTAGGTTTTCGAAACTGTCCAAACCCTGATGCCAGCATTTGAGAGTAATATCATGGGAAGAGGCCACAAAGCAACATGAAGTAAACTGTCTTACACTTATAAGCTTCTGGGGTTGCACAAAATGTGAGATGTGGACGGAAAGTACAGTACAGTGTCAAAAATCCTAATTTCATACACCGCTAAAGGAGTGTGATCCAAACACAGCAGAGGAACAGGGAGGAAGGAGAAGAGGCGTAATGTGAGGTATTCCCCACAATAAGGTAGGAGTATAAGAGACTGACAGAAGAGGAGGGCAATTTGATCAGGGAGAGAGAGGGAGTTGAGAAAGCTCGAGTTGCTATGAGAGTTGAGATGCAGAGTGAGAAGTATGTGCATAAGTGAGAAAGATGTAAACCTGCCATCTTTTCTCCCTCACGCCCATCCAAAGTTCCCCCTAAAACCAAATATCTCAGCATCATTACAGAAGAGATGTTTCCATCACAGTTATCCCCTCCCCTCACCTCCTGTATCTCCCGTCATTCATATTTCATTAATGTTTCAGTACTGAGAATCCATATCTCGCTGCCTCTCCTCCTTCTCTGTCTTGCATGCTCACACAGCGCAAAATGATCCAAAGGAGCTCTGACACCAATAATTAAAGAGTTATTGAAATCAGCATTGACTGGCCATCTTGTTGCTGCCGAGTGCCAGCAAAGATTCTCTCCCTGCTTTGATTGCCTAAGCTTTCCCTTCATTCGATTAAACTCCGCTCTCACGATTGACTCAGTCGCGCAGATAAACACACACATTCACACTCGCAGAGTCTCTGCTGTGCCTACACTGTATCAGCACACACCCCAACACACTCCAACGCTGCCCAGGAAACAAAGTGGTGCACCATAGCACCATGCAGTTTTTTGCATCTAATCATGTTATTTTGATGGATTAATGAGAGCTACATAGAATATGAGTGTAAACGCTGCTACTATATATACTGTAGTAGCCCATTAAAAAGAGAAAACATGACGTGTGGCATGACATCCCTATACTATACGATACTCCCCACTCCCTCTCGATGATATCTCTGCATCCTTTCCTCCTCCCTCTCTGCATTTTCACAAGGATTGACACCTCTAATTTTGTGTCCCATTCCCCACCAAGCCATCTTCCCCCTTCCCTGCCCTGTACACAAGACACACCGTGTTTCCAATCCCCCCAAGCTGGTTCCCCATGCATCCCTGCAACCTCTCCTCATCCGCCCTCACTTCCTCCCTGCCATCTTTTCTTCCTGCTGTCAAAGCCCATTCTCTTCCTCCGCCACCAGCTGCGTGGAGCAGAGGCCTGCTGCGCCAAGTGCCATTTGATGAGCCTCTATCTGGCAGCCACAATAATTGTGTGGACATTTCCTCTCTTCACACCCCCCCCCAAATCCATTTCTCCATTTCTCTCTTTATCAACTGTGCTGGTGATGCATCATCATCATCAAAATCCCTATCCCTCTTGCTCTATATCTCTCCCTCTTTCTTGCTGAATATCCCAAGCATTTTCCCTCGTGACACTTTCTCTCCTCCCACACCTTCCTTTCTCTATGCCAGAAAAAACACACACACATGAATACTTCCATCTCTCCAGCAGTCTTGTATTTATTTTTGTCTATTTCTCCACCGCCCTCCCAGTTTCTTTGCACCTTCTATCTGTTTACATTATCATACTTTTCCATGAGCATCCTGTCCACAAATTCATCAGTTGAGCTTGAAAGCCCTAAATCCATCCGTTCCACAGATATACAGCAGTAAAAGAATTCAGAGGTGCGGGCATTTCAAAGGAAATAAGGAGAACAGAGAAGAGTCAGAGTTGGGGCTAAAATTTGGAGGGGGCGGGGGGACGGGAGGGTGGCAGAGGAGTTGTTGGACAGAAAAGTGGATGGTGATAAGATGGGAGGAGGGGAGAGTCATGCATGTGGGAGAGATGTACAAACAAATATTCTTCTCAGGTATGAACACTTCCCCACCATGTTTCTCATGGAAGCTCTACAGTGTCTGTGTCGTGTCTTTTGTTCTTCAGGGGCCGCTGGCACTGTTAGCCGTGGCACACATATTTCCCGACAACTCAGCCAATTCTAATTGCACATAGTCACACCTGGATAAGCACACATTAATGAAAACCGGTTGGAGAATCTGAACACAGTGATCATCATCATTATCATTAGGGGGCAGTAGCTCAGTCTGTGGGGACCTGTCTTGGGAACCTGGAGGGTCCCTGCCGGACCAAGTATGGAGTGTTGACTGACTGGTAGGGGAGGTGCCAGTTTACCTCCTGGACACTGCCTGAGAGGCACCAAACCCCCAACTGCTCAGGGTGCCTGTCCATGGACAGCCCCCTCGCGCTGACATCTCTCCAATGCATGTGCATGTGTGTGTGTGTGTATTTCCTGTGTCTAATACAAATAAGAAGAGTGCAAATATTAAATGAAATCCCCAAGGGGGATTAATGAAGTTGTATTATTGTTAAGTGTGAGCACTACTGGTCTTATGATGGATGGTAATATATGTGGAATCATGCTGTAATACATTGAATGGTTCACTGTGCTGCATTCACTGGTTCAACGTCCAGTGTGGTTAACATGAACACTGTCGTGAACTGATCACACTATGTGCATGTGTCCGTGTGCACTTGCACAGTGAGTATATGAATATGTGCATGTGCATTACAGAAGCACTGCATTCTGATTATATGACTTGTAGACACTTCATTCAGTAGGTCTGTACGTTTTGTCCTGCATCAACTGTGTCAACCCTGTAAGCACATTTAGAAAAGAAGTATTTTGTATTTGTATTTTGCTTATTCTATGTCACACAGATACAATTCAAATGCACGGCAGGTAAAGTTAAGAGCATGCACTGATGAGAAAAGATAGGATCAGATAGTTTAGAACTTAATTTATGATCAGGGAACTTGTGCAGCAGTTGCATCTTAAAGCAGGACATATTGCACATATATAGTGTCCAAAATATATAGTCACTAACCTAATCAGTTAGGTGCAAATCCCAAATGTACACAATACCAAAAATAAACACAGGTGGACTGTAGGGATGTAGCGTATAGCTTTGTTTGTCCTAGGCCTATATCAAATTACAGTACAGTAAGCGTGTATGGTTGATTGGGAATGTTCATGATTATGTCCATGATATTGCACGTAATTTCCCATTAATTTCCATGATTGGTACAGTATTTTGAAGATTTCTTTTCAATGTTATAATGAATGTTCTAGATATATCTTGTTTGATGTGTAAATCACTGTCTGTCTTTCTTAATAAAAAGTCAAGTCTGAATCATTGTCTTTCTTTATATAAAAAGCCAAAACGACGATCATACGCGCTCAACTGTCATTTGACACTCAGTGGTCTTGACGTGATTGACTGGGAGCACAGCTTTGGGAACAAGGGATGACCGAGGGAGGTCTTGTGAGTAAGCACTCCCTGTTTTTAGTTCTGCACACACTTTCCTTCTCACACACACACACACACACACACACACACACACACACACACACACACGCTCTGACACTGTACTTCTGACACACTGGCAAGCAAAAGCTAAACTTACTCCTCTCAAGAGGTACAGTAGCATTCATTTTTGCAAGTGATACACGAGCAAGAGCCAAACATATTTAACTCAAATATATTAAGTTTAAACCCTTGAGTACTTTTACATATCTATCAGCACATATTATATACAGTATATCAGATACGATGGGAGGCATTCACTTAATCTGTCACAGTGCAGTTATGACAGGAATTTGTGGCTGCATACAAAACAAAATCAGTGCATGCAGTGATCAGCTCATACACACCAGGTGCATTTCTGCCACTTTGCTAGAATTATGGGGTTTACAGAAAGGTAAGTGGTAAAAATGTTTGTATAAATATTCATGTAAAATGAAAAAAATTATCTGTAAAAAGTTGCTGCTAAAACATGGTAACTCAGCGAGTGAGGGAACCTTTAGTGTTGCCAAGTCTAAGGGGATGGTATTTGGATATAAAACAGAAAACACGTGCTACAGTATGCTAAATCATACAGCTAAACCAGAAGGCACAGATGAACAGAGAGGTCCACCTACAGCTGAAAGGCAATGCTTTCAGAGCATCAAGTGGGCCAAGCACAGCCCCAAACTACAGATTAAGGAGCACTTTAACAACAACTCCGACCCCCGACACATTGTGGCAAGGCATCCAGGCCATCACGGACTACAAACCTACCCACCCACCTGCTCCATGCACACAACAAGCCCCTCACACTCTCCCCCACAGATGTGTGTGTTGCACTGAGCAGGATTAATGCACGTAAGGCTGCTCGATTATGGAAAAAAATATAATTACGATTATTTCGGTCAATATTGAAATCACGATAATTTAACACAATTACTCATTGATTTCTGGAAAGATGTTGCAATTATTGAACTTTAAAAACAGTGGAAAAAGTTAAATAAATCAACATTAAAAAAAAACACATACAACTGTGAACTTTGCCTCAATACTTTTCCTATTTAAACTTTATTTTTTTCATTCAGAACACAAGAGAAAATAAGACTTTACTTGCAAAACATAATGAGCTAAATAATTGTTTTTCTCGATTATTCTGTTTTTGTGATCATTGGGAGCCAAAATCATAATCACGATTAAATTTTGATTAATTGCACAGCCATATCTGAAGGCATCCCTGGCTGCGTGCTCAAGGCCTGTCCTGGGCAGCTGACTGAGGTCCTGACTGACCTTTTCAAACTCTCCCTGGCCCAAGCAGCTGTATCCACATGCTTTAAAAACCACCTCCATCGTGTCAGTGCCAAAACACTCCACTGCAGACGGACTAAACAACGTTTGCCGTGTTGCACTCACCCCCACCATCACAAAGTGCTTAGAGAGGCTGGTTCTGGCTCATCTATAAAAACCTGCCTACGACCCGCACTGGACACCATCTCTACAGCGTGACACTCCGCCCTCTACCACCTGGGCAACAGCAATACCTATGTGAGAATGATGTTCATCGATTTCAGCTCAGCATTCAACACCATCATCTCCTACAAACTCTTGGCATCAACATCTCTCTCTGCTAATGCATACTGGACTTCCTAACCATCAGACCCCAGTATGTTAGGTTGGACAACCACGACTCCTCAACCCTCACCCTGAATGCCAGCGTCCCACAGGGCTGTTACTCATGGACAATTTAGTGAGGGTGGATAAGCATTACCACTGTGTTTTTTATTAGCATCCAATAACCTGAAATCAGACACACGCCATCTGTGCACTGTAATCAATATGATTCCAATTGTCGTAAGCTGCACCACTTACTTATTGCATCACTAAAATACAAGTAAGATCCCAGACTTTACCCGAAAAAATGTGAAAGCTGATAATTGAAAGAAATCGTAGAAAATTTAATTAGCAGTCTTGACTTTGCCCTGTGGTGTTTAGACTCTGCCAAATCACCAGCACATCAACCGACCAATGAGCTGACCAAGTTACTGGCTGGCAGAGCTTGGCACCGCTGCCTGGCTTATTCTCATGTGTCCACCCTGGCATGACTGTGCTTCCACCAAGCGTCAGAGAGAAAGGCTTTTTAGATGCCCAACACAAATTGCCACCTGCCATCAGCCCTATTATCCTGCATGCAGGCCTGCCTGTACACCACCAGCCAGATGCTGAACAAAGACCATGATACTACTGCAGCAGCTACACAACTCATTTGTATAGTGTTGGCTAATTATGTCAACATATGCAAAAAGCTTTTCTCAGCTTAACGATGGCACACTATTTAGTGTTATTCAAAATGCGGCTGAGATCTTTGTGTATTCCTGAGCCTAGTCCGGTTTACGCTCATGGTGAGAAATGTTTTTTTTTTTTTTTGTGATGGAGGTTGCTGACATCTTAGCCAGGAATAACAGCAGGTTCCAAACCCACTTCAACCAATGATTTCTGGTGTAACAATGTGCAACTGTGCATGTTGGTCAGTGCAGAGAGCATGCCAAGGAGGAATTAGACCTGAAACGGAAAGAAAATAATGACTCTCCACTTGCATGCTTACATAACGTTAAGCAATGCAGCATGCCTTTGGCTCTGGGAAAACACCAAGTTGTAGGCTGGTAGCCATTTAAAAAAGGACACCCCATCCATTTTTCAAAGCCGAGCAGGTCTCACTTTTGTGTGTTCTCCAGAGACAACCAAAATAGAAATCAATGCGTCTGAGGCAGCATTGGAGCCTGATGCGTTAATGTGGAATCAATAGGTAATGTCACAGTCATTTTTCCTCATCCACCAACCAATAGATGCTAAGAGGAAGGCGAGAGCTGGTCTGCACCACTGGGGAGAGGCTGGGGGTCAGTGGGCTGAATGAGAAAAGAGGTGCTGGGATTCCTCTAAAACTTATACAAAATTACCTCTCATACACCCTTTAAGCTCTCTCTCTCTTTTTCTCACTCTGCTAGTCTGATGCGCACTAAATTAAGAATTTAGTCTACAACATAATGTGAAGAAGTTACTTGCTCTCTGTTACATCACCTCAGGGTGGTGAATTATTATTGTATCGGTCACAATACGAATATGTTTATTTAAATTAATGAATAATAAAACAATAATCATTCTGTCATACACCAGTCCAGCTATGATGCTCTTTGGGGTCAAAGTTGTGAAGAACGTCAAAAAGGGTCTGCTGGAGCTCACATAAACACATCACACAGACAGCGAGGTCTTGATGTGCAGTCGTAAGATGTCCGAGGAGAACATAAAAAGAATAAACAAAATGATCAACACAAATAAGTTATGAAGCTTGACAGCGAGGGCAGCACAAATGTGCGCACAGAAACACATTCACAATCCCTTCAAGATACTACAATCAGAGTCCAGGCTTCCTATAAAACCCAACTCTGTAATAATCCCCCTGTACTTAAATATTTATGGGCCAGTGCCTACAATCCACCACCTCTCCTTTATTATTTGTCAGCAGAAATGATTCATCCTTAGGAGGTCTGCTACATAGTATACATTTAGAAAATCACAGGGGCACTGCTCATTGTTGGGTATTGTCTTCTCTATACCGTTACCACCAGTATAAATAGGGTAAACAAAAATCTTCAGAGCGCATACAATTGCAAGCAGTTTTTGGTGGCAGACAGACAGACAGACAGCTCTCCATTGTGATTGCTGGGGAGAGAAAACATATACTTTTGGATGGGATTTGCTGCTTTGCTTTGAATGCAGGGAAACTGTTAAGCCTGTGTGCACTGCAAAGCTGGTGCCAAATATGGCTTTATGAAGTAAACACAGTCTGGAAGGTTTGAAGCAAAGTTCAAAGGATTTTTTATATTTTTTTATTATTTATTTAGCTTTTATTCTTACCTTTTTTTGGGTGACAAGCAAATGCCATTTTGGCCAAAGATGAGGTGAAATTTTTTTTCTGAGATGATGATTTCCACATATGCGACCATAAACAGCTTAGTTTTGACTCTAGTTTTCTTTTCTGCTCATGTTTCCTCATCAGGCAACAGATTGCCTTCCAGGGATAACACATGCCTACAGTAAATAACAACATTTAGTTGGAATGAGAAAGGAGTTGAACGACACATTTCCCCAAAATGACACCGTGCCCCTAATGAAAGGGGAGAAGTGTGTGTGCATGTGCGTCCAAGTCTACAGACATGCAATGTGTGTCATTTTGAGAAGCGTGAGCATGCGCATGTCTTTTGAAGTGGCCCACAGATTAAATTACTTTCGGCATGGACGATATGGATGGGGAAATTGAGAAAATGATTAAAAAATAAATGGAAAAATGATTTCCCATTCTAGGCCCTGTCGCAATGGAAGGAGAAGGCAATGGGGCGACTGCATGCTTGTTTGTCTGGTTGGGGCCAAAGCGTGCCTGTTGTAGCTGCTCATTATAAGACATTACCAATTTATCCTCCTCTATCTCCCCCGACCACTGCTGGCTGGGGAGTCCTGGGCCAGATTACCTAAATGAAGTAATCCTAATCTCTATTCACAGTTAATTATGTCCACAGGAAAACAATCCGAGCTGGGCCGGCGCCCTTTCAGCAAGCTGAATTGGTCCTCATGTGATACCCAGTGTGTGACCTTGAAGCTCTCAAGCTGCATGCCATTCTAAGTATGAGGGTGAATGGGTGTTTTGTAGGTTGTTTTTCAGGTTTTCACTTATCACAGGTAAACTGAGAACTCAAAAACAAATCTGTCTACCCTAACAGCTACTTCAAGTGGCCTCACTTTCCACCTAAAACAGCCATTTGTGAACCTGTGAATCATTCATTAGCTTCAAATCTATACCATTAACCCTGTATCAGATAGACAGTATCAGCTGGGAGATCAGTCACACACAGACTACATGCACTGCCCTCTCCTTGTACTGGGCCATGTACTCATCGCCTCAACCTCTGTCGCGCCATCCCTCGTTTATTCTAATCTGCACCAGGACCTTGGAGAGTGTAGGGGGAGTGTGTGGACTGGATGGTGCGGCTTGGTTGCCATCCATTAGAACTACGTCGCACATAAATTGCCACATCCGCATCCACACTTCACCAATTGCCACATAATTACATTTCAAAGGCGTAGTGTGCGTTGACCTCCGAGAGGAGCTCGCCGCCATGAATGATGCTCGCTGGTCTAAGAGCTTCTTGACGTCCAGTGTGCACATGTGAAGCAGAAGGTACACATTCAGGTTTCTCCACTGCATGTGCATGGAGAAACACAGGTGTTTGAATATCTATGTGGGATGTGGAATCATATTTCAACGTCCATGTGACAACATAAACTCACACACATCTCTATAGCCTTCTTCATCTCCTTGCGTTTTCTCTCCATGGACGATTTGGCATGGGAATATAGACACATATAATATTGCCTATTGGCACTGTAAATCCAAGAACATCATATACTAGATAGATATCAAAAACGGATATCTCTGGAAGACCGGCTCTGAAGAGTACATTTGAGCCACTCTTAATGACAACTACAGAGTCACTCTAAAATGTCAGAACCGGCTGAAAAACACAAGCAAAGCAGCTTGAGAAAATGTACAATTTTCAAAGAAGTCCCACTGCTAAGCATTCCACTATCACCAGGCAGCCAGCAGCTGTGTGTAGAGGCTGAAACAGAGCAAGGGCAGAATGCAGAAGGGAGCATTGTTCATGTCCCGATGCTCCTGTCCCTCCCTCCACTCTATCGGTTTGCCATCCATCAGGACCTGACAACCTTGACAGGTTAGAGAAAGATAGCACCTCAATACCACTGAGATAGGAAGGGCAAGATACAAGCAGAGACTTTGTGTGTGTGTGTGTGTATGTATGTGCACACGCACAAGGGGAAGGAAGGGTCATGCCTTGCCACTTACCACTTCACATCCTCATTCCACACTAACGATATGTTGACAGGCCAAGAGAGAGACGAAAACTAAGGGGCAAAAAGAGCCACAAGGGCACACAGGGAATATCTGTCTGTGTGTTTGTGTCTGTGTACTGTATTTCTCTGTTAAGGCAGTTTTTTCCCCCCACAGACACACAAATAAGCAAACCAAAGTAATTTATTTCAAATATGGTGCCGGGGAAGTGGGTAAAAATACGACATTGGCATCAGGACGTGATGAAGCACAACAAGTTTTTTTTTCTTCTTCTTCCAGATAAGAGTAATATAAACTTAAAACACATTTTATGTGTTCTGTGGTTTTGTAAACCCACAGAAGCACAGTGTGTCCCAGTGGGATATAAAGATGGATTTGTCTTGACTATTGCCTGCAGCAGGACTTTAAATTATACTAATTAGGGTTAGATCCATGTTAAGGACATAAGGGGGTAATCAGGAGCAAATGCATTAAGGATAAATAGATTTAAAAAATAGCCATTCACCAGTACATAGCAACACAAATGTTAACTATGTAATATCAATGTAAGAATATTTTCAGTAAATCTAACTTTTAGGTATATTCAAATTTTCATTTTACAAAAAAATTTTTTTTCTTGAGTCTATTGTAACTTAAAAGCTGTCAGTAGTGTTGAAATATGTATTTTTCACCTATTCCAGTACCAGTGGCTACACCAGCACTAAGTGGTATTTTCAGAGCACCTAGCATTACAAGTTGGAATTTTTTAAATGCACAAAACCATCATATGGAGGTAATACCCATAGGGCTGTCGCAATACTGCAATCCAGCGCTGCTGACAAGCCAACCACAGTGGATGGCAAGCAATTGCCACAACTATTATGTTCATGTTTTTTTGTTAAATGAAGCTAGGCTCTTCTTGTTTACATTTTAATGCATGTGTATTGAATGTTAAATAAATGCATAATGAACACAAGAGTGACTAGCTCACCTAGTAAGAGCGTTTGCCCCATGTTGGCTGAGTCCTGCAGCGGCGCGGGGTTCGAATCTGACCTGTTGCCCTTTGCTGTGTGTCATAACTCTCCCCCTTTCATGTCTATCCACTTTCAAATAAAGGTAAAAGCCCCCAAAGTATTATCTTCTTAAAAGTTTACGGGTGGAACTTGCACTTGTGAAATCTGGTTCTTCAGATCAATCATCAATCTACATACACAGTATATGGGGCTGGTGAGCCACCCTAAATCACCGCAGGGTAAACTCCTTCACCACGGCCACCCTTTTAATTCTATTTTCCATGTTCTTGACTGTTACAATACTTTACCTTTATTTTTATGTTCATTGTATGCACCAAACACCAAGTCAAATTCATGTAATGTAAGTGAAATAAACCTTATTCTCATTGTGATTATTTAAGTCTGTACCAAGTTCAACATGATGTAGCAATTAGGCACCGAAAGCATAAACTTGTTGATACAGTATGAAAAAAGATGTGGAATCTTTGCTGAAGAGTGCAAGGAAACCCCAGAGTGATCCAGGGGAGCTTTTAGAGAGGCTGACCCTCTGAGAAGGATTTCAAAGTGTAGTCAGGTACGAGGGAAACCAAACACACACACGCTGCAGGCACAGAAGAAGAGACGTGGCAAAGTCATAGGGACTAAATGGATTTAGCGACGGTGGATTGAGCTTGCATGCTGGGCAGGTGAGTACACACGCCGTACTGAGCAGATGCTTCACAGAAGGGGGGTGGGGGTGTGAGTGAGATGGGAGAAGGAACATGTGATGTTTGAGGTTTATGAACAACACACCATCAACTATATATTTGCATGTCCACATGCTAAAGTTGGTTTTTGTGTACTCAAACCTCTCCATGCAAGCATTTGTGTGCTTGTGCATGCATTCACACTGGTTACCTTTCTATATTAAACACATATGCTTAAATGTCTCACTGAATAAACACCAAGAAGTGTGCGCGCACAAACACACACACACACACACACACACACACACATCTTTGAGATGCAGTTGTTAGATCCATCACCTTAATAAACAAATATGCACCCAAACTCTGAAAGCTTTTCCGGCATGGCATCCGGAAAGCCCAATCACAGCTAATAAAGGAGGCTAATGAACTTCTCTCATTATGTAGATGCTAATCATGTAACACAAACTTGTAATTTGACACACTTGATTTATGGAGGACAGTCCTGCCCCCCCCCCCCCCCAACACCACCATTACTATCCCCCTACAATCACCCACCCTCCACACAAACTATCTTTTGCCATTAACAATCTGAGCATGTCACAGTATGAAGCGTGTAGAGCTGCAACACTGCATAATGAGGTGCTTAGGCAACTAAGGTGCCTATTGAGGCGATGCAGGAGAGGGAGAGAGAGAACAGATCACAGTTGGAGCTGTCAATGTGCGGGGGAGAGATGACAATGTCAAGGTGATGTTTGAGTTCATGTGTAGGCATGAGAGTGTGTGTGTGTGTGTGTGTGTGTGTGTATATATATATATTGTGTAGTCATTTATTTTCTGTTTAAATTCTGCATCCAGATACACATACTGTATATCTACAGATATTTGTGCTTTTTCCGGCGTGCATTTAGCCATGTTGCTGACTGTATTATTTTGTATTTACGCGTTTGTGTTTTACAATGATTTATTGTGTTTTATGACTATTGATCTGTTTTAATGTATGTATTTATTTTGCCTGTGAAGCACTTTGTGACTGTCTGTGATAAGTGCTATACAAATAAACTTGACATACTTACTTGATAATGTGATTGCTTTTCAGCGGTTTGATGTTTACAATGTTCTATTATGTTTTTATGCTGAATAAGAATGTTAGCAATGCTTGTATAAAACATGGAGCTAAATATCTCTAGGTTTCAATTATGGGAGAGTTAGGTGAGTGAAACTAGGGATAGATACTTATAATAAAAAAAGAGAACGTTTTGTTTTCACTCCCCTGTGTGTTCTTCTCTGCGTCTTCCTGACCTTGTGGCTGAGACCCTCTGCCACACCTTTTTCTCTGGACTTTCCCTTTCTCCTGCAACCGCACCTTCTCTAACGCAAGTGACCCAATGTGCCTGTGTGTGCCGAAACTCAAAAGAGATTCGTTCAGTTCAGAGTCCAGTTCCAGGCTGGATTACAAAGCTTCTGGAAGACCTACGATCCCACGGAAGCACTCGTTGAAAAAAAGCTAAGGTGTTAGCTTAAGGTGTTATGCTAAACAGTCAGATTGACGCTAGCCTGAAGCGATGCAGCGGAATGACGCTAGCCTGAAGCGATGCAGCGAAATGATGCTAGCCTGAAGCGATGCAGTGGAATGACGCTAGCCTGAAGCAATGCAGCAATATCAAACATTACATAACTTGATCTATGGATCTATCATTATGGATTGTTGTACAAAGCTTCTGGAAGGCCTACAATCGCACAGGAGACCGCGTGTACGGCGCATCTCTAATATGGACTTGTACTCAATGTATGGTCTATCGATTTTTTTTCTCCTTAATAAAGAGTTGTGAAAATAGTGATTATATCAATGATAATAATTCTAATATTAACACTGATTGATGTATGTATTAGAAGAAAAAAAAATGAGCTTATTGTTACTTCCTGTATATGTGATAATGTCTCAATGTGTTAATGTGCCATTGTCTTTATTCCATTTCTTTTATTATTTATCCCACAAAAACGGAGTTAGGAATCCATTACCATGTTTTGACAGCATGGGAATATCACATAATGGTACTCCGTGGGTGATGGAGGAATGCATTTCAACCCTCTTGGTAACAATCGCTATATTGTAACATAAAGGCCATTCAGCTAGTGTATCCAATCCAACCTCATAATCTGCCATTACAGGAGCAAATCCAATTTCATGTCAACAGAGGCGGTGTTATCCCACACCTTTCAACATTTGTCACAACAGACTAGACATACACTGACGCCATGTTTCCCTGGTTTTTCCACCCTCAAGAACAGGATTTGAAAATCATTTAGAATAGTATAAGTTTAGTTCAATTTGACTAAGTGTATCGTTTTAGTTAAAAATGCAATAAAGTCAGCACCACAGTGTGTTACGGCTAAAACAGAAGGTTATTTTTGTTCAAATTTAATACATCTTTTTTGATTAAATGGTTTAATTTATTAAAGAACTGAGCCCAATGTGATGTCTTTCTTGTTTTGTTTGGCCAATATTTAAAAAAAAAGACTCAAGGTATTCAATTTATTATCATTTAAGATGAGGAAAAGCAGCAATTCCTTAACATTTTAAAATCTGGAACCAGCTATTTGGTTGCATCCATGCTATTTGGTACATGTCCATGATTAAGAAAAATACAGCTGCAACCCTATCAGAGATCCCACCTGTTTGATTGAAATAAATGGAAACCTTTCAAACAGTATATGACTCCTGCTGTTGTATAGATCTAATATCAATATCCATATCTGTGCATCCATTCGCTGTTTATTAAATGTCTTTAAAGCCAACAAATCAAGTTTCTACAACAACAGCCACATCACACCATTCCAGAATGACCTTAAAGATGCAGCTGAGCCCTGAAAGAAACCAGACAGGTTGCATCTGATGCACAACCAGAGGGTGGCAGTAGTCAGAGACAGAGTACATAAAGGGAAAGTTAAAAAAAAAGGAGCGAGGAAGAGAGGAGCGAGACAAACATTTAACAGATGGAACAGTCACAGAGACTGAGGTCATCTTCATTCATGTCAGAGATTAAACTGTGATTCTAATGAGAGGAAAACTGTCTTGTGGTGTTTCAATTATTTTTTCCTTGCTTATTTTCTGTTGGATCCTACTGTATTTTTACAAATGTTTATCATGTGAAGCACTTTGTGACTTTGTCTGTAAAAGGTGCTATATCAAATAAACGTATAAGTATTATTATTATTCTTCTTCTCTTGTATCTATTTAAATCTCACTTTAGGAAGCTGATGCAAATGACATGTGACACACAAAAGCGTCTGTTTGGAGAGAGAGAAAGACATTGAATGAATACTTATTTTCGTAAGAATCCAGTATCAAAAACTGAGGACGCGCTGTTTGATGCTGTCCTCCTCTCCTACTTCAATGCCTAACAAATCTGTCTCTTTCTGTCCCTGTGACCCTGTCTTTCACTGGTTGAAGCCTGAAAATATTGTAAACAAATTAATAACATAACTAATTACACTGGAGTCCCTAAGTCTTGCATTGCCAGACCTATCTCCACAGCACTATGGAGTATGGTCTGGTTACACCACAGATACATTCTGGGATAGAGGAAAAAACACTTTGGGTTGTTTGCATGTCTTTAGACCAATCACAATCACAAAGATATGCTCCAGACGCAGCAACAGTGGCTCTGCAAAACGGTCTCGGAAAGGAACTTGTTTTTGTGAAACATTTGCACCCCTCAAAAGAAAACGCCAGATACAATATTAAATTAAGTTAACTGTTCACACAGCACTTCTGTTCAACAAATTGATAATTGAAATAAATACTTGCCATTAAGTCATCATCCCATTTCTCTCATCGTCAGGAATAAAAAAAAAAAAAAATCAGTAAAGCACTAAATCACAGGATAGTTAAAGTCACTACATCCATAATCAATCCAGATCAAACTGGTTTTATCAACGATAGACACTCATTCAGTATAACATGCAGACTGTTTAAATGAATGAATTATTCATTATTACAACCACCCGCCTTGGACGCACAAAGCCTTTGACAGGGTAAACTTGGAGATTTTCTTTACCATTTACAAAGATTTGGCTTTGGTGAATCATTTGTTAACTAGGTGGAGATTCTGCACAGCTACTGCATATATATCAGAATCTGACAAAATGCTATCCATACCATAAATAAAGTGACAAGACACCAATCACTCCTGATGTCGACTTCTGGAACCAAATTTGCACAAAAAAAAGGCAACTTCTTCCTGAATGAAAATGCCAGCCTACAACTCCTACAGTATAACATATTCCACAGAGTGTACTTCACTGGGCAGTTTTTATTTTATATTTTTTTTAAAGGACAGAAATCCGTTCACATTACACACAAAATTGCCCGGATGGCTATGTTCACACCAACTGGCACTGCACAGTCATTAAACACTTTTGGAAAGAGATCACTGAGTCACTATCGCTATTATTGGGCTGCCCCATCACATTACCCACCCTATTATTAGTGGTGGTATTAATAGTATCTCACACACACACACACACACACACACACACACACACACACACACACACACACGTAAAGGCATGCAGAACAGGACTTTTTTTTTTAATAGGTGGGTGAAAACAAAAGTGCATTCTTAAAGTTTTTATTGCTCTGTACTATAATGCCAAACATTCAGGTGTAAAATTCACTACAAAGCTGCAATCACTCCTCTGTGTCCCTCATGGATTTAACGGTTTTTCAGTGTACAACACATTGGCACCTGCAAAGAGGCAGGCTTGGCAGTAAGCCCAAAAAACAGTAAATCTCTAGAGTGCTGGTGCCAGGTAGTGGCTTGGACACCCCGTCACCATGGAGACGGGGTCCTGACTGGGATAGTGCATAGTGGTGAAAGAAAGATGAAAAGAGACAGGAAGCAACGGATTCCCAGAAAATGTTGGTATTGTGGGGACTTGCCATGAACTGGACTGTACTGTGTCATTGATGGTCAGCAGCACACATCTGTCTGTATGACCTATGACACATGCATGGAGCCTGTGTAGTCCCATCCTCTGTAGATGCCAGAAACCAGCTGCTGGATGCTGCTGGATGCTGCCAAACCATTTCTGCACTTCCAGTCAGCTTCTGTTCTGGCTTTTTGTCTTGTATACAAGGTTGCCCTGGACCACAGAAACACAGGAACTGCATGTGTTTCCTCCGTCCAAACATTTGAAGTATGGATAAGTGTTATAGGGGAGGAAAGAAAGTGATTTGATTCAATTTTCAGTCGGTTTCAATGATTTACAACAAAAGGTTACAACAAATGGCAAAAGTATTTAAAATATAAAACTGTAATGTTAAAATTTGCTGGGCTATCTATTGCACATTTTCTCAGTCTTCAACTTTGAGCGTTTAAATGTTTCTCTCTTGGATCCGAAGAGACAACAGCAATTACCATTTCACCTTGTTTTGTTTTTTTTATAATGCAACTATAATTTTGAATTTTGTGTGAATTGTGTCCCTTTTAATCTGCCACTGCAGTACAAAATAGCTCCATGTTATGTGAGTTCTAAAATGACACCACCACAAAAAATACTTTTTGATCTGATCCGTTTTCGAGGCTCCATTTGATTAGTAGAACTACAAAATAATTGCCAACTATTTTAATGCAGAAATGGCAGAAAATGCTGTTTTCAGCATATAAAATATGGAGATATCAAATTAAACTGAATATCTTTGGGTTTTACACCGACAAAACTACACATTTAAAGACACCTTGGACTTAAAGAAAACTGTATAGACATTTCTTTTTAAAGATTCTTTTTTGGCATTTTCGGGCCTTTATTTTAATAGGACAGCTGAAGACATGAAAGGGGAAAGAAGGGGGAATTACCATAGACAGTATATAGAATGGACCAACAGATCCCGTTGCTGTGGACGGAGACCAGTGAAGGATATTAGAAGCACTTTTCCGGTGAACGCTGAGCGTTACTGCGCAGCCTCCAACTCAGCTTGAAGACGTGAGCAACCTGTCTGAAAGTTGTAAGTTTTCTGGTAGCTGTGCCAAGTGAAATCTCAATCATTCCCAATCTTGCAGACACGGAGAGCGTAGGTATATGTTAGGAGATAACATAGGCACAGGCTATATATTGCAAACTAAAATGCTAGTTAACATCAGTAATTAAACTTAAACAGCTAATGTAAGTCGAAACTGACTGCGAGCTTCTCCTGTACTATACGGTAATTCCTCTACTATGCGACAGAAAGTCCCGTGGTTATGACACAATGGTTAGCCTATTTTTACAAAAACGTCTGCTACGGAGCCATAACGTGAGGTACAAGGTAATGGAGCCTTTTATACATTGTTGTGTTTCTTTAGAAATAAATAATGGACAAATAGAGTCTTTAAACGCTTCAGATGTAAAGTTATTTGCTGTCAAAGTGACGTCAAAATGAATGGCAGTCAATGGGATGCTAATGGGGGGTGAGTGCTTGTTAGCATCAAAATGGTGCCATATGTTCTATGCGTTGTGAGGAGAAGCTTACCCCCTTGGGAATGACATGCAGCAAAGGGCCGCAGGTCAGAGTCAAACCCGGGCCGTCTACCAACTGAGCTATCCGGGTGCCCAATAATTGGCAGATTTAACGATAATGAAAATAATTGGTAGATCAGTCCTAGGTGGTTGTAAGGTCAACTTGTATAGCGCTATAACAATCATTCAGTGTTTCCCACACAGACTAATGTGTGGCGGTGCGCCGCACTATCAACACCGGTCGCCGCACATTGCGTTTCGTTATTATTATTATTTTTTAAGCACTACTTAAAACACATTCAGCTGCATTTCCTTTAACTGCTCTCCTCCGTTACTTGTGTCTCGCTCACTCACACACACACACACACACACACACACACACGGCTCCTCCCAATGTGCAGTGTTTGGTGTTTTTAGCCTCCAATGTCGCTTTCTAGGCAGCACGGCAATGGGTTAAGGCATGGGTTAAGGTGAGGGTTAGCTGCTTGGAAGGCAACGTTGGAGGCTTAAAACACCATTGAGCCCACTGTGCACACAGCGTCTGTCTCCATAAAGGAGAGAAGACGGCTGGCGAAATTCACTAGTTCACGAAAGGTTGGTATCTCGTGAACACCTTTACACAATCACACACTAAAAAGTGCTATAAAAATATTTTATATTCTGAATACAATGTTTAGTCCGACTCTTAGCAAACAAGCGATTGCGCCTGCTTTAGAAAGTTAACTAGTCGCAAGTTTGCGGTAAAATGCAGTTGGGTTGTCGAGGTCAAAACACTATATGTATCAGCTGTGAATCAAATAAACTTATTATAAATAATGTTATGTCACTTTTTTACTCTTACACTGAATATTTGCTGCTTTAATCCAGATGAGTATTGAAAAGTTTGTTCCGCAACTGAAAAAGGCCCGTGTTGAGGATGAGGTCCAGCCTGAACTGGAGGTATCAGTCTGAAACAGAGCTCAATAGTCCGACCAGTGGAAGTAGTTATGTTATTAATTAGTTTTTTTCAATTTTCAGGCTTCAACCAGTGAAAGACAGGGTCAGGGAGAGAAAGAGATAGATTCGTTAGGCATTGAAGTAGGAGAGGAGGACAGCATCACTCAGTTTTTGGTACTTGATTGTTACAAAATTAAGTATGATAAAGTGCTATAAAAATATTTTATATTCTGAATACAATGTTGTCAGCGTGTTAATGTTGGAGTCCCAACCAGACTCTTAGCAAACAAGTGATTGTGCCTGCTTTAGAAAGTTAACTAGTCGCAAGTTTGCGGTAAAATGCAGTTGGGTTGTCCCCCCGCCACAAATTGCTTCCTAATCTGTGGAAAACACTGTTCTGCATTCATGTAATTCCAAAATTGAACATATGGAAAACAGATTCACACAAAAGACATGTATTATATACAGTACGCACATCCATTTTTATAACACACTCATAGTGTGCTAAGTGCCAGCTGTGCAGCTAAAAACTATTCCCCAGAGCAGGATGCTGTGCAAATGAAGGTCAACAACACTGCAAACCCAAACCACTTTAAAGTGGGAGAATATTATGGACTTTATTTGTTTTTCTACTGTTTTTAAACCAAAGCAGTTTAATGCAAACCAATCTGTCAGAGCTAAACATAAAAAACAGCCACCACAAAACAACTTACCAAACACAGAAGAGCTTTAGCTTGCAGGTTTCCATATTAAGGTCTAACTGAGAAAACATCCCGGCCACAAAATCAAGTATTGATTTTCCATCATCATCATCATCACAAATAACGTCATAACCCCACTGTAGATCATTTTAATCAATTATGCATAGACTATTCAAACACGATCTGCACATTTCTAATTGCCTCACCACTGATCTCCATGGCAACAAAGGCTCCAAGCACCACAGCAGTTTCCAGTCTTTTTTCTCTACCCTCGCTCTAATTTCCCTCATTGACTCTAAATCAGATATTATAAAAAGCAAGTAATACCCTCATCCATTTTTAATAATGCTAAGGCTGTCATTTCTCTGTCTACCCACAAAACTCACACTTTCCTCTATGCCTGATTTGTCTATAGAAATAAAGCCCAAACCTATGAAGTTTGTCAACAGCACTTAGGGTGGTATGGTTGTTTTTTTCACAGTTTGAAATTTTTAATGGGAGAAAAAGAAGGCAAAAATCTGGAGATTTAGTTATACAAACATTTCCCTGAGGAGGTAAAACTTTTCTTAAGGCAGAAATGCATATAACTGTATTTATATTGAAAGCCAACTGGTCAGAGTCAACAACTCGTAATTCAGAAAGGCAAAAAAGAAACTGGCAAAAAATATCAATAAAAAGTATGAAGTGGATCCAATTTTCTTACTGAATGAAATCCACTGCATTCATTAATTCAAAGGTCTACGAGTATTTACATGTATTACTAAAACACTAGTTAGAACTTGAACATACACCTTACCAAACTGACCTTTGCCAACAATGGCTTCCATAAGAACAAAATCCATTACAATGTAAACCCATTAAACATGATTAAGACCTTCCACTTCCATCAGATATGTTCTGTTTTTGTTTTGGTGGTTCGGACAGACCCAGGGTATGGTTCATTGATAAAGGTTCTGAAGTGCTACTACAGTGGGGCAAAAAAGTATTTAGTCAGCCACCAATTGTGGAAGTTCTCCCACTTAAAAAGATGAGAGAGGCCTGTAATTTTCATCATAGGTACACTTCAACTATGAGAGACAAAATGAGAAAAAACAAATCCAGAAAATCACATTGTAGGATTTTTAATGAATTTATTTGCAAATTATGGTGGAAAATAAGTATTTGGTCAATAACAAAAGTTCATCTCAAAACTTTGTTATATACCCTTTGTTGGCAATGACAGAGGTCAAACGTTTACTGTAAGTCTTCACAAGGTTTTCACACACTGTTGCTGGTATTGTGGCCCATTCCTCCATGCAAATCTCCTCTAGAGCAGAGATGTTTTGGGGCTGTCGCTGGGCAACACGGACTTTCAACTCCCTCCAAAGATTTTCTATGGGGTTGAGATCTGGAGAATGGCTAGGCCACTCCAGGACCTTGAAATGCTTCTTACGAAGCCACTCCTTCATTGCCCGGGCGGTGTGTTTGGGATCATTGTCATGCTGAAAGACCCAGCCACGTTTCATCTTCAATGCCCTTGCTGATGGAAGGAGGTTTTCACTCAAAATCTCACGATACATGGCCCCATTCATTCTTTCCTATACACGGATCAGTCGTCCTGGTGCCTTTGCAGAAAAACAGCCCCAAAGCATGATGTTTCCACCCCCATGCTTCACAGTAGGTATGGTGTTCTTTGGATGCAACTCAGCATTCTTTCCCCTCCAAACACGACGAGTTGAGTTTTTACCAAAAAGTTCTATTTTGGTTTCATCTGACCATATGACATTCTCCCAATCCTCTTCTGGATCATCCAAATGCTCTCTAGCAAACTCCAGACGGGCCTGGACATGTACTGGCTTAAGCAGGGGGACACGTCTGGCACCGAGTCCCTGGCGGCGTAGTGTGTTACTGATAGTAGCCTTTGTTACTTTGGTCCCAGCTCTCTGCAGGTCATTCACTAGGTCCCCCCGTGTGGTTCTGGGATTTTTGCTCACCGTTCTTGTGATCATTTTGACCCCACGGGGTGAGATCTTGCGTGGAGCCCCGGATCGAGGGAGATTATTAGTGGTCTTGTATGTCTTCCATTTTCTTATAATTGCTCCCACAGTTGATTTCTTCAAACCAAGCTGCTTACCTATTGCAGATTCAGTCTTCCGAGCCTGGTGCAGGTCTACAATTGTTTCTGGTGTCCTTTGACAGCTCTTTGGTCTTGGCCATAGTGGAGTTTGGAGTGTGACTGTTTGAGGTTGTGGACAGGTGTCTTTTATACTGATAACAAGTTCAAACAGGTGCCATTAATACAGGTAACGAGTGGAGGACAGAGGAGCCTCTTAAAGAAGTTGTTACAGGTCTGTGAGAGACAGAAATCTTGCTTGTTTGTAGGTGACCAAATACTTATTTTCCCGAGGAATTTGCAAATAAATTCATTAAAAATCCTACAATGTGATTTTCTGGATTTTGTTTTCTCATTTTGTCTCTCATAGTTGAAGTGTACCTATGATGAAAAATACAGACCTCTCTCATCTTTTTAAGTGGGAGAACTTGCACAATTCGTGGCTGACTAAATACTTTTTGCCCCACTGTATATTGTTATTGACTAACAGTGCCATACTGATCTAATCACAACTTTTTAAATTGTATTTTTACAGACCGACATAGCCAGATTTCCTCCATTGTGTGTGGATAGATCTCTATTTGAATTGTTTTCAGGGCATTCTCAAAGTGTAATTGAGGTAGAGCAGGGAGTCTGAAGACAAAATCTGCTTCAGGTCTGAGTGAGCACTGCAATTTCAAAACTGCACTTTAATTAAAGTTAGGCTAGGGAGTGTGCGACTAACAACAGAAGTGGAAGCATGTATTGTGCGTGTATCGTTCGTGCACATGCGCGTGCGTGTGTGTGTGCGTGTGTGTGCGTGCATGTGCCTGCATGTTCTGGCATTTGTCGTTGCCTTGCTTTTACCTTATTAAGTTAACTCACATTGACATTTACACAAACACACCCCCCATCCATCCACTCACTTGCACCCCTACATCATGAAAGCATCTAAGCCCTATATGGCTGCTAACAAGCTCCCCATTCGGCTCGGAGTTGTTGATTAGGCCAGGCAGTCAATAAAAACCACAGCCTGGGCCCTGGCGTGCCACACACACTCAGGTGTCTTTTATCAGCCTTTCCCCAGCCTTCAGCTTCACCAGCAGTCAATAGCTGGAAGAGACTAATCCATAACTGCAGCAACAGCAGCAGCGGCAGAAGGGTGTCTGAAGTGTGCCCACATGATTAAGAGTGAACAGTCGAGCGGCGTTAGCACCAACATCTGCCGAGCCGGGAGCGACACTTGTGTCCCGATGTCGTAAACAGGCCGACCGTAGAGGGAACCGATGAACAAGCTTCAGTTTGCATGCACACATTTTCACATAAGACACATACACGAGGCTCATTTGACACACAGCTGGCCTAGTGTCAGGGCTGTGCAGATAAATTCTTGCCCTGCAGTATGCTGAAAGCATAGTTTTTTGTTCTTTTTTTTCTCCGAGAATGAAAAACAGAAAATGCAGACATGTGCACAAACAGATGTGAACACATGCAGGGAGTGTGAAGGTTACCCAGTATACTACTCCTTAAACTACCGCTTCCACACAGAGTTCTCTAATCCCATATTCACAAATGAGATTCCAAAACAAAAGCCACTATCACGTCTCAAACCATCATCCTTCTACAATGTGCTACTTGAGCTTGCTTCTTTCAAGCACGTGCCTTTGCAATGAAATGTGAAAAGCTGGAATACCAATGCATGTATATAATGCAGGAGAAAAAACACACACAAAACACAAAATGTACTAATATAAAATACATTGATTGATGATGAAAAGCAGCACAGTCTTGCTGCACCTTAGAAATGGTGCAGTGAAACATCTCTCCACACCTTGGGGTGTAATAAGAGTTTGCTGGGTGATGCACAGTAGCCCTTGGTTGTGATCACGGTGCCCTCTGTGAGTGTGAGCCCAGCATGTGAGCAGTGTGTTTCTATGTCTGTGCATTTGTGTAAAGCACTGCCGTCTGCCTGGGTGATGGATGTCCCTCTTTGTAGCACAGGTTAGAAGGCATCCTTGATGGGATAGGCCAACTGTTCATCACTCCCCAGCCTCTACCTCTCTCCTACTTCTCCTCCCTTGCTCCCCTGCGCACCTCCATCCATTCTCCCCTTCCCATTCCAGCTGTACATGACGAATGGCCTCCACAAGAAATGCGCTCTCCGATATCTAGCCATTTTTCCTCCGTCACAAGCATTTCTTCACCCTTTCATCTGATTGCTTCTTTTTTCTTTCTCTACCTCTTTTTTTGCCATCCTCAGCCATACATCTCTCGCGGAAGGTTGGTGGTTAATGAATCTCCACTGTTTTTCATTTAGTTTCAATCTATAGTCTGACAAGTTAGACCTGTCTTTGCTGAACTAAGCCACTTTACCTACCTTTGTTCAGTTAAGAAAAAAATGCTCAAATAAACACTTTGTCCTATCGGTTTGATTGAGCTTTGAACTTATTTATTGGCCCTTCTGAGCCTGGCTATAACTCACTGCATTGTTTTGTAGGATTTTTGCTATTATTATTTATCAGGGGCAGGGAGCACTGATCCCGGATTTTGAGAGAAAAACTTTGATAAGAATCTATCTGGACAGAGCCTCAATATTCTGAGTACGTCTTAATTACCGAAGCACACATCCTCTCTGATGTGTCCGTCGAACAACATTAATCTGTGTTTACCCCGTGCTGCCAGAGGAGATACCGTGGGATTTATGCACTCTCGCTTCCTCACTTTGGTGTAACTGCTCCTTCCACTGCTACTCATCCACTTATCTAACCAGTGAGATGTTATGTGAAATGCATTAAGGCTCAGCATCCCACCTAGCCATTACCACTGAAGCCTGTTGCAGGTTCACTTTTCACTCACAGCAACGAGCAGGGGAGAAAAAAAAACTTCATGAGCCAAATTACCATTTGCTGAAGCCAAAGAAAACACCTTCTGGGATGGAGACAGGGACGTCAGCGGGCTCGTTATTGGGGCGACTTGATGAACGGAGTAATTCATCATCAATTTCCTCAGCAAGGCACTGTGGAGACAAATTCTCCGCTCCTCTGGCATGGGGAGGGGGGTGCCCTGTCCTTGATGATTAATTTGAATAAACACAGCAACATCAGCATTAATGCTGATTGCTGATTAAGTTCAGATCCATTATGTTCCCCCAACTGAGATGCCCCCCTTACATCTTTCTCTATCCATCTATTTCTCTCCATCACCTAGTCATTATCCCTGTGTCTCATTTTCCTACCCACATCTTAACCCTCTGTGCACCCATCCGGAGATTGTCCTGAGTGTTTGTTAGCATCAGGTGCTAAAAGGTCTTGTAGCAAGGCAGTTAGCAAAATATTTAGCCAAGATAAAAAGCTCATACACATTGAGCTCTCTGATAGTGCATGATCCGTAAGCTACAGTATGCCTTATTATATATTCCCAGAGCCCTAAAGTCCTTATACACTGGCTAGCACACATCTGCGTTACCCTCTGCCAACTAACTGAACTGGAGATAAAACAAGTCAAGCAAGGTTAATATTAAAAGCTAACAATAACAATATCTTGTTAACTAAAAAGCTACAGACAGTTGCCCTGGATTAGTGCTCGTCTAGTGGACGCTGAATTCTATTTGTGACAACAGAGCAGGCCCTATGCTACATGGATAAGGCCTACTTACACACATCCCAAAGGGCCAACACAAAGCATATCCACCACTCTAAGCACAGAAGACTGCCGTCGATTGAAGGAAAATCCGTTCAAAGGATGTTTTTTTTTTGTTCTGTCTGAAACCCAGATTAGAGCAGTTGAATGCATTGCCCTGTAGCTATTGAAAACAATGACATGTGTCAATATCACCTCTCCCTATGAGAAGCCTTGAGGACGGTTGGTAAACCAGGTTAAATAATACTGGCAGTCATGCAGTAAAAGCCAACAGGGTTGAAAAAGTCCACACTGGAACTACTGCCTTTTACAACGGAGCCAGCGTATTGACAGACAGACAAATCAAAGAAGTAAACTGCAGACCAAAGGTGGACATAAACCTAATACAGTGTGCCAAGCAAACACCCCCCCCCCCACACACACACACACACACACAAAGCTGCCACTTTTATTGAATGGGCTTAGTGTATTTGAGCCAATACACACAGTGTTGATGATTACAAAATTAAAGACTTGTGGTAATCGGCTGTCAATTGAACAACTATTACAAATAAAATTGTGAGTAAGGTAATATGGGCTGTACTCTGCATATCTTTGGCAATCAGTGTTCATTTGATCACAGTAAATCCCCCCTTCTTTCTTCATATATTGATGCATAACATATTTCCCCTTGCTCTGCCTTTCCCAACCAAGATATTTCATGAGGCATTGAGAGTGCATCCTTCAAAGTAGCTAGGGCTCCGTTAATAGTAAGGTGAGGGGCTATGTAAATCAAGCACGCTGTGCTGTCTGAGTCCCCCTGTTTATCACACTGTCATGTGACAGCTAGTGCTGATCACTAGGACCAAAACATGATCTCTTCCCGACACTAAAGCTTCCACAGGTGCTTAATCTCCTGGGTTAGCCCACCCCGTGACAGCCAGAGCGTTTCTGTGCATACAAATTGCTGCTCCATTCTGCTCTCATCCTGTCAGGTACATAAGTGGCTCTGGCTAGTGTTACAGACAGACAACTTTTATTATGGGTTCAAGGCGACGACAAGTGGCTCTGGGGCCATATACAGGTCATGACAATTTGGATCGCCACCTATAGAGAACGTCTTCCCACATGTACAGGGAGGTATGTATTGTATATTTGCACAATCTCTCTCTCTCTCTCTCTCTCTCTCTCTCTCTCTCTCTCTCTCACACACACACACACACACACACACACACACACACACCATTCTCAGCCCGGCACTAACGGATACAGCTGCACAACAGAACCACACAACTTTCTCAAGATTTTCTAAGTGACTGAGATGCCCTGAGGAGTTTAATTCCAGTGTTGCCATGACAATGGCACAGTCAAGAGATTCAAGATATGCCCTAAGCCCTAATGAGCTGCATGGGCTGACATGGAGGGCAATGAGGAGGTACGCAAAAATAGGAACATGTGCAGAAAAGCAAGTCTGCATACATATGAACTCAAAAACACATGAACACAGACAGGCACACACATACCAGAAGCATCCTCGTTTTGCTTTTGTTTGACTAGGGGCAACCAACAAGCATCAGTTTAAACACTAATTTAAATAAAACATGCCCTGGAAAAAGGCAGTTTTTTTAGGTCAAACCACCAACTGTGCTTGCTCTGCACCTAATTTTCATTCGGATGCATGTGATTATTCATATGCTCAATCATGCATGCATGCAGTACAAAAAAGGTACATTAGACTACAGTAGTAGCTTCCAGGCTTTGGTCTTCATTAGGCAGGATGGATGTAATGTGATTACAGACCAGTGCTTGACAGTGCTTAAGACTGGATGCATTTTGTGATCCAAGACCATGTCCTGCAGGGTAAGACCACCTGTAGTACACAGCTTTAAAATCCAATCTCGCCCAGACTTTTCTTCTGTAGTCAACAGTATAGGCTCTACAAAGACTAATGATCTATGCTGACGAAAAGTTATTTCCTTATGCACAGTTGGCCAGCAAACTCTGTGAGGATCTCAACTTCTGAGACTGTAATAATATGATAAAAGATAAGGTAAGGGTAGAGTAGGCATTGAACACGAGTCATCAGCATTTTTTACTTAATTTACTCAAAGGATAGCACATTTTTTCATTCCTACCATGTTGCCATTTTGCCGTAGAAATCCCTGAGCAATTAAATTGGCCTCAACAGAGCCTCCTTTCGATTTCCAATGGAAGCACTGGTGAAACATCGGATTCCCAACAGTCACATACCAACACTGTAAAGAAGTCTAAACTGATAATGGTTGGTATGTATAGCAATGTGTAAAATCATGTCGTCAAAAAGCAGAGTGAGAAACAACACAGTATCATGGAACCTTTGTCAGAGAGAGACAGAGCTTGTGCGCATACGGCATTGAGCTGTAAAAGATTATCGGCTTTGTCGGGACATCCATAAGCCAAATAAAGAAGAGACCCCCTAAAGTTTCCCTTCAGCCGCAAATGTCGTTCCAAACCTGGACTGTTGTCAAATTTCTGATTTAAATCTACGACTGGAAGGCGGGATAAAGGTTTTCTTGCAAATTAATTTGCCTTTACATTACTAACTTTCTATTCAATAAAGGGCTAAGGTTGACAGACAGGTTAACACAACTCCTGCTGGGCTGGTCTAAAGGTTCGCTACAATGCGTACCGGTCATGTAGAGTGTGGGGTAGGGCTCTTTTGTTATTTTTTTAAATGAATCGCAGAAACATTTTAATACTTTAAATGGATGACAGCCAGCCAGCAAAAGGATATCCACAAAGATCCACAGCTGAAGTGGAAATGAATTCCCTTTAAGTTAGAAATCCCTCTTCAGCGTTTAGCTCCATTGAAACCGTAAACAACACTGGCTTAGACGTGTCATCCTCCCCAGCTCCGCCCTTTTTGTCCAAATATGGTCACATCTGGCTCAAAAATACCAAGATGGTGACAGCCACAATGCAAACTCCGGGCTTCAAACGGCAGTCCACAAACCAATGGGTGATGTCACCAATGCTATTCTTGCAGTATATAGTTTGCATAAGTCTATAGTATGATCACTGCTCTCCTCATCATCCTGTTCAATAAAAAAATGAAAGATGCAATAGGGGAAAAGTATGTTAATAAAAATACATCATCAATGCAATCATAAGAGATGTTCCTGACAGCTGTTCAAAACACTTTGGCTAAATTTAGCCAAGGAAAACACCCTAATCAGATCAAACACAGACCATAAACATTCTTTCCCTCTTTTTTTCTCGAGCTGCGTCGGACTGGATGAGTGGATGAGCGTGGCCTTAGGCAATATGAAAATCTTAAAATGTAGGGAGTCTTCAGCACTGCATTCTCACTACTATCAAAATCCAATTCCCGAGTCCATGTTGTATGCCAAAGTTTCATTTCTGTATCTGTTATCAAAGTAATGTGGAGCCCACCATGCAGATACACAGTGACAGGCATGGTGAAGTCCTCTACGTATCCTGCATTAGCACTGCATCAGGCAATTTTTATTCTGTCATACACTAGAGGCAGCCTTATTATGGCCTTTCATTACACTTTCAAGAGAGCAAAATCCAAAATGTCTAAACTTTCTGCTTCAAGCTAGAGTGTGATGACTGCATTTATATGCATCTTGTTGCATGGGTTTCTCCAATTTCCCTTGGCAGATCATTTAATATAAAGCATGTTCAGAACTTGAATTTACTACGATTGGACTCAAAGCATCTTCATTTGGGCAAAACTGGGCATTAGGCGCGTTTATCAAAGACATAGTACAGGTAGGGAAGTAAGCTAAATCCCATGTCCTGACCACAATTTTAGTGCAGCCCATTTAGTGTGTAGTATTTCTAAAAACATTCAGCTTTGCATATTCCCTATAAGCCATATGACTGATGTAGGATGTCGATGGTTAACAGTGACATACTTCCACTGAAGTAGCAAATACCGATAACTGCCTATGAAATGACCCAAAAATGACATGGCCTCAACATTTTTCTTGAACTATTAAATCTCCTGTGATGTGGAAAAGCCTAACGGCTCTTATAATCTAATGACGATAAAACATCTAAAACACACTAATGAAATGTATTTAAACGTATTAGGGGCTCTGTAATTGGTGACTCAGGGTTTACTGCAGGTTTAAGCAAAATCCTCCTACTCCACGCTGAAGAGAGAGGGTCAGATGTGAATGAAAATACATCAAACAAATTTACGGACTAATATATGATTTAACGAAAAATACCTTTCAAATGCAAAACACATCGTGAACATACCTCGCACGTTGTCTGTGTAACAAGGACAACACATCATAATCTCTCTCATCAGGGCCCGCATTCTCCATCAATACCGTCTCACTCGTCTCATTCGAAGAATGAAATGCATGAAAATTTGCTGTCTTGTTAGCTGCTCGTATTGTTTGAGAGAGAAACGATTCCACAAAGCCCACTGCACGCTGTTCCCGAGGAAACCTTTCATTCAACCCAGAAACCGCAGCAAAAAGGTGAACACCATTTTGAGATTGAACGTGCACCTGGTCTCAGAAATAATGGAGCAAAACCAAAGATACGTAGTCTTGGGTTTTCTAGTTTTGCCTTGATCTTTCTAATATTTTAGAAATGGGTGAAGACAAGAAGGCAAGTTGTTGAGCATTTCATTCTTCAAATGAGAAGAGTAAGATGGTGATGAAAGAGAAGGCGGGACCTGATGAGAGGGAGAGATTATGATGTGTTGTCCTTGTTACACAGACAACGAACGAGGTATGGTCACGATATGTTTTGCATTTGAAAGTTATTATCCATTAAATCATACACAAGTCTGTAAATTGTGTACAAGGTTGAACAGAACAACAACTAGTAAGTGCACGGTTTATATTTGGGTCGGACTGAGTTCTCACCTGGTGCGTAAGTGAGCCAAACTCTAGTGCACCTGGAAGTAAACCGAGACCCCTGTTTTCAGGCGGAAGAGAGTTTGGTTGTTTGGTCCGCACCGGAGTTCAAATGAGCTTTCACACCACACCAGACCAACCAGACTATCCGACGGAACGCTCCAGAGTTCGGTTTAAAAAGACCAAACAGCTAGGGTGTGAAAGCACCCTCTGAGCTTTAACATAAAGCTACAGTATGTCAGAGGTGATATGGTGCAGCATCCATAGCCCAGCAGCAATGTGGTGTTAATTGAATCAGATAGTGAGTATGCTTCCTGCCCACCTCCAGCCCTTTGCTGCTTTCCTAACCCTCCTCTTCAATCCTGCCAAGAGAAGGAAATCCACTTCACCCTTCTCTCCATCAATGCAATCCTGCCACCTCCACCTCTCTCTCTCTCTGCCCACACAAGCTTCCTACCTGCAAATTGTATCATTCACTTAACCCCAGCCATAATACGTTTCATGTTGTCATCTTGCTTGATGAATTCCATATGCCTGTAGGGCATGATGGGGTTTTTGCTTTTCAACAAATATTTGCATATTTGTAGCAAAAAACTAAAGTTTTTTCTGGGGATCATGCATTCTGCTGTAATTGAAAGGCTGCACTGGTAATAGAATAGCACACAAGGTGCACATTTACCACCAGTGATTGCTGTTTGAATGAAGCACTTTCCTCAAAGTTGAATGAGTTACTGTCCTAGTATTGTGTTTTTTACATTAGTAGCATGACTGCATTTGTGGTACATTAAAGTGTTCTGGATAAAGAAAACAAGCTTTGCATGATACTAGGCTTGTTGGAGATGAACCAGGTCTGTGCAGAATCGATCACCTTCGATTGCCGCCCAATGCATGCTGGTTAGATTTGTGTCCGACTTGATCACGATTCGCTCTGACATCATGCACACGTGGGCAACGACAACCTCACGAGATCAAGGCGGCCGCAGGTTTGAGAGGCAGGCGGCGCAGTTGCTTTTCACCGACTGCAAGACCCAGGCGGACCCAGGGCATGCTGGGGTTATATAAACTTTTTATTGATTTTGAATTGGAGGGATTTTAACTGCTATTTGTCTGATTTAAAGGCTTATTCTGTACAAACCACGTGTGGCAGATAGTGACGTATAGAAATCAGAGAGACTAAATCTGTTCAGATTATGGATCATCTACAGTCTGTTATATAAACTTATATTTACATAAACATTTTGAGAGCTACTCTGTCATAATAAAAACAAATGGAGACTGTGTAGAAGCTGATATATGGGTCTGATAACATTTTATTAAATCAGAATCAGACCACAGTGTTTCTGTGACTTCCTGTTCAGCCTGAAGGCTGCTGGAATCGGCTGGAAACTGTCCAACTTGACAGCTGATTTTTGTCACTGCCCCCTGCTGCTGCTGCCGCCTGCTCTCGACGAGGCGCAGTTCACCTCCAATGAGCCTATTATTGTTGTGTCTTGATCAATACATTTAAACAAAAGTATGAACCTGCATACTGGCCCTTTTTATTGTTTCTAGCTGCAAATGCAGATCAGTCAACCTTAAACTTAAAGAAAATGCTAAATCACATCAGATCAAAACAATACCTCACATCAACAGAAAATCATTTTTGCCAGGTCGCTATTCTGTGGACCGAACGAAATGATGACTCCACATTGCTAGTCTGTTATATGCCCGAGCTCCCTCTGCCAGCTAATTGATGGAGAAGATTATAAATCTCTTCCTTTCATTGTGCCCAAACGTCCAACTTTAATTAAATTGTCGGCCTTTTTAATCACTTCTGCTGAACAAAGCAATGCCGTCTTTTTTTGACTGCTACTTTCTAAAAACTGAATCCCTGATATTTTAAGAAAATAACATTGTCCTCAGAGAGAAAAGCAGGAGGGGAAACAGTGTAAAACAGGACTGTGATAATATCAGCAGTGAATATTCATTGTCAGCGTCTGTGCCAAGCTACCTGTATGTCTGTAGTTTGGCAAGGCAGCTAAACAGATCCATCAAATGTATCTGTCTTGCAGTGTCTCGGTGTGGTTTGATGTCGGTGAAGCTTGGAGGGAAGCCTCATTAGTCTAGAAACTTCAACACATGCAGGCTCAAAAGCAAGATGCCCACGCAAACACTTTGTGTCTCTAGCTCAGACTCTGATTTAATTGCTGGCTTTTTTAAACCATGTATAATCATGTGTTTTATTAATTTGCACTGTCCCCTTTTTAAATAAACTGAACTAAATTGAATGTAGTCACACGTCGAACCTGACTGAATGTCTGCCTGTGCTCCATTAGAACAGAGACATTAGCAAACATATATTAGCTCATTAGGGCTGAGATTAACTGGATAAGGCCAGCAGAGGAAAAACTTGTTATGGACTCAAGTCGTGGAGTGATATGGCTGTAAAAAGTGAGAGACGCTGAGCCAAAGGGGCAGCTGTTAGGTGTGACGCAGGACCCTGTCCCTGATGGGATGCCATTTGTGAGTGTGTGTATTCACACTGACCCGTTCTTGTCATGACAAAGAGGGCCAACAGTCATCTATCACTCTGTCTGGCTGAGTGTGTGTTAAGTGTTTGGTTCGCGCCACCTGCTGCAGGTGGAAGCATTGCAGAGTGGCGGGCGATGGCCAGATACTGAGCTCTCGGCCCTGGCTGTGTTTCATCTGTCGGACCCATCAGACCTCCTGTCCTTTACTCTGACCTCAACTTCTGCCCAGAGAGCAGGGGCTGAGATACTGCTGCAGTCATAGTGGAATTTGCTTGATAAGGTTAGTATTCAAAGGGGCAGTTTGCATAGCTTAATTTCTCAAAAAGTTAGAAATGTCAATTCCACTGCTTCATAGTGCAAATTTAGCATAATAAACAGGATCTGCAGGGGGTTAATATGGTTGTTGATCACATTCCAGTTGCTCAACAATTACTCTGGCAGGTACCGAGATTTCTTTCATTTAAAACATGATTTGATCTGTGCGTTGTCTCAAATCAAAAGTTGCACGAACTTCCCAAACTACATTGTGATCACAAACTGCGTAATCAGTCAATACCTAACCCTGTTATTAGCCCTCGGGAATTTAAATTACACATGGCACTTGGAGCTTGTGCACTTGGAAACAAAATTAAAGGATTGCATTTCCTAAAAACAAAAAAGAAAAAGAAAGAAAGAACATGGAAAGAGTGTGAAAGACTGAAAAAAAGCAAACAGCCACCCACCCATAGGAAAACACAACAAACACAGATCTTGAGTGGTGAATGAGGAGGAGGATGTTGACGTCGTCCCCTGCCATCTCCATCACAAGAACACAAAGTCAGAAAGTCTGCTCTGGCAGCAATCACGGGCAGAGTGGCTCAACTCACAGCGCTATTGTTTGTCCAAAACCTCAATCAGAGCTGTATTGTCAGAAGTGTTGTTAGACAAAAAGGCCTGTGGCTCCCCAACACAATTAAAACCCTTTGGATATAGAGCTACAGCGCTTGCAACACCGTATCAAACACAGAGGAGCTTTTCTGTGGGTGGCAATGACAGAATCCATCTGAGGTGGCCTTGCTGTGAACAACTTCAAGGGAATGGACTCTGCTGCTTGCAACAGCGTACCGTGAACACTAAAAGAAAATGAAGATAATACTTGGTGTGTGTGCGTGTGCATTTATGTCTGTGTGTACAACTAATACAGTAAGACAATAGAGTAGAAGAGCTGCTGGGTTTTTGTAGCAGTCACATACAGGTGCTCTTTGGATACTTTAGGTATTACTCAATTGGTCGATGATGAAAAGAAAAATTGCACAATATCTCTAGATCAACTAAATTGGCCATAGTGCAGAGTGCACCCTGGTAGCACCATTGTGGTACCTCATACGACAATACAAAGTGACTTAACACATTTATTTAAATGAGAATCTTCAAGATTTTTACTTTGAAACATATCTTGTTTTGCAGTGGACCTTAAGGTAACCAACAACTATATCCTTGTGAATAGTTTTTGATGCTCCAAAAGAAGCCATATAACCTTGTTCCATCATGTCTGCACTACCAGCTGTCCAACATAAGAAAACAGTCAAAACAGCAAAAAGTCTGTCTCATCTACTTTTGCATCCACACATTGAGGAATTAAAGGTCACGTAAAATTCCCCTGCAGCTGACTTTGAAAGCAATAAAAGACAAAGGACTCCCCAAATGTAACATGCTTCGACCCAAGAGAGCCGTCAGCTAAGAGAAACAGCCTGCTGAGAAATGGCAATGAGGTCACCACCTCTGAGGCGAGAGTGAATAGACTGAAGGACCACACGTCATATGACACTCACTGCAGCAGTGTTACTGGAGGAGCAAACAACAGAAAATACAAAACTGAAGCCTGAAATAAGAATTATCTTTTAGCTTTGTAACAGAACATGATTTGTTTTCATTTTATGCTTTAATGTTCCTGTCAAAGTGTTGTTAATAAATAAAGACAAATGTAAAACTGGCACTGGGTTGGATTTTTTTCTGAGAATCAGTAAGATTAAGACACATTCTGCAGCTCATTATTTTTATTATTTGCTGCTTTTGATGTCCAATGTTAATTTTCAAATCATTTTCTTTCTACTAGTATTTTAGTGTGTCCATAATTCCACTGTGATCATTTTTGATGGGGAAAACCCCATCACCCAGCATATTTAATATATAGGCTACTGTGTTTCTATTTCTCTGCCAAGAGTAGGGAGGAATGTAAAACAGAATTCAAATTTAAAAAAGTGGCCCTGCCATCAGCTGGGAGGCCGACATGTTGTTATTCCCAATCAGAGCAGAGGCTTCAGATTCAGCCTCTCCCTAGCCACGCTGATTACAAACTGTTTAGAATGGTGATTGCATAGAGACACAGGGAATGTAAGGATGCAGAGCAAAGGCAAAACCAAGAAGTGGATGAGTGTTTGGAGTCAAAATAAACATCACTAAAAATATATATTAATATATCAGAAATACATTTAAAATGTGTTGTTCTCTCAAAAGTGTTAATAACAATTGGAGACGAAATAAAAAATAACAGACAAAGATGTTGACTGAAAAAAGCAGAGAGCACTTAAAGAGTACTTTACAGAACCTATTGTACAGTATGTCCTATTGAGAACTAGAAGGGCACTCGGAGTGCGCAGACCTGCACTAAAGCCAACAGTCCAGTCTTGTATGATATGCAAATCTGCAACATTCGGGAAAAACAATAACCGTGCTTCTCAACTTCATAAAAAACTGACACTGCGATGTTTTTTTTCCTGCAACATTTATTGCGATATGAAAAAAGACGGTAATTTTTACAAGATGACATAAATAGCTCTATTTGGAAATAATAAATAATTCTCGACTACTGGGGTGATTTTGGAAGGGAGTGCATCTACATAGGAAATAAAAATAAAAAAGGAACTGTTCTAATGTGAACCATTCTTTGTTGAACTTTAATGCTTTACAAACACCAAAGCAAGTAAGGCTGTGACTGCTCTTCTGATGTGATTTTGTAGAGGGAAATTAGTCAGTATAATACACTGGTTGACTCACATGACACCATTGTATTCATATCTACTATCAATCCAGGCTAAAGTCAATGATATTAATAATGCATGCACGTTGCTTACTCTAAATTTCAGGTTGTGGTCGACTAACGGGGCCTGATTTGGTTGTTTGATAAAATTTATATTTTTATAAAAAATATTCATTTATCAGAATCATTCATAATGACAAATGATTCTGATAATTGAATATTAAAAATTGTTTATTTTAGTGAGGACTCATAAATAACTACAAATAACTAATGTTAAGAAAATCAGTTTTTTCTGCATTTCTGTATTTTAAAAAATATATATATATAGCGGCTGATATGTCGGAATATCGGATTTTTAAGGGCGTTGTCACACATACCTCATTTGGTCTGGACTTTCAGACTTTTTTGTTTGATCCGAACCAAAATTACAGGTGTGGTCTCGGTCCGGACCATGGTCCGGTTTGTTTATAGTGTGAAAGCATTTTTTGGATGGTTCGGACTTTTGGACCAAATACAAGAAACTCTGGCAGACTCTCCTTGTGTTACAAGACCAGTGAAGCTCCTTTAAGGAATAGCTTAGTGCTTAGTGTGTAGGCTACATAAGAGAGTGACGGTGAATGCGTTCAGAGCAGACAGCTGTCAGCTATCAGAGCTGAGAATACATCAGCAGTTTATTTGTTAAGTGGTAGTAAATGTAGAGTGTAGGTTTCCATTTGTCTCCAGAAGGAAAGTTTCTGTGTCTCGCTTCTCAACAACACAACAAAACAAAAAGAGCTGCGGCAGTAGGGGAGAGCAGCAGTCAGTTGAAAAAACTCAGACACAGACAGAGGATACGAGAGGACGGGAAAGCCCGTCAAAAAACCAATCAACTATAAGTATCTGGAGACGCAGCGTATGTGATGACGGCAGGACGTAGTTTTGTCACGTTTAGATCTTTAGTGCGCTTGCATAACTGCAGTGTGAAACCCAAACTTACCGGATGAAATGTATACAATGTAACAAAAACATGAACCTTGGTTCGGACTTTCATGTGTGAAAACGCCCTAAAGCATCAAATATTTGTATCGGTATCTGCCTTAAAAATCGGTCGGGCTCTACTGTGCATGCAGAGCCATGCATGTCACACACTAGTAAGTAACTCTGTGTATCCAAGAACACTTAAATCAGTGTAAATTATGTTATTAGACCCAGACGTCTGTTTAGATTGTAGATTAGTGTTACGTTTCCAGTTTCGTGGCTCCGAAGGGGCGGCTGTCTTAAGGGGAAGGCTCGGCTGGTAACAATCATATAAAAAGATGATGAAAGTTTACTTTTCTATCAAGCAGCAAAATAATTGTAGCACTAACATTGTACGTCCTGCAATGTGACAATCGGACATATGAGTTCTTGATATTGTTTTAGTTGAAAAACCCATAAACAGAGATTTGAAATAATTTTTTAGTTTATCTCTCCTCTCGCCTCTGATTCTGGAAATGTTTCTGAGTTGGAAAAAAGTTACCTTGGTGATGCAGCTGATCCTTAACGCGGAGTTCACCATCCATGGTTACTGCTAGGTTTTTAACCTGGTCACCTTGTTTTTGGTTATTTTGACTCCAGGTACTTGGACCATCTGTCTCTTGGTTTAAGCACCCACAACCTCAGTTTTCTCCCTGTTCAGCTGAAGTAAGTCAGCGGTCATCTGGTCATTGATCTAGCAGCTGACCGGGGAGTTGATGGGTTGGAAATGGATAGTGAGACAAGACGCTGCGTCATCAACATAATTATAGTAGCTGATGTTATGTTTGGTGATAATGTAGCCAAGGGGAAGGGCATATAGGTTAAATAGAAGAGGACCCAGGATGGAGCCCTGCAGGACCACACACACACACCAATTTGTGACTGTGGGAGTCTCCATGTATGACAATAAAATTCCAATTATGTAGGTAAGATTTAAATCACTGGAGAACCGTGCTAGACACACCCACCCAGTCTCTTCTCAGGATCCTTTGATCCACTGTGTCAAATATTTGAATGTATCATTCATAATAATATCTCCATAGAACGATCAGAACTGACTGATAAATGTTTAGAGACAAACATTGGTGTCACGTCAGCAGAAGACGTAGCCCCACAGGTACCTCTGCATATGTACATATCCACTTGCTTCACTGCAATATCATATAGACCAACTATTACACTAAATACATAAATGTTATTATATTACCAACCAATATACTTTGTCAGGCATGTATCACAAGTCCATATTTTTCTGTGCTCCGTTGACATTAAACCATCTAATGAAGATTCATTATGCATTTCCCTCTCCATCCACTGCGAATCAATAAACTGAAATGTATGCAAATTGTACAGAACCTGTAGACACTGGATTGCAGTGTTGACATCTGGGAGTAACAATGACCATCTCTGTAGAACAAAATCCCAGAAATGTATCCATTGCAATTCACTGTGCATTCTCAAAGGCAATGACAATCAGGCAATATAGGTACAAATGTGACTGTCTCTACACAATCACACAACACAGACCCCGCAGTCATACAATGATGAAGATGTTGTGTAAGTTGTATGGAAGGCCGTCCACTCGTATGCCCATTAAACCATGTTACACAGTAAAGGCTGTTTGTCACCGAGTCCCCTGTGAATCAGAGCGGTCCTTGGTTACACCCTCAGGCATTTATCAAAGGTTCCTCGTGGATGGCACAGTGTCCTTGGTAGAAAATTCATTCTAAAGGGCACCACACACAATAGAGGTCAACTGTAACCATCTCAGTGCATTCTACAGGTTTATTAGAAAGAGTAAACTGAAAACACAAAATATGTGTGTATATGCAAAATTATATTGTTTCCAATTCAAGATCTCAAGTATCTGTTGTGAATAAAAGAAGAAATGGTGGGTACAGGGTTCGTACACCTTTTCCAAGGTAAAATTCAAGCACTTTTCAAGCACTTTCAAGGTTCATTTTAAAGCTTTTTCCAGCATCTTACACCACCGTAAATTACATACCAATACATAGTCAAAATTATTATTTAGTGTTTTTATCACATTAAGAGATAATGCTATAAACAGCCACAATTGTGTTTTAGTATTAATTAGGGCCCTATTGGAACTGAAGGAATTATTATTTTCCCCGGCAAATTAATTGCCTTTTTGAGGGCCTTAACATATTCAAAAACTCACCAAATTTGGTGGTCGCATCAAGTCTGGTGAAAATGTACGTATTTTAAGGGTTTCGGGAATAGGCGCGCAAAAATGGCTTGCTAGCGCCCCCTACAAAATTAAAGAAATTGAGCCCCTGCAGTACGTTCAACGTAGACTCACGTTACTTTGTACACATATGTATCATGTCAAAACGTACAAGAAATGTCATTGGAGCCATACCCTGAACCCAACAAGAAGTCTGCCATTTTGAATTGAATGTTCGAAATTAGTGCGATTTTGGCCATTTCCACGTGTCGTACTTTAACAAACTCCTCCTAGTGGCGCGGCGGCCATTTTCTGCGTTTCACCATCGAAACAGGAAGTGGGTGTAACTCGAGTGTACATTGTCCAATTGGCTCGAGACTTTTCATGATTCATAAGACTCTAACTCTGAGGACATTTACCAGACGAAATTGACTTAAAGTCATAGTGCCCCCTAGTGGCAACAGGAAGTAGGCCAAAAAGTCAAGGTGCTATACTTTAACAAACTCCTCCTAGAAATTTCATCCGATGGACTTCAGATTTGGTCTGTACCATCTCAACACCTTAAAGATGAAAAGTTATTAAAAGAAAAACTTTTCGTCAAACGGTGTGCGCGTGGCATGGCGGCCATTTTGAGTGTTTAGCGATGAACGAGAAAGTGGCTGTAACTACAGTGTACATTGTCATATCTGCTTGAAATTTCCGACAATCAACAAGAGTCCAGGCCTGAGGACACATACAGGCCAATATTGACTTTTGGTCATAGCGCCCCCCACTGGCAACAAGAAATCAGCCTTATATGACAAACATCATCCGATTTACATGAAACTTAGAATGTGTGGTCTACATGTGATACTGAGCCGCCCCCAATACTTTAACCACGGCCACTTACTCAGGCCACGCCCCCTTTCATAACACTTGAACCGTTTAAGGTAGAGTCTTGTGTGAGGTGTCATTGAACTCAACAGAGAGTTCCTTCTTCATTGGTGATGGTTTGACCCACCCCTTATGCTTAAGCCATGCCCCCTTTCATAACATTTCAACCGTGAAAGGTGAACCCTTGTGTGAGGTATCATTGAACTCAGCAGAGAGTTTGTTTGTCATTGGTCATGGTTTTACCCGCCCCTTATGTTTAAGCCACGCCCCCTTTCATAGCTAATGAACTGTATGGCATAGAGTCTTGTGTGAGGTATCATTGAACTCAGCAGAGAGTTCCTTTTTGATTGTGATGTTTGACCCGCCCCCTATGCATTAGCCATGCCCCTTTTCATAACTATTGACCCGTTTGATGTAGAGTCTTGTGTGAGGTGTCAATGAACTCAGCAGAGAGTTTGTCTGTCACTGGTCATGGTTTGGCCCGCCCCCTATGTTTAAGCCACGACCCGTTTCATAACTGTTGACCCATTTAAGGTAAAGTCTTGTGTGAGGTATCAATGAACTCAACAGAGAGTTCCGTTTTCATTGGTCATGGTTTGGCCCACCCCCCATGATTTAGCCACGCATCCTTTCACAGCTAATGGACTGTACGATGTAGGGTCTTGTGTGAGGTATCATTGAACTCAGCAGGGAGTTCCCTTTTCATTGGTGACAATTTGCGGTGTCTGAGTGCCGCGCAAATGCACAGTCGCAAGGAGCGGCTTCCGCTAGTAACCCCGACGCGCGCAGAGGCGCAAGAGCCCATCCAACGCTGCTTGCAGCTTTAATTATGTTTATTCTCAATAGAATCAGTAAGATGCTGAAAAATGGTAGTTGTCAGTTAACTATGTTGCTGTATAAATACTGAATTATTGCCTTTAAAATGTTTAATATCTTCATGGTTCATAACATAACATACAGTAAGACAGCTATGCTGCCGCACTAAGGCAAAAGGTTGTAATGCTGCCTTGTTCTGACCGACCATCAAAGTGAACTGTACTGCTGCACTGGAGTTACGGTGTTATGATGTATTATGCAATTAAATCACCTCAGAGACACACTAACTTCAATAAAGTGTATGCAGTACATGTTTCGCAGTGCTTGCTTTTATTAGATTATTGACATGTAGGTTTGAAAAATAACATACTCTCAAGGGAAAATTATGCAGGAGATGGCTTTGAAACGTAAATGCCAAGATCAAGGTAATTAGAATGAATACACGGGTGCATAAAAAAAGGCCATCTTGGTGGTCTAATTTAAAATCCAGTAATAGCTAGCGGTAGCCTTTAGCTAGCGATGTAAGTACTAGTAACTAGTAGCCTAGGCTAACCTACTTGACAAACTAGACACAAACACTTTGCAAGCCATAATCAACAACTTATCCAGTAACAAGCGGTGCATTAGAACATTGTAGGCTTGTAGGATCTTAATTCACAGCCCGTAATACAAGGCTACATGTACTGAACTGAAATAAAATTTGCTTCTCATAGGCTAGCTCTCACCTGCCAATGACAGTCCACTGACTGAAAACTACGCAAGTTGGTTGGAGCTGCAACGACACACCTTCCACACACACCCATATACCAGCAGCAGGAATGTAGTAATTTAGAGCCTACCTGTTGTTGAACCCTGGTTAAAATCCATGCCAAACCAACAACGAGAAAGCAAATCCATTAAATCCACCACAGGTTTTTAAAACTTGCTGCCGGCTAGTCAAAACTCCCAGGTTGTTACAGGCTGTCAATTCTATCTATGCAATCCTAGAGTATGTCGGTTAGTGGGGAAATTAAAGACACACACCCCATTTACATTCACCTCTAACCATGCTCGTATTTTCCATGGGAGCACCCACGGTATCGGCACCTATGAAATAAATACAGATACATTTTCAAGCATTTTATCCAAAATTTAAACACTTTTCAAACCTTGAAAACACATCAAAATTCAAGCATTTTCAAGGATTTCAAGCACCCGTACGAACCTTGTGGGTAATAATTCTTAATAGCTCAATCCACTTACAAAGCTGAGCAACCACTGTGTAGTATCAACATGCAACCATTGTCCTTTTTTTAATTTTTTTTTTTTGTTTGGTGCGTCCATAGAAACTCATTTGCATCGTGTAATTTTTCCCTTCACAAGAGGACATCAATAACTGTAAACTACAGTACACTGGACAGTGTCTTCCTGCAACAGGAAACAAAAAATTTGACCCAATGCGGATATACAATTTGGTTCTAAGTGGTGCAAACCGAATAGTATTTTTTGGAAAAAATCTTCTATAACAAAGAACTATTTACCAATGCACAATAGCAAGCATGAAAAAGCTGCCTGAAAACACATTACACAATGTAATGGATCCAGGTATTTTTTTTATACCTGGATCCCAGTCTGCTTCATCTGGTAAGGAATAACTTTTACAAACACCAAACTGACATGAAAGTTGTCACTGCCTATACATTGTTTGATTGGTTTTCCTGTTTGCTGGTAACACGGCAAAACCATTTTTAGATATTAAACTTTGAAGCATTGTCACTAAAGTCAGATTTTGTCATTTATATTGTATTTCATATTTTGTTCATCAGCTGGCAGCCATACAAGTCTGAGTGCATACCAAAAAACCTTGATATGCCTGGTAACGCGTCGTCCCAGCAAATCAGCTTTAATACACATCCAAATCAAACCAGTCGGCTGCTGGAAATCGACAGAAGTTTTTATTTTTTATATATATTACTGGCAGTTCTAACGGAAAGGGGACACAAACACCTGTCAGCGTACTACATGACATCCCGGCCTGTTTTGAATTCCAGTCAAGGCAGTGATCGGGCCTGAGCAAAATGGAGCTATATCGCTGTCAGACGCTGTCAACACTTTAATAACTAAGAGCTTGTCTGTCGTTCTTGCACGCTGACAGGAATACAGATATTTCCTTTGTCTGTTTTTATTGCCCCCTCTGTCTGCTTTTCTTTCTTTTGCCCCTGCTTTCTCCAGTGCCGCCTTCCACACAGCATTAATATCCTTTTGCCACTTACAGAGCCCTTTGAATCCATCGAATAGATGTTGAGGAGATATGGTGTAATCCAAATTTTGTGGCTCCCTCCTCCCTTTGTGTTTTTCTAATTCTCATCTTTTTACTTGGGTCTCAATTTTCTCCTTTCATTACTAACCGCTTACTCTTTTTCTCCCCTTTTCTTCATGCCCCTGACTTATTTTCCTCTCTCCCCAGCCTATCTCGCCCTCCCTCGCTCTTCCCTGTTCGGTAAGGCTGCTCATGTCTCTTTAGTCACCCTAATCTTACAACATCAGCTCTGTAATGCATCTCATGAGTGGTAGGCATGGCAATCAGAGTTATAAACCCTCACTCTCCTCCAACCCTCGCCTCCCTTAAATCCACTTTAATTCTAGCTCCTGAGTGCTGCACAGGGGGGTGGTATATGGATTCAAGGCCAGGACTCACACACACACACACACACACACACACACACACTGTTCTGATTCCTAGCATACCCTGACACTGATAAAGAGAAAGAGGCCATTGGAGCAATTCCTTGAAATTACAATTATGCCTTATAAGTAGATCTGCATCCTCCACACCTCAAAATAAGGTGACTTGCTATTTATTATGCTGTGAAAGACAGACTGCACAGGATTTACACATGCAGATAAGAAAAAGCTCACAGCCAGTAACAATGTCTTAAGCTATAGCTGGTGCTCTGCAGGCTGTTAACCACATATACATTTTAATTCCATTATCATATCCTGTGTTTATTAGCATCCACAGCCCTCCATATAGCTCATTCTCCCATGTGACAAAAGGTAAATAAAGCTTTCTGTATGTACGTAGTGTGTGCGTGTGTGTGTGTGTGTGTGTGTGTGTGTGTGTGTTTCACAGTCTTCCTTTCAAGGAGCTAGTGTTATTTAGAAGACACGTGAATAGGGGGATGAGAAAATGTGTGGGTGCTTCTGTGTGCGGGGATGTTTGTACTGTACATGTGTGTCTGCTGGTGAAAAGTGCAATGCTATGGCTGTGTATATTACAGGGTACACAAGCACATAGCTGTACTCTAAGTGTGTTTCTGTTTCACCTTCTGTCATTTAGAAAACAATCTATCCTATCTATCCTTTTTTATGTGTGACCACATTGCTGGTAAATCATTCTGAAGACATCAAAGTGTGAAAAAAAAATTGAGGGGCAGATTGCAAGGGTGCTAATTCATACTCCACATCTTTGCTGTGACTTTGCTCTGGTGGTTGATGAAATGGCAAATCCTCCACCTGAATCAATGATTATGAAATAAAGTGAACCGGTGCTGGGTGGCAAAGATTGAATATTGAATATTCTCCCCACTTACCTAAACCTGATTCTGCAGTGTGGAAGGTTACCAACACAAAGAAAAATAAAAAACATTGAGATATAAACACATTCATGCAATCATTGTTTTTGACGTGATACAGCGGCTTTGAAGCGTCGTCTCTTGCCTTCCAAACAAAGTCAGTCCTTCATGGAAAAAACATACAGTCCCTTCGCACACAGAATTGTCTGACATAAGTTTATTTTTAATTTTTTCCACAATCCAGTTGAGAGACAAAAGCAAATATAAAAGAAAAAAAAGTGGCTGTATTTCACCATTTTGTTACATTTCCCATACTGTAAATATATCATGTTGAGATATTGAATGGAGGATAGTGTTGGGTACCGGTACCTCAAATTCGGTAAAAATCTACTGACCCGATTGTTTTGTTACTTAATGATGACTCTAAATTACACCTGCTCAAGAGACGAGCTAGCCGGGAATCTCAAGGAAGATTTGGCTAGCCGGCTCAACTGCAACCAAGAAAATTATAGCTCAGCGCTGGCTTCCCCCCCACTCGCTTTGTATAAAACAGTGGTTAGCGTATTTTCTAGACTTAGTTATGCTTGAGCTCTCTACAGCAAGGATTAACAAAGCCAAATCATCAACTATCAGCCTAAGGGAAAGCGCAGCAGCACAAATATCAGACCATAAGGACCTCAGCCCCACAAGAATTAGAGGAGAGTGACTAGGCAAGGTGTGATTTATGTTTGTTTTTTGTTTTGGGGGTAGGTTTTTGTTCTTGTTCATTTTGTGTTTCTCTGTTCTGTGCACCATCCAATATTACCTGGCACATATTGTGGAATTTGTTCTATATGTCTGAATGATAAATGGTACTAATAAAAAATTGATCTAAAAAAATATTTCGATAAAAATAATTCCAAACCTATTTATCCTGTTTACTTGTTATTTATTTAGATTTACATTTTACACTCCACACAAAATACAACACCTCCTTCTCCCCTCCCAAACCCGTCCCTACAACCTATCAAATCAAATAATTATACATTTTTTAGTTTTTATTTTCCATCTCTTTTAAACTGCTTTTTAATGTTTTAAGTAAAGCACTTTGAATTGCCTTGCTGCTGAAATGTGCTATAGAAATAAAGTTGCCTTGCCTTACAATCTCCAGCCTTTCAGTCATCAAAAGGGCAAAGACAACACTGCCTGTCTGTCTAAGTGGAAGTGCAACCGCACCACGGCCGCTTTCGGCTCACCATTATATTATATTGCAGCGAACACTGTACGCATGGAGTTTTGAAGTCTAACCACACTTGCTACCGCTTTACTGGCATTGCGTGTTGCGCGTGTGTGTGTGTGTGTTAGGGCTGTTGGAACGAATACCGAAAGTCGAATATAATTAGAATAGTAAAAAAATCAATACTATTTGAATGCTGAAATCACTATTCAAATGTGACTTTTTTATAAATATGTTGGCTAACATTAGCTAATCTCCCTCTTCTCGCCTTGGCCTACCCGCATGTTTCACTTCATACATTTATATAATAATTTGACATAGGTTCCCTTCAAGACCAGGCTAATGTTAGAAGTCCCTCTAGTGGACAGAACGTGTAACAACATCAACGTCACATCTAACCATTGATAATAAACAGATTATTCAGTGACGTAAACGTAGATTCAGCAAAGTGAAAGGGGGTTGATGTCAACATACATGGTGTTTCGTAATTTTGGTCTGTGTGTGTGTGTGTGTGTCACACACAAGTAGGCTTAAACACTCTCTGTAATGTTTACAGGCCAATCTCAAAACTACGTTCAGACAATGTCCTGTGTGCGGAGGCAGTAGTGACTCTATACAGCCACTGTATATTTTTAATTAAAGAGAGGCTCGTTTGGGCGGAGAGAGACGGAGCTTGTGAAGCTGGGGAAACACGTCTCCGACTCACAGACCATCAGCACCGGATCCCCTCAGGGCTGTGTTCTTTCCCCCCTGCTCTTCTCCCTGTACACCAACAGCTGCACCTCCAGTCACCAGTCTGTCAAGCTTCTGAAGTTTACGGACGACACCTCCCTCATCGGACTCATCTCTGATGGTGACGAGTCCGCCTACAGGTGGGAGGCTGACCACCTGGTGACCTGGTGCAAGCAAAACAATCTAGAGCTCAACGCTCTAAAGACAGTGGAGATGGTTGTGGACTTCAGGAAAAACCCAGCCCCACCTGCCCCCATCGCCCTCTGTGGCTCCACAATTGACACTGTGGAGTCTTTCCGCTTCCTGGGAACTACCATCTCCCAAGACCTCAAGTGGGAGCTGAACATCAGCTCCCTCGTCAAGAAAGCACAACAGAGGATGTACTTCCTGCGGCACCTGAAGAAATTCAACCTGCCAATGATGGTGCAGTTCTACACAGCCATCATTGAGTCCATCCTCACATCCTCCATCACCATCTGGTACGCTGCTAGCACTGCCAAGGACAAGGGCAGACTGCAGCGTGTCATTCGGTCAAAGAAGGTGATTGGCTGCAATCTGCCGCCGCTCCAGGACCTATACGCCACCAGGACTCTGAAGCGTGCTGGAAAGATTGTGGCCGACCCCTCCCACCCCGGACGCAAACTCTTTGAGACACTCCCTTCTGGCAGGAGGCTGAGGTCCATCAGGACCAAAACCTCACGTCACATGAACAGCTTTTTCCCCTCCGCCACTAGCCTTATTAACAAGGCCCGGAAACCACCCTGACTCTCCACCTTCATGCCACTGTTCTCTCTCTGCTGTAATGCTCTTTATTTTTATTTATATCTTTATTTATTCTTTATTTCTAACTTAATACATACTGTGTAAATATACTTATATTGTTTAATATTCAATCTAAAGAATGTGTGATGTGCACCAATAACACCAAAACAAATTCCTTGTATGTGTTAAAAAACATACTTGGCAATAAAACCCTTTCTGATTCTGATTGAAAGTGGCTGTATCACGCACCAAGTACAATATTAAATGAGCATGAATCTGTGTGGATGGGTTATTAAATCGAGAGCACAAATTAGTGTTTTTTTTTTTCCCCTCCATGACACCCCGGGGAGCTTTTGAAAAACTGACATGAAATATATTTTTTAAAGTATGGCCCACTTTATCTGCAGTGACACAACAGCCTTGAGAAAAACAGAGAAGGGACACAACAAGCCTGAAAAGAAGAGAAGTGTTGCATAACTGTCTCGTCGACATTAATTACCTCTCCGACAACAGAAGGTAAGCTTTAAAGTTAAATGAAAGGGATTGGAAGAAAGAGATGACGTAACGATATATGAAAAAAATGTGATAATAGTGAGGTATATAAATGCAGGCTAAATGCATTTCATTATTTTCAGTCATAGTTTCCTCCTCTTATCTTATATTGTTGCTAAGCTTGCTTACAGAATTGCATGTCTAAAAAAAGATCAGGATCTGTGCTATTGAATATTTCTAAGTTGAATGTTGCACATGCAATATGTTGCAATGTATTTGATGTTTTTTTCCCCGTGGGAAACTAAAAATGTTGGTTGATTCTGCTCCATAGAATATTCTATTCTAAATGCATAGGCAGACTGTTGAGGGTAGATGTCGAAGAGTAGTCTTGAGCAGGTGTAAACACTCAGGATGAGTCGGAGATGAGGTTGAAACGATGGGATTTTTATTATTTTTTCCCCAATTAAGGCCATGGAGGCAAGAATGATAATATAAAAATTAACAAAATTAAGGAAAGCAACAAAAATGTACTTTCAAGAAAATAAAGTAAAATTGACTTGGGAGTCAAGACAAGCACATAATAACAACATACAACTGTTTCCTAATTGACAATAAATCAAGTCAATACTCTGAGGGCATCCAACAGACTTACGTCCTCCTCCCTCAGGTTTTCCTCACCCCCCCCAGCAACAGACACTGCCAGTCTATATAAGCCTGAAGCCCGCCCCTCAAATTGGAACATACCAACACCACAGTATAAGGCAGGCGTGGCTCAGGTGAGTAAACAAATAAAGCTTAATACAGCCAAAACATATAGCTATAAAGCTAAACATTTACAAAACATAATTTATATGATTCATGTTAACACTTCACAAAGCCACACGATACATTGATTGCTAATAAAATAATTACTCATGATTCCGGTAACTTCTTGTTACTCCGGAAGTCCTAGCGTCATTTAAACTCGCTGATCGCGGCAAACTTTCCTTATAAACAAAAGAGCAGACGCCGGTAAGCCACAAAGACTACATGTTAACCTCTCTTACCTTTTAAACTCAATAAACAGCTATATAGTTAACAAAGATATAAGTGTTGCGTGATTATTATAACTGGTAATGTTTGTGACATAAACGGTATGGTTTTAAACAATAGAGAATGATGTATTGATGGATGTAGCCTTAGCACTTTAAATCACCGCAGTATGAGATGTTAAATATGTGCGCAAGAAAGCTACGGGATTACTGTGGGGACTTTGATGAATGAATGGCTATGATTAACAGAACATATGAAACCAGTATGATAAGTAACAGAGCATATTGACACGCTAACAAAACATATACAGGCAACATTTACAGGCAACATTTACAGACTTTGAGATCAACTAGGTAGTGCATTGCTACCGTGACGACAGCCATACGCCCCGTCACACAGACATACACACATTGATTCACACATACAGTTCAGAGGATGAAGAGAAGATTGATGATAAGTGTTTCTGTCAAGTACACATTTTTAGCATAGTGAGCAAATGTCATGCTATGAAAACTAGGAGAGGTCGTGCTGTCATAGTACGTGTGTGAGTGTGTGTGGGCATTGTGTAGGCACGGGCAGGATGACGCACTTTTATGATGTCATCTGTCCTCTGGAACAGATTGGATTTAATTGGTCGGTCGTTTTACAGCAGCATGCCTTTTTTTAACAAGCGCAGCTATCAATCACACACACGCACACAGTGGTTCTAGTAAAAACTTAATCATCTCTGCTGCAGACTGGAATATACTTCACCCGGCACTACACTATGAAGTACACAACATTTTGTGAGTGATTCATATCAAATTGTACGAGGACTCTTAGATCACACATACACCAACATAAATTGCATAGTCTCTCCTTTCTCCATGAACAGACACGCGTGCAGCTATTGGCCCTCTTGTTCTCACAATGTTCGCCGAGGCCTTTACAACATGAATCCTATTGTGACTGTGCAGCGATATATCAACCTTAGCCTCCTAGCCTGGCTGTGTCCCACCCCAGAGCAAACCCTGTGTTCTCCTAGTTTGCAGGCCTTAGTAGCACTGATAACACTCTGGGTCTACGGGCCCCCATTTATCACCTCAAAGTACCAGCTCAGTGGATGCTTTCCTCCACATCAACACCACAGGACTGTCGAGTAAAAGCTCAAAGAGTTTGGGATGCACTGATATCATTTCTTTCCACTGACAAGGAAATTATCATGGGGATCTGTGCCAACTCCTTACCAATTAATAACGCCTCCTGGCCTCCTGACTTTTTGTCATCCTGTCCTCCAGTTTCTGAAGTAGGCAGCTTGTGGTCGCTCTCATCATGTCAGAATAAGTCTTAACTAACACATGCATTACTTTTCACATTGGCAAAATAAAATGCAAAATATGTGGTGTTACATTTGATAAGACACTCATTCACTTAGAGACATGTCCTGGTCACTATAGTGTAGAGTGAATGCTCTGATAGAGAGATATACAGAGAAGGGAGGGGCTGCGATGAAATCCTGTGTCGGCTACCGACATCCAAACATTCATCCAGCAAACATTCACACACTGTGTGAGATCACAAGCCAGGAAACCAGGGTCCTATGAAACGCTAGCTAGTCCACCATAAAACAGCAGAGCAGCGATGCAGCAGCCTCCGCCACGCGACCAACTAGGCTTCTGGCCCTGGTGACTGGACTTCTTTTCTCTTTATGAGATGGGATATAACATAAACCTGGCTGCTGAGATAGTGGAATACAGATTTTTTTCTTCTTCTAAAACCGCTGTAGTCTCATCACAGGAGGTAATAGAGACAGGATTTAAAAAGGGTAGTAGTGGAAAGTAGAAAGTGCAACTATAATAACTGCTTAACTTCTCAAACCTTTGAGATACCTTTAAATAGAATCACGGTTGCCGAAATGGCTTAGCTGCAGTGGAAAAAGAACATCACAAACATCCTATAATGCATCCTGAACATTGAGTTATCATAAGTATATGGCAAGACACTTCTACTGGGGTAGTTTGAGCTTCCTGTGGGAAGATTTTAAGCAGATGTCAGTCTGGACAGTTTTAACTGATCTGACATCCATCACTATTCTTAATTGGTTACTTAAAAAAACAAAAAACAGCAGTACCGCCATGTTAATAAACCATTACACCAAGCTTTTCAATAGACTGGGTGAGTTGTAACGTATAGATTTACCAGTCATCCAACAACACACTGCGTTGACAATCGTAGTTATGAAAGCCATGATTTGATAAGCAATACATTTCATGTTCATGTGTATCCTGAATGAAAGGATGTACCGCAAAGAACAAGCTGCACTAATGTGTGTAATGAAATTCCGAAGCAGTGGAACCAGCAGGCATCAGAAAAGACCGAAAACCTGTTTGTGTAGCATGACAGAACATTTACAGTCATACACAGCTCCTTGAAACAACGTAATGTAAAACATTACTAACAGTTCCTCTGTAGCTACTTAAATTGAGATAATTTAGGCTTTAATCCGGAATAAACACAAATTGAATTTGTGTATGCGTGCGTGTGTCTAAATAGCGGTGGTGATGCTGGTGGTAGAGGGTCGTACATAGTCTATAATAATAATAAGACATTTTATTTATGGGCACCTTTCTTGATACTCAAGGACACCTTACATGAACAAATAGTAAAAGAGAAAACAGATGCACAACAAAGACTACACAGAATTGCAAAGCCATGAACAACAGACAAATACTATCAAATTACACTGAGTATGCCCGTTTGAAGATGTACGTTTTTATCTATGGATCATTTGTGATGCATACTGTATGCCATGAGAGTGTGTGTGTGTGTGTGTGTGTGTGTGTGTGTGTGTGTCTCTGTTGGTTCATATCAAGACAGATTGATTCATGGGACTCATCCCCCAGATTGGGTTCCCTATCGATCAGGCCGGCTGCGGGCGGCTGCTGACCCAGCCTGGGAACCACAGAGCACTTATTACTAACAGATACACAGCGGCTGCAGCATGCAGGGTTCCGTGGGCCCCGGGGCCTCACAGGAGGTGTGGGGTGACAATGGGGTGTGCTGACACCTATTTCTGCATTTAAACACTGTTGGAAATACATTACAGAATTAAAATTATGCAGTGATTAATGTAGGGGTGACATCACAAATGAAATGAAGGTGTTGCCAAAATAAAACAATTGAGCAGGAAATTAATGTAAACAATAAAACACTTAAAACTTAATTTTGTCTTATGTTAGTATAGTGGTAAAGGAATATTTTCAACTGTTTCAATCATAGCCAGATTTTTGTTGACATTAATCATACCAAGGTTTGGCTTACTTGACAAATGATACAGATTAAAATGCTACACCTAGAGCAACTGATCTATATCTCAGAGTTTATCTAATGTTTTTTAATCTTTCTTCCATCAATGCAGCTCGTGTATTTTTGTCTAACATGCAGTCTTCCTATCCACTTTTTTGCCTTAAGTGACATAAATAATCTTTTCTTTTCTGTCTGTGCAGTAGAAAGAGCACATAATCTGATTTTTACATTAGCACAGGTCAGGTGAGATCCCTGCTGTGGCAATTTATAATCTGATACCAGATTTAGAGCTTAGGTTATGCAAGATAGAGAAGCAGGACAAGTGTGTTTGTGAAGCAGCTAAACGTGACAGAAGCTCAGTGTCTGGCATAATGATGCATGTACTATCTGTAGTTTCACAAAGAAACACACACACACACACACGTTATTGACACGAATATCGGCACTATAATCAGAGTACAGAGTCCAGTGCTTTCTGTACTCAATACTTACAAAGACCTCTGCTTAAATCACTTCAGCCCGGTTTTACCACTGCCAGACTGACAATATTTTACCCTGGTCTTGTATCCTGTTACCTGCATGGGCTGAGATGTATCACACACATAAAATGGTATTAAAAAAAAAAAAAAGTGAAATCAAAATGCTTGCACCCCATGCACACTTCAGACCAGGTGGAGCAAACCAAGTGTGATGCAGTTAAGTAGAAATGACAACAACAAAATACATAAAACATGCTATCTTATTAGGCAATGTAGCACTGTGTATTTGTGCCGAAACGTAACGGTCCTCACAGTTGGGGGGGTCACGGTCTGGTGGATGCAGGTGACACGCAGAATATACAACATCAATATTGATGCAATCTGGCAATACATATTTTATCTCTTGATAATTCTTTATTATTTATTCTGTGAAGCACTAAATGTTTGGATACGACCCTTTTCGCCTTATTCCATTATTGATGACGCTTTTGACATTAAATGAAGATTGAGATGTCACTGCCGATGATGACTTACAGACACAGTGTGTGTGATTCATGATTGTCAATGTCAGTGCTTCAGGGTATGTAGCTACAGCTTTGGTAATTGTCAGCTGTGTAATTGTCAAACATGAGAACCACCGTGACAAATATTTAGTGAACATGCAATTATTTTCTTTGACTATGTCAAAGATGTCTAAATGATGTCTAAAGAGTAGTGAAGCAGACATAAGTATGTGCATACAACTAACTAAGGACACGCCACCGGCGAACTGTGGCGGTGAAAATCAGGGTTGTGTCTGTGCACATCTTCACAATGGAATGAACAGATAAAAATGTATTTAAATACTGTATACCATACATATTTATAAAAACGTAATTACCTAAATACTGTCTTCCTGTATATATATATGAGGTAAATTAATTTACCTCTAATGTATTTCCATTTCACTTATCATGCTTGAGTCACAATATTATCACAAGACTCATACCACATGTATATGAAGCTAAACAATAAATGGTCTGTCTCAGACACACGTCTCTCCACACAGTGCTGCTGTGTGGAGTTGACATGTGTGTGCACACAGTCGATTAGCCACTGCAGGAGTGGACGGTTTGCTGCTGACTCTGCTATCGCCTCCTCAGACCCACAGTCGCGACCCTGAGGCAACGCAGGCAAGTGCCTGTCTATATGTGTTTGGGTGAAAAGGAAAACAAGATTGAGTTTTAGACAGTCAAGAGTTACAGTGAGGACATGTATGCCGAGTGAAGCGAAGGAGCACTTCGGGATTTTACAGTTAAAGTTACATTAAGGATTAGCTTCGTGTCCGAATATTATTACTTATTTTTTTTCCAGAAAATGAACGGTCTGTCTATGCTCTCTTTTTATTGAGAGAATGGATACCATAAAATGTGTAGTTCCACTTTCAATCTCGTCAAAGTTTCTTGATTTATTGCTCCTAGCAACTGATTTTAGGATATTTCATCTGAAAAAATATCCTCTCACACACGAGGTGCTTAGAGCTGCACAGATTAATCGATTAGTTGTCAACTATTAAATTAATTGGCAACTATTTTGATAAACGATCAATCGGTTTCAGTCATTTTTTATGAAAAAAAAGTAAATAATTCTCCAATTCCAGATTGTTAAATGTGAATATTGTCTAGTTTCTTCTCTCCTCTGTGACAGCAAAGTGAATATATATATTTTTAGTTGTGGACAAAACAAGACACATTTGAGGACGTCGTCTTGGGCTTTGGAAAACACATTTTTTCACATTCGACATTTTTCACCATTTCCTGACATTATATAGACCAAACAACTAACTGATTAATCGAGAAAATAGTTGACAGATCAATTGACAATTAACAGGATATGTTTGTTATTCTGTGTGGCTCTGGATCGGCAACAGCAGCGGGTTTAGTCGGAATAAGCACAAGAAGAGCTGTGTAGTTAGCATCTGCCGTAAGAAGCCACCGTATAGCAACCATCAAAGAACTCAAAAAGAACTAACCCTCACCACCATCAATAGGAAATCAACAGGCACAAGTGCAGAGTGGACACTGGCAGAAATCAGGCCACAGAAAATAAAGTGTCTTTCAATAAAAGAGTATGCAAATCTGTCCTCATGTGGCAATGCTTCTCATCTACTGTTTGTAGTGTGCTTTCACAGCATCATATACATCAAAAAGCAAAAGGAATTAATGTAATCAAATTAAAGGTGCAGTAGGTTAGACTTATAAAACTAACTTTCTGTCATAAACATCTGGCTCCTCTGGCACCACCTACAGCCTGTAGTGCGATTCGCAAAAATCCACAGCTCCCTGTTCAGATGCACCAATCAGGACCAGGGGGGGGTGCCTGACTGCGTGTCAATCACTGCTCATGCACACACATTCATTCTCCCTTGTGGGGGGGAGGGCCTTATGAGACTGTGTTGGGCTTTAGCAGAAAGGGGGGAGGGACTGAGAAGTTGTCGATGTTCACATTTTTTGATTAAGTCCTGGATCTTCGCAATCCTACCTACAGCACCTTTAAGGAATGAATTTAGTCAATTTAAAAGTCATATCAGCGAGAGTGTACAGATGTGTATGTGTGTGACGGTGTGAGTTGATGTATGCGATAGGCCCTGGGCAGTACCCAGCACCAGCTGTTGGTAATAAGCTGTGGCTGTTAATGAACGCTCCCTCTAAGCTGTGGAGCTACAGGGCAACGAGGCCCATCTACAACAGCGGCCTGGCCCTACACTTAGCAAACACCCATGCTGCTCCCATAATATAACCACATTACTCTGCTCTTACTTTTTTCTCACATGCCAGCTCTTTCGCTACCCCCTCATGGAGTCAAATCAACCTAATAGATCTGCAATGAGCCTGCCGACCATTGTAATGAAGCTCAGCCTTGCGCTCCACACAAATGCCAAAGGACATTGAATGAATTGATGCCAAAGAAGAAATATGAACGGAGATATAATGGTTTTATGTAACTTAAAACATGAGAGGGATTAGCTGCAAGGTTAGGTCAAGATGGAAGGCACACATAAAAAAAAAAAACTCTTACACACCAAGGTCACCTCCCTGAACCTTTCATCTCTGTATACTGTGAACTTTTTCTCAGGAGATGCAGCTTCTCACATTGTACAGTATGTCACACCCTATTGCAAATTGAAGAAATGCAACCTTTGTCATAAAATGTTTAGTCTATATCAACAGCGCTTAATTTCCGGGATTGTTCAGGTGCTGCTGGATATCCCACCGGACATCCCTCTTTTTTTCAGCCAGATGTCCCTCACCTTCCTCTTTCTTTGTGTTGGCGTTCTAACCTCCGGTGGATTTCTGAGGACTATGGTTAACTGCTCCTCAGATCTCTGCAGGGTAAATCCAGACAGCTAGCTAGACTATCTGTCCAATCTGAGTTTTCTGTAGCACGACTAAAACAACTTTTGAACGTACACATGTTCCACCAAAACAAGTTCCTTCCCGAGGCTATTTTGCAGAGGCACCGTGGCTCTGTCCGGCGATTAGCGCCACCCAAGACGATTGTGATTGGTTTAAAGAAATGCCAATAAACCAGAACACGTTTTACTCCCATCCTGGAATGCTGTGTGGACTAGCCAGACCTTACTTAGCAGCACCGTGGAGGAAGGTCTGGCAATGCAAGACTATAAAATGTACTTCTTTACTTTAGCAAAGCCTGCATTACTTTACCATTCTATTGTGTCACATTTTTTCAAGAACTCACAATAAAATTCTAGCTAATTAGTAAATACAGCAGTAAGTCTCCTCTGTGCTGTGATCTGTGAACAAGATGGAAAGATAAAGTTGTGTTTTTTTGAGTGAAGGAAACCAAACCTGAACATTGGTGGTCTGTGCAACTTTTCTTTGATTTGAGGATTAGAGCTATGGACGGTTCATCGCTGTCTCAACAATTACTCTGAGGCTAATGGAAGCGGACACCGTTAATCTTGACATGCTGGAACCAATGTCGATCTAGCAGTGCTCTCCATCTCTTATTCCTAGAGTGTAGTCTCACACCACTCAGCTGAATACACTAAGCTCAATGATCACACACTATAGGCACGCCATCATTTATATCAATCCAACGCAATCTCAGCAGTCAAGATATTACAGTTTAATTTATTCGTTTGAGACAAGACAAGGATAAAATAACAGCAGTAGGTTTGAGTGATTGCCATGTCAGGGATTTCTGCAGCCTCCCAAAAAAAAAAAAAGGCAGAAAGTCAGCAGAGCAGTAACAGAGCTACTGTCAGCAACATTAACATTTTACAAGTCAGGATTTATAGTCATTAGCGTTAATGATGTTATTTCTAAGCCACACCAAAGTCACATTAAATATCGAGCTAGACCTTTATGGTTTTATATACTGGGAGAAACAAACATGAAATTCCGTCTCCATCTGTTTTCAGATGTGAAAATCTAGATGTCAATGACCTTAAGACCTATCATCCGAACCAGCTCCTGAGAGAACGAAATGGTTACAATAACAGCAAAGACTGCGTGCATTACATCCCTGACCCACATTCTCTATACCGACAATAGAAACTTAAAATACAAATACGATCAAACAGTAGCATCCTTGTCATTAACAGCCTCTCAGGATACTCGTGGGTGGGGAACAAGCAAGACAAGCTGTCCAATGACAGTCTTAAAGAATGCATATACTACAGGGGGATTATTTTGATAAGGGAAAGAGATATTTTACCATTGATAGCAAATGTAATCCATCAGGATCCAGTCAAAATGTGAGATGCCTATCAATGCCATAGGAAAGAGAGCCTGATAAAAGTAGTAGGGAACCAAATAAGTATTACTTACCATTATCTGTCTATCATTTTCCAATCTATTTCCCACGTATCCTTCCACATTTCTTCGTCTAGTTTTCCTCTATTTAAGACACTGTTGTGTTAAAACACAGTAGAGCACAAAATGGCATAACTGGGGCCTCAAATGAAGCAAATGAGTGGCCGTTTAATTGTAACTGTGGAGTTAAACTGGTTCCCTGTGGTAGGGAATAAGAGATGGACGCCTTGAGTAGTAATTATCTCAGGTAGCAATCTCATTACCACCCTCCTCTAGTATTTAAATGTGGCCATGGGCTCAGGAGTTATATTGTGAAACGGCCATTTTGTTGTGATCCTTTGAGGCCATGCAGTTTATCACCAGGCAGGGAAAATCACTTAAGTGCCGGTTGCGTTTCCAGAGTGTTTTTTATTGTCTTGGTTTTCACGTTAGTGGCTGATATTTAAGATTTGTACAATTAAGTAGCCAGGTCGCTGCTATCAAACGGAACATTGCCTCAGTGTAGTACTTTAATGATCAAGGTGATGAAAGAAATTCATAAATTAGGACAGTTATGAACTGTTTCAATGTTCACAGTGGGGCTGATCCTTCATTTCTGTATCAGCCCAGAATAAAGCAACTTTACATAATGCTAGAATTTGGGAGTTGTATGAAAAGAACTAAGACTGAATTTAAAAACAAATTAGCTCCAGGTTTTGACACATTTTGTGAGGGTTTGTCTGACTATTGAACATTTTAGATGGGCAGGGTAGAGAAAAACAATGTGTTCTACTAAGTGCCTCCCTACACCCAACACAGAGCATGAATCCATCATTTCCTCATCCTAATTGTAGATGTGTGGTTCACTGAGCATCCTTAGTACATGGGTGCCAATCCCATTGCCTGAAGAGGCTTCTGTTGGCTCTGACTAGCCTGAGGTTGGCATTCAAGGGAGGGAGAGAGAAAAAAGGCAAAGAGAGATGCTAATCATCTGAGCTGAGGAGAACAAGGCTTGAAAGAGACAGAGAGATGTGCACAGAAAGATGTCTCTGTCTCTGCCATTTTTGGAGTCAGAATGAGACAGACAGAGAGATGTGCACAGAAAGATGTCTCTGTCTCTGCCAATGCCATTTTTGGAGTCAGAATGAAATTTAGCAGATGATGAGGATCTTTCTTTACAGTGTGCCTGTCTGCTTTTACATTTAGGAACAACAATTACCTTTGCCACTACCTGCCTCTTAAGCCTGGCAATGAATAGAAAAACAGCAATATTTGACTTCCAGCAATGATATATTTTGCAACACTGATTGTCAAGTTCTTTGAGTGGTGTGGAGCTGGATATGACATTCGTTCCAATGTGGATTTGGACAGCATTTATTAAATTCTGACAAAAACGCAGAGGGATGATGTGAGTGTGATTTAGTTATATTTTACACAGCTGATCCGATTTTGAAGAACCTTAGGTAAAAGATGCATCTCACCACTGCATTACGTTGAGACCAATAAAACTGATTGGACAAAGATAGTGCTGCAAGATTAGGTTGTTATTAACTGCCTCACTGCAAAATGTTACGTTTGCACAGTCAATAAAATAATAATTTATATAAATTTATAGACACTTTCATTGAAAGAAAAAAAAAAAAAAACACCCAAAACTAATAAATATACCATTAACCATTGTTGCCTTACTTCTACTTTTGGACTGCAGTGCTGCTGTTCTGCTCAATAATCAATATATGCTCCAGTGTATGCAGAACAAAAAATAACATAACAATTGAATAAAGTATGAGCTGTGCAGAAAATGTATGATGACAGGCTTGTAGCATCTTTTTTGGTGGAACCTAAAATGTCTGCAAAATATGCACGCACATGCATGCCAGAACTATGTTGAATTTGCAGGCTGACACAAAAACGGCATGCATCTCAAAAGCAAAACTTAATTATCTCACATTTCTTTGCCCAGTGGTCTTAATGAAGACTAAACTCAATTTGCACTGGTCCCCTAGATCAAATTTTAATTAGTTCTTTTTTTTTTTTTCTTTCTCCTTCGCTCCCAATCTTGATTCTTTCAGGGTGGTAAGAAATGGGTGCGGTATTTGATTATGTGCCCCCATTCTGCACTGCACACCAGGGGTGAACATTTCCCTAACCAAACCTCCGGTCCCCACCCGGTTTCCAAACTTCCGCAGACAGACAAACTGCCACTCAGTATTCAAACAACATCAGACCTCTGGGCCAAACACTCCCCGGACAAAGCTAGACCAGCAGACACACACACACATACAACTATTTATGAATAAGATTCAGGAGACATGCTTGAATTATCACAGCACAGTACTCGCAGAGGAAAATATTCACCTTGGGATTGGTTAAAAAAAATGTTTTATCATGAATGCGTGACTGCATGTTTATCTTATTGTATTGTCCACATTCTGCTGTGCTGATTACTACTGCATGTTCATAATGCATAGTAGGTACTGCAGCGAGACCAAGCTAATTATTAGGAGGCGAGCGATAACACTGACACATCATTAAAGCAAGAGTTGGCTGCTGCAAAGTGCTGTGAGCTAGAGTTTTAAACTCTACCCATCACATTTTCTCACTTGGTTTGTGTGAGGTGTTGATACGTCCCATTAGTCTGTCCATCTCTGATCCAATCCCACTATCCCAATCCTATCCCTCGCCCATGTCTTCCAACCCCCACTGATTCTAAATGATATGCTGATAGAAAGCTAGCGTACTGTAACATGTCAGCATATTTACAGATAAAGCCTCTGTCCGCTTTTTAATAAATGCCTTAATGGTCCAGAGCACTTTAGGCCTAGTACACAACAAGGAAGATGAAATGGAATTTGCCCGTAACATTGCATCTCCCTCTCATAAGTTACTAGGATGGGAAGGTCATTTTGAATTTTAGTGAAATGTGGAATAGCAAGCTAAAAGATAAGTGGGCCGTTAATAGCAGTGAGGCTATGCATTGTACGTCTGAATTGTTAGAAAAAGTCCCATTCAAACAGGGAAAGCACTCAACCACACAGATTTAAAGTCTGATGTTGCGTTAAAATCCACCTGAGGCAGTTGAACAAATAATGTGTGAATGAAAACTGTAAAACCCCATGCACATAGCAAGTCTTCTACTGACGTCCATACCTCTAAATCTGAATCACTGCATCTGAGCCACATCATGAGTCACTTTCACAAGCTTCATGAATTTGAAAATGACAGAGGAACAACTCATTGATTCCTGGATCCTGATCGGTGCAGCATAACAATAGTACAGTACAACAGAATTGTGCCTGGGCTCCCAAACTGGCTATTAATTTGCAAAAACCTTTACAATTTGCATTTACATTGGAAAGTAATGCAGTTTATTAGCCTCACAAAGTAGAGATTAAGGGTTTTGTCTTTCCACAGTAAACATTTGGAAATCCCCTCTTCAGTATACAGTATTAACAAATGAAACCCAATGTAGTAGGCAATATCAAATAGCTGCAATGCATAAAGAATCAGAGAGAGAGAGGGGGGGGTTGGGGGGCAGAGAGAGAACAAGTTCTGCAGTGATTTCTAATCAACAGTTAGCAGTTCTTCATTGCTCATGTTGTACACCAACTGAAATTAAGATAATTGGTGGTTTGTTTGTGTTTCAGTTAATGTGCACACATGCCTAACTGTGCTGTATAATAAAGATGGGCTGTAACCTTCAGTCGCTATGGCAGCGAAGCGATATAAAACAACATGGATAAGTGGCGGAAATTATAAAAATAAGTTGACTTACCGACTTGAGATGAGTCACCTGTAGAGGATGAAAGAGAAGAGAGAAAAAGAAACGATGGATCAATTCAAAGAGCAAAGCAAAGTGTCACATGTTCACCTGCTCACCAAAAGAAACAGTAGTTATGACAAAATAGATATAACAACACTGGGGGACAAAAGAAAAGTCAGACTGCAATTAGCATTAGATTTCTACCAGAGTACTATTCCACACATAAGCCTCAACAGAGCTACTAATTTAGATGGTGGAGGAAAACAACTACCATGGATGTTGATTTATTTTTCATTTATAAAACATGTCTAAAAAGGTCAAAAGAGGACTTCACAGGCAACAGCTCACTTCATGACATTCACTTTCCTCCTCTCTCTACTCTGCAAATAACTCCTCCTAGGACTCAAACTCATTAAAAAAGACTGTGTTGTCAGGTTCTTTAAAAAAATGTATTCTCCCTAGCTGCGTTCACCAAGTGTTTGTGACTTTAAAACACCAGATTATCCAATTAAGATTTGAACAAAAGCAACCTAGCCAAGAGGAATAATAATAAATACAAAAAGTATCTAATGACTTTTAACAAACATCAGACTAGGCCTAGCATTCTACCTCCTGGAAGAATGACATGGCACATCGACCGATGATTGGTTAGGTAGACTTTACACCACACACAGTTACTGTCAGAGTTACAAATGTGATGGATTGTGATAGAGAAAGAAAGAGAGGTACGGAGGGGGAGCAAGTTAAAAAGACATTGAAAGGACTACACAATACCTCACCACGCTACGTAATAAAAGAGGAACACGGCCCGTCTAATTCTCCTTTTGGATTCCTTCCAATGTTCAATAGGTAATTCAAAAATGAAAAAAATAAGAACGCATGATTTTCATCTGAAATATTGATAAATGCTGTCTGGTCAAATTCCTAATTAAACACTGGAACTGTTGGCAGGTATTAGGTATTAAAGCGAGCACACCGTAGTCATTTATCAATTCAGGGTGGAGGTCCATCCAATTAACTTGTAAAAAGCAACAACAACAAAATCTCAGAGAAGTTGGGCTGTATACACAGTAGAAGGTCGCACATGCTGCACATTTTTTTTGCTGTATTGGACCCATGTGTCCTCTTGTTAGTGACCTGTTGAACATTATACTAGATGCACACTTTTCCAGGACATACGGTATGTGTAAACATATTTTTTTTTTTGTGTCTCTCTTATATATTATCGTTTGTGATGTGTGATAAGATGTTAGATGACAAATAATATTTATATATAAAATAAAAAACTGAAGTTTTTTTTAATTTTTTTAATCCTTGATTATTGACCTTAAAAGGGGCTATATACGACATTCAGAACATTAATCCCTAATTCCCTTTGTGTTCATGCCCCACTGGCTAGCTAATCGTAGCCGCTCTGCACTGCACACTACCTGGGCCATTCGCGAATTAGCTTTTCCTAGGATGGCAAAGGCCCTATTGTGCCTCTGATTGGCTTACGCTGGTATCTGTACCCTAACCAATCTTACTCCCAATGCCTAAACCTAACCAACGAAGGAAACGAGTACTAGCCAATCAGAGGCAGAGTAGGGCGAGTCCTTCGCCATCCTAGGAAATGCAAATTTGCATGCCAGGCATGTGCGGCACAGCAGAACTCATTTGGTGTTTACCTCTGATAATGCTCGCCTGACCCACGGTGGCTGGACAGTGTCATCACAGAAGCTGACGCACACCCTGCGGTTTCCCCTCAGGTCGTCCAGTGAGCTAACCCCCATTAGCACTATTAGCTCCACTGTTGCCATTGTTAGCACTGCTAGCATCATTATCGTCATTTATAGCCCCTTTGTTAAGAGACAAAATATCTTTTAGGAAAACAGAAGATGACACTGTATTGTGTGTAACCTTGCACTATAGAATTAATAATGAACATAAATGCAATGTAGTTTGACACCATTACATCATGTTTAGTGCCATATCTGATGCACTGAATGGATAATGTACAAGATTTCTTTTTAACCTTATAGGGAAAAAGAGAACCTTTAACTAAATGCAAATGGTTTTAATTGGCTCTGTGTGTTATATAATTCCACTTAGATACATACAAAGATAAAGTTCATGAGCTCACTCAAATCCACTAAGCTGCTGGTTAGAGTTCTCTTAAAGTAGATCACCGCCAGCCATGAAAAAACTGGCCCAGGATAGGCTGCCTTGGTTACTGGCGAGGTGGCTACCACTCGATGTCCAAGGAACCCCAGCCAGAGCAGAAGGAGCACAGGGCGCTTTGCTTTGCAGTGTCAACATTGTTCTTGATCTACAATCCAGGCACAAGAGCTGAGACACAGTGGTGGATGAAGGAGCCAGGAATGAACGGAATCAATAGGGCTGCGTCTCCCAGGCCTCATTTGTTAATATACTGGGGTTTGACAAGGATCTCAAGCTCCCGAGTGGTACCAGCTGCCCTGCCTGCTCTGACATTAACAAACATCCTCTAACACATGGGGGCATAGCCAATGAGGGGGACAAGTATGGAGTGAGTGTGTGTGTATATGTGTGGGATAAAGAAGCAAAGATAGCAAATGAAGAGATAGTTTGACAAACATAGCTCATCTGTCATGCCTTTCCGCTTCTCCCAGGCCACATTGAGCACACCAGAGGACACAATGATGTGCAGAGCGGCATAGATGCTCCCATGTAATATCGTCTCATGGCAGCTGTGTACAAATATAAAGTTATGGCAGTCACGCCATCTTTACAGTGCGGGACACGGGGCTGGGGTGGCCATGTTTTATTGATGATATATCATTCTGGAGAGCTGATAGGACCCAGGGACAGAGCTATAAAGTCTCTTGTGACCTCTGTAGTGTAGTAAATAACCCCAGTTGGATTCCATCAACTGTTTGGGGGGTGCTCAGTATTTCATGAGGCCCAGCCTTTCCGTTTTCCACACTGTCTACACCGCATGACACCCCTCATTTCACCAAACAATGCATGTAACTTCTTGTGACCGTAGAGTGCCATTTCTGTAAAAGCAAGCTGAAAATTGACCCTTGACCACCCCCCCCCCTTTTTGGTTTTGGCAACTCAGTCTTATAACAGAGAAGTAGTGACCCCTGTCTGCTGTCAAATTTACTTTCCATCTCTTACCACTCTCTCCACACCTCTCTCTCTCAGCACCACTTAGCTGTCAGGCTATGGGCTGAAATATATGCCATCAGAATCTGAATTTGAATCATTTATATTTGAATTTGAACTGCTAAACTTGAATAATTGCATTGAAACACTGAATTTGAATCAGATAATTTGAAATTGAATTTATTCGTTTGGAGTCCAATCAAATTTGATCCTCAAAAGTCAACTCTCTCTCTCTCTCTCTCTCTCTCTATATATATATATATATATATATATATATATATATATATATATATATATATATATATATAAATATTCAGTTCTCACAATTCAATTTCAAGTTACTGTGACAGACAGGTCAAGGCAAGGCAAGCACTTCCTTCCTCATTTCATGGCGGGTACTGTGCTCCAAAACGTAGGTGCTGATTGGCCGAAGAGGAGTCCTGAATTCTAGCTACCGATCTGTGCTCGATTGCTCTTCCTTCATACTTCAACTACCCGGATGTCTGTCACAGTAACTTGAAATTGAATTTGAATTTTGTTCACCGTCGGGTCAAAGAAGCACAGACGTTTTAGCTGTTTATAATAGAAACAGCACAGGTGTAACAAATAGTGTTAACGATGGCTCCATTTCACTTAGGTGTCCCAGTGATTCATTCGTCGTCACAATTGGGAGTTTCAAACTAACTGTTTACAGCTGATTACATTACAAAAAAAGAATTTCAAGAATTGGAAAATAAAAGTGAATATGTTTAGAAAGCGTAGGTTTCTGAGAGTAAACTGAAGATCTTCCAAATGCCTGAATGAATGAGAAGCCCTTGTGATTTCTATTTTACACTCTCTTTGCTTTACAGCTTTATTAACTTGCACCTCCAAATAAACGACATCATTTATTACTTCTGAAAAAGACAGTGGGCGTGAGGCAACATCAAGAACAACATATTAGGAATCAATGAATTCTGTCAAAAACTCCAACTGAGCATGACTCATACTTGAACTGTTTCACTATTAATATTTCATCTAACCATCATGTCTCTGTCTACTGACATCAAACAATAGCTAAAACTGCTCTCGGTGTGGCCTCTTGCATTGTAAATGCAACTATGGTATCTAAAAAGAAATAACAATGCCACGCTTCTACAAGAGTCTCCCCCTGCAGTGGGCAAAGTATGGAAATAGGAAGGATGAATGTGCATTTATTGAATCCTCAAGGGACTGTTAGGGAAAATATATATTCATATTCTCTCACAGAGGTGACAACGTAACTGTTGGAATTACTATGTGCTTATTTTTTTAGAACAGTGAGTGAACAAGGGGAAACTGCTGGCATTCTGCCTTGATCAAGATCTTATTACTGATGGATTTCACCTAATACGCTAAATGGATGGAAACAGTGTGCTACTCACACCACTGTGCTCTCCTGAGTTTGCAAGAAATAAAATACCCTAAAATCCCATGCTAGAGGTTTGCACTATTGAAATGGCTCTCAGGAAACCTTTTATTGAAAGCTAAAAAAAAAAATGCTATTCTACTGAAAATGGTAATCCTAAATAAATCAATTGGATGGAACACAAACTGTAAAAAATATGTAGTGAAATAAACATCCTATAAAGGTGAAATAAACTGCCTTCAGGCACTCTTCCTGAACACTGCACTGGTCATAAACACTTTCTTTTTGGTAAACAATTTTGATAAAATGAACCCCAACATACAGATGTCTACTTGTGGCAAGAAAGGAAGTACAGAAAGATATTGATTGAAATGTAGTAATCAAGTGTTAGCCTGGGTCTCTTTAACTGTACGACAGCCATGTGTCTAAGTGTTCAAATGATTTAAATAGAAATTATTATTATTACATTTAAATTAGAAGTCATTTGTTCCCTGCATTTTTCACTGTGGCATCATTGGCATGTCCATTATCGTCTGTCAGATATCCAGCTAAACTATATGACACCCTCAGTCAGTATTGGATAGAAAATGTCACATAGTTTACTAATAAACTACGGTCACTTCAGTTTTTACAAAGTTTGACATGAGGTAAAATGTTCATCCAGCAAAGTGCTTATAACACAATACGCCTAAGCTTCAGCATTTGAAGTGGGGCTTTTAATCGGCTACAGGGCAAAGACATCAGCATGTGACATTCAGTGCCTCGGTTTAATTTTCCCTCAAGATGTCACTAACAAGTAATAAGCCACTGTCTGGCCTTAACATAGCGTTCTCTGCTTCAACCTAACTTTCAAACTGTGTGTGTGAGTGTGTGCGCGTGTTCGTGGGTGAGACACTGAGTAAATGAAGGTGAGTTAAACATGGCAGAATCTATTTGCGATGTACCTGAATATGATGTTTTTGGATTCAAATTGGATTTGGCTGTTCAATATAAATATTTGACTATTCATTCTTTTTTTTCATATCTGGCAAGCCAAAAATTCATTGGTATGAGTTTCAGTGATGATTTTGACCCCATTAACATAGTCAAATGCAGTCAAATTGACGTCCAAAGTTCTCATAATGAAAATATTTTTACACTTCTCAACGGGTGGCAGTCCATTTAGTCTGCCCAGGGGCTTCAACTCGGCGTTGGAGGCTCCCCTCCTCTCCCCAAATTTCCTCTGTGGCAGTGCACCTAGGCTCTAGGCTGGTTTGGAAAAGCAGTGTGGATCAAGGGTCCATCCCTGAGCTTTACAGCACCTGGGGGATGGGCTGTTGACCGTCCCTCCTTGCAGGTCAACCGCGCAAACTCCCCAGCGCTTTAGGGTGCTGCAGCAATGTCGCCAACCCACCCGACCTGTCTTGAAACACTGACCCCGTCTGGTTTACCACGCTCTAGGGCAGCCCTAGAAGTTTTATTTGTTCCTATGTTCGGAAGCAAACAACTAAACATTAAAGTGACGTAGCTTAAACACTTTTATTTCATTTGTGTCACCGATACTGCTGAGAGGTCATTCAAAAAAGATGGCATTCATAGAGACAGGGACTTTCTATTGGCTCAAGATTTTCATTTGAGAACATGGTCATGAGTTTTATGCCTTTTAGTGTGGAGAAGCACATTGCAGTGCTAGCTTTTCTAAAAATATATAAAAAAAAAAAAAAACATTTGATTATAACAAAGGTGAGAACTCCTGCCAAAGGAGTCAGTTTAATGAAGCTCTTCAGTGGTGCGCGGTAAAATGTTACTCAAATACCATGCATAACAATGTAAGAATGATTCAAAACATATGCTACACTGACTTTCAAAGCAGTGCATTTGAACAGGGAATAAGAGAAGATACATTCCTGAATCTCAGTTCCTATTCTACCTCTTTATCTCTGCTTTTCAGTCTCTCTTCAACAGTCTCTCACTACTGCTTTTACTGTTGTCGAGTTACTTTTCAAGTCTAGAGATATCCAAATGTGTAGTGAGAGTCTGTGGTCTACAGTTTTCTGACAGGGATACAAAACTTTTTTTTTGTATAGCCAAGAGAAGGTAAGGTGCTGTAGAAGTGTAATTACTGTAAAATGGTTTATGTCCTTTACAGAAGGGGTCACCTGAGGGAAAGGTTGCCTTCACTGAAAAAAGTCATTAGTAAGCAACTCAACTTCACCCCATGGAGGGTCAATGTTTTTAAAGGTTAGGCCAGTAGGCCAAGCATGCAGCTCACTCAGTATGCACTATGCACAAAATTAGCATGTGCAGAGTGTTTTGGTAATAAATTGGAATCCATACTATTTAAAACAAACATCCTGACTAATTGATGAAATTAAAATTACAGTAATGATAATAATAATCATAATAATGATAGTACTGAGTCCTGAAAAGGAGGTTGAATCAGTGAAAACCACAGTATCTGGGGCAAAGTAGAACCACCGTTTAAGCCTCCCCACTACACCGCAACCCTTCAAAGAAATAACAGGAGAAGACTGAAAGGAGAGATGGTATAAAGCAAGCCCTGAGGCCATGGGTGCACCGTTATAACCCACCCCAGGGGTGGGCGAATGTTCTTCAAAGACAAAAAGATACAAACAATGTGCTTTCACCCTGGCAAGAAAACAGCTAACTTCTGCACCAAGGGCACCCAGCTCACCAGAAAGGGTACTCCAAGGGCCCCCTCAGCCAATTCCAATGCCAACCGCAACCCAGCCTTTTAGCGATGCATCTGCAGACACGGGGCGGGACAGGGATAACCACTAGTCTAAAAAGAGAGCTCACCCCGTGAAGCCTCAGTTTCAGTCCTAGGATTGGAACCACCTCTTGACGGACCACATGTTCAAAGGGGCAAGTGGGACTACTTCTGCCAAAGCTGGCAACAAGCCCATGAGGTTAGGGTAGTGTGCCTAGTTCAACTGGGATCCAAACTGAAATAAGAAGAGGTAGGCATTAAATTCCTGTGTTCTTTCCAGGGCAGTACGATTGCTGCAGTTCCTGCTCCAGAACCATGGCCACTAACACCTGCCCCCTGAGCTTACGTTATCCACTGTTCAGGTGCAACCCCAGGTCCTGAATGTGATTAAAGAGCAAAGCATCATAATGACAGCTCCTTTGAGGTCCTCCAGACAAGCCAATTCCCAAGGCAAAAAAAAGAAAAATGTATCAATATTTATTATACATCTACTTAACTTAATCTATGCATGTAATGATTCATTTTTGTATTTATTTATTTTATCCTGCTGCATCCACAGGAAGCAGGAGAAAGCTCTGTTGCCAGGTAACAGTGACACAGCTGAGAGACTAAGCTGGGTTGACAACTGGAGCGGTTTTCTGCGAAACCATCGGTCCTTTGGACCCTTAGAGGCCAGAAGGCTTGAGTGGCTCTCCCAGGAGAAAATAAGACTGACTGTCGCAACACTCACCATAGCCCTATTTGAGAGCAGTGTGGGAGAAAAAAAAGTGACATTGGCTAAAAGGGGTTCAATTAATAAAAGGGCTTTTGAGAAGGCAAGGCAGCTTTATTTGTATAGCACATTTCAGCAACAGGGCAATTCAAAGTGCTTTACATAAAAGATTAAAGAGCAGTTAAAAACGATTAAAAGATTAAAAACAGATATAATGCGAGAATAAAATTTACAGTGCAGTATAAGAAATGAATTATTTAAAGAAAGGCAGCATCCAAAAGAAAGGTCTTCAGCCTTGATTTAGAAGAACTGAGAGTTGCGGTGGACCTGCAGTTTTCTGGGAGTTAGTTCCAGATATGTGGAGCATAAAAATGGAACGCTGCTTCCCCCTGTTTAGTTCTGACTCTGGGGACAGAAAGCAGACCTGTCCCAGACGACCTGAGAGGTCTGGGTGGTTCATAGTTTACTAGCAGATCAGAAATGTATTTCGGCCATAAACCGTTTAGTGATTTATAAACCAGCAACCGTAATTTGAAATCAATTCTTTGAAGCACAGGAAGCCAGTGTAGAGACTGGAGAACTGGAGTGATGTGATCCACTTTCTTGGTCTTAGTGAGGACTCGAGCAGCAGCGTTCTGAATCAGCTGCAGCTGTCTGATTGATTTTTTTGGGAGACCTGTAAAGACACCATTACAGGAGTCAAGTCTACTGAAGATAAAAGCTTTTCCAAATCCTGCTGAGACATAAGTCCTTTAACCCCTGATATATTCTTAAGGTGATAATAGGCTGACTTTGTAATTGTCTTAATGTGGCTGTTGAAATTCAGGTCTGAGTCCATGACTACACCAAGATTTCTGGCTTTGTCTGTTGTTTTTAACATAGTCGTATGAAGCTGAGCGCTGACTTTTAATCGTTCCCCTTTTGCTTCAAAAACAACCACCTCAGTTTTTTCTTCATTTAATTTAAGAAAGTTCTGGCACATCCAGTTGTTAATTTGGTCAATGCACTTACTCAGTTTTTGTATTGGACTATAGTCCCCTAGGAAACGTAGAATAGTGTTTCCAGCTATGCAAAGCAGATAAGTCATTCTGACATCTGTCTGTCAATAGTTTTGCAGCCATTTTCCAATATCACATATCTTTGTCTAATTTTGATAAGGAAAGGATCGATGTATTCAGTGAAGGGAAAATGGCTTTTACCAAAATTCTAAACATTGGTGTACGTCATGTAAAGTGCTAAGTCTGCACGTCCTGTATAATCCAGCGTGCTTTTGAAAGTGTGTGTGTGTGTGTGCGTTGCACTCTGTTATAATGAAGTAATTTCAACTAGCACACCACACAGTGTGCTTTCTGTGCATCCTAGTGACCTTGAGGGTGCTCGCCTGTGATATGACATGGTACCTCTTAGTTGTTTATGCTTAAAGCCAGTGTTTGACCAATGATTCACACACAAACGCACACACTGATCCCCTTCTCCTAGTGTGTTTGCACATCTCTTTCCTGGACCCCAGTCCATGCTCTAATCCTCTGGACTCGATGCTGAGGCTGCAGTCTGGTAATTCACCAAATCCCCTTCTGCTACCCTCAGCCCATACCTCTTCTCCGATGTCAAGTGCTCCTTGACAGTACAAATGCAAACGCACACATCCACATATAAACATGGCAAACACATTAAAGCTACATGCATAAACTAAAACATATACCAAATGCCTCAATATTTAGATTTTATGTTCACAGCTTTCACTGTGTACATTATTTCCTTTCTCTGGGTTTCCAGTTGATGAGTGTCAGCATATAGAGCCTGCATGGCTTAGGTCTGGCTCTTTTTGTTATAAGCTCCCTTTTATGTCTACATTCTCAAAACTGTCACTGGAAAAACATCCACATTTCAACGCAGATTTCATTAAATGGTTTGTTTTTTTCCTTGCAAATCACCAAAGTGCTTCTTGATTTGCCATTAAAGAGCCCCCTCAAGAACAATGTGTAATTTTGCATGCCATTGAAAGTGTCAAGAGCAAAATGTGGACACTAAACACTAGCTACCACTTGAAACGTTTTTCTTTCTTTGAAAATTGAGATTGCATACAAGGATAAATGATAAAAATGGGCATTTAAAGAGATATTTTCTAATCTCAGATAGATGAAAGATATTGTTTTTGTCCAAGAGGACATTTGCATTATGATAAAACAAAAAAATGAAATTGTATTTCAGAAGAATATTTGGTGAAGTTATAATTACTAAAAGCAAAGAGCATAAAATACATACACCAAACATTACAGTGTATCCCTGTCCACTGTGAAGCAATCGTATTACATGTTGTTAGATAATTGACATGTCTCAACATTTGTGCATGTTGCCTTTCAATGGTTTCATTTTGTTAGATGGTTATTAGGGCTGAAACGATTCCTCGAGTAACTCGAATAATTTGATTACTAAAAATCCTTGATGCAAAATGATTTGCCTCGAAGCTTCGTTTAATTAATGTTACCAACGTTGTATCGCTCAGGGTGTTTCCGCACGGAGGATTATTACTGTCGCACACTGGACTGACGCTGCTGGCGACACACGCCATGAAGACTGATTACAAAATGAAGAAAGAGCGTAATGGGGCTAAGAGAAGAGACAGGCTGGAGAAAACGACAGAAAGTGTCTAAAGTTTGGAATCAGTTCAAACGGAATTAAAACAAAAACTCTGTACAGTGTGTCTACTGCAAAATCTAACTAGCTTACCACAATAATAGCACGACGTCAATGCTTCAGCAGCTCAACAGAAAACATTGAGTCTAACTTAATCATCCATTCCACGAAGCGGACCTGACAAAAGTAAATCGCAGAGTCGTTGAGACGCTGAAACTACACCAGACACAACAACTAGCAAAATCAAAGACAAGAAAATACGTGGTGACCACAATTTGATCTAAAGAGCCGACTTGTTGACTATCCCTTCGGAAAAACAGCTGATTGTTGCGCACCACTCTCTCTCACTCTCTCTGTTCACGGAGAAACAGCTGATCAACGATCTACTAGCATAAGTAACAGAGCTTTGTAGCGTTGTAATCAAATATATAAATGAAAATAGGTTGAGTTTAACTAATCTTTACATATAGGCCTATATACAGATCAGTCTCAGGTTGAAACTTGTAGTTCTGAACGTTAAGTTGCACAACTTAAGGTAATGTTTATGTATGTTTAATGTAGTGCCTTAGTTTGAGGTTGTTATTGCATTTCAGAAAACAATGTGATATGGCACTTAAATGCACTTAATATGTTTAGTTTTTTTGAGAGATGATCTTGTAAGCAATGTAGGCAATAAAAATGTTCCTTTTTCTGAAAATTAAACCAAACTATTGTATATTATTGCTCTTCAATAAAACAAAAGTATTTCTTATCCGATTACTCGATTAATCGATGGAATAATCAGTAGAATACTCTACTAAAATAATCGATAGATGCAGCCCTAATGGTTATTATCTGTTTGATAAACTGATTTCAGTTGCTCAGTTGGTAATGGCCCACAGTCTTCTCTGCTCATTTGAAACTAGAAACTAGTTAGGCAGACTAGTTAGAAAGGTACCTGATTGGGGTAATGGAAGTCATAAGGTTTTGCAAATCGCACTACAGGCTGTAGGTGGTGCTAGAGGAGCCGGATTTTTAATTTTTAATTACTTGCTTCATGTAGTTCTACTCGAACATAGGGTCAGTTTCAGCAAATATGACAGAAAGTTAGTTTTATAAGTCTTACCTACTGCACCTTTAAGGATTCATGCAACAGACTTCTTCAACGTCCATTGAACTGCACAAAGGCCATAAATGGAGAAATTGTGGGGGATGTTAAAAGTCAGAAAGAGGTGGAATAAAGAAAAAAGATAAAGGAGACAGAGAATATGAAGAGGATGTATTTAAAAAGGAAAACAGAGGATTTGGCACAGATCCAGCAAAGCAGCAACATTTTATTATGCTTTGTGAGGGGTTAAGAAGGGTACTTTGTAAACGCTGGAGTGGCCTGCTACCAAGGCCTCCGCTCTGTTCCTTTATGATTAGTGTGCTTGTTCTGTTAGATGTGATTGGACTAATGCTGCAATGCTCTACCCGAGTTAATGGTCTGTGGTTACTGTTGCCAAGATTCAATTATTCACTTAATATTAGTATTAGTTGATTAATCTACCAATTAATTGGCTGGGTCAAAGTGATTGTAACTGAGACTTAGTTTAACCGCCAATTTACAAATGGTGATGGTAATACTTGATATGCACTCAGTGAGGACTTGATGCTGTACTCAAAACATGATTCCAGATAAGTGGGGGGGTCAATAATATACATCCATCCATCCATCCAACTATCCATCCATATAGCCAAAGCCTGAATGTATGCTCGCTTTTCATTTTCCTTTCAGTATGTGTAATTACAATACTTCTGCATCAAACCTTTATTATCTCTATGTAATGTCACCACACATCACAGAGGTTTTGTTGTCAATGGAACCATCTTTGTCCTTAACTCTCATGTTTAGATGCAACGCCCTAACATTGTTTCAGCATCAGGGCAAGAGTAGGCCGGGGGGATGGCTGATGACGTGGGTGCATATGGCTAAAATTGAGTACCAACTCTACCAACCCCCATTTTATAGATAGACCCAACCAGAATTTCTAGTGTAATTAATGGAAAATTACACCTCAATGTCTGTTTACATGTGTTGAGGAGTACAACTGGAAAAAACACCTGTATAAAGCCTTTTGTGGCCCCACAAGGAGCTCCGCAAAGTCGAATAAATGGCCTCAACTAATGAGGCCATTTATTAGACTTTTTATTAGATGTGATGATATTTCTGGTTCTGCTTCATTGACTTTGTTTTTTTGTTTTTTTTTAACTGGCCATCTTGAGACCGATATTGTAGGTGTTCACTGCTAAATCGTTAGGAGTACTCTTAAATGATTTGCTCCCAGCAAGTCACTCAAACAGTTACTTCCTCTGACAAAACCACATACTTACTGCAGGTTATGATCACCTGATTAAAAAAAACAAAAAATTGAGAGAGCTGTTCTAACTGAAACTGAAAGTTTGGGCATAATGATTAGGATAGAGGTATTGGATGATAAGATCATACTAAAGGATGAATTGGTAGGATAACTAGGGGTAGCCTTGCAAATCTAGAAGCCCTTTTACTCAGGTTGTAAACAAATGCAAAAGATCAAATGTTGCCACAATGTAACTCGTGGTGAATTGTGTTGCGTCAGATCAGTCATTAAATAATGACAAGATGCCAAGCTCCTTCATGTTTACATAGAAGCTGGTGCTTTTGGGATATAAGGAAATAAGAAATGTAAACATTTCTACTGACATAGTATAATTTTCTACTATAAAAGTGTTTCAGTGCTATACGCAAAACATGTTTGGCTACTATTGATGGGCATAACACATTTCAGTAATGGTCATAAATGTGTTAAGCATTTTATTGATTAGGATTTACAATAATGTATATTATAGGATTTCAGATATGCACATAGTGTACCTTTGTGTTGTATTCATGTGTTTTTAGTTCCATTATCTCTCATGTTTTGATGTTATTGCCAGTAATAAATGCAGCTTTTACTTTTAATAAGCTGTATAATAATTAATTGAGGAAGACTGAGACCTGCATTTCAGGCATCTTGAGGTTTACTAATAAATGTCAGCCACGTTTGAATGCCATTGTTCTCATTTGGCGAAACATAAATAGTTAATGCTTCAGAGTTAATATACAGGAATGCTTGGTCGCACCGTTAATCTTTAACTGCTTCAGAGGAGGTGCTGAGATAATCCCAGTGAACAAGTGTCACGGCATGAATGTAAAGCAGCAAGAAGCTTAACAGAAAACAGCAAAATATGTCTTTATTTTTGGTGTGGCGATGTCTTTACTTCAATATTTTAGTGACAGTTAACATCACTCACAAAGTCCTCCTTTTTCGTGTCCTTGTTTCACTTGAAATTCCCTTAAACACCAACAAGCCTAGTTTGAAGCTAAAACATAAAACCTGAAAGAGGGCCTTTCTGTTAAAGTTTATTTATCCTGTCAGAGAAATGTTGATGTGCTGTCAAGCAATGCACACAGGTGTATTTGACAGCACCTGACAACACACATTTTCACAACAGTTGTAACGGCATGGAATGCATTTCAACATGTAATGGAAATAAACAATGACGACACCTTCTAAGGTGCCAGTCTGCAGGAGAAGAAGAAAAAGACCGACAGGTTTAGAAAAGGCTATTGCTATAAAAGCCTGATGAGATTATCCTGAAGCCAACAAGATGGGAGTAGGGTGGGTGGGTTGAGAGACAGAAACTGAATAATTAATAAGTGGATACAGGGCAGGAATTATAGGTTAGGGGAATAGAGAAGGGATCGATCCAAATCTCTAACTTGCACGCAGAACAAAAAAGCAAACCTCTCAGCACTGTAGCAACCAATCTTTAAAAGGGATTGGGTTCACATCCAAATCCATTCACTAATTTAGGGTGTTTCATTACAGAGTTACACATTACACACATTACACAATGGCCCTCATTTATCAACCTACGTATGTAGAAACCAGCGCAGATATGAGCGCAGAAATCATCTTACGACAGGCTTCACGTGTGATTCATGAAACTTTCGTATCACACCAATCAGAGCGTAGAAATGGTCGTACATTGATAAATGCAGCAGCTGGAAACGATCGTAATTTAAATTTCACGCCCCAATATATTCTGGGTTTTGAGGCCTCGCCCCTACAATTTACAACATGGCAAGACGTAATCCGGCTAGGAAGCGGCACTTTTCAGAGGTGGAGATTGAAACCCTGATATCTCAGGTTCATTTGCACTAACGTGTGTACTATTTGGCAGCCTGAAAACTGGTACTAAAAGGCTGTAGAAAGAATGCGGAATGGAAAGAGATCACTGATGCAGTCAACAGTGTTGCTGTGGTAAATCGGACACCAGCTGAAGTTTATTTAATGTATACATCCTTGACATATGTATGCTATAGTCCTAATAGTAATATACAGGCTTATATTGCAATCTCTTAGGCATACATGGTGTACCTATATTTAAATAAACACACAGTAGCGGAGTTTATGCAGTGTCTTATTTTACTCATGTTTTTTTCATGAGTCAGAGCCAGGCAACCGTGAGCTACGAGGGAGAGCGCGTGTCCTCCACCCCCCGTGCTGGACCACCCCCCCGAACCCTGTCTCCTGACAGCAGAGGGGCGGGAAAAACGAGCCAAAATAACTCTGTCAATGGCAGAAATAAATCGTTCACTTGTGCCAATTAACACTTTAAAAGAGAAACAAAAACCTGAAGAATAAATAAAAATGTTGTGCATCGTCATGTTTCTCGTATTGAATATCATTGCCAAACATAACACTATACCTTTTAAAAGCGAGGAATAATATCCTGTCTCCTTCGTATAGCCCCCAGTTGGGGCTGTGCTGGACACTGCTCTCTGGGCATCGGGTCATCTGGCTCCATCACTACATTTATGGCACTCTGTTTTCCTGCGCGATGTTGTGCAGAACCCCACAGGCTGCCGTGTATAGTAGGGCCCCCCCCTCGCTGATGCAAGACAGAGCCACCTGCCCTTAATCAATCCGATGGAGCGCTCCACCATGGCCCGTGTGCGTACGCGTGCACTGTTGTACCGGCGCATAGAGGTCCTCTAAAAGAGCCAGATCTGCCATTGCTGATAAGTGATCAACTGATGACTTCTCCTTCTCCTGTTAAACTGATTATATGCTGCACCGCAAGCCCACACTGACTCGAAAACTTACACGAGTTTAAACTTGACGTGAGATTTGATCGTAGCCTCCGCTCACGTCCATATTGATAAATGCCGAGCTTGGCGTGGAAATGACTGTAAGCCAGTTTTACGCTTGTTTTCTGTTGTACGTTCGTTTCGTAAATGAGGGCCACTGTGATCTCATTCAGTGTTAAAAGTCAATTCAGCTTCATCTATTTAACCAATTTGAGATCCCCTCAGTGAAGTATTGTTGTAGTATTTCAGCTGCTCGATTACACAGCTCATTTTTCTCTTTGAAAAACTGTCATGAATTTTATGTTACATGTGTATGGCACTTTCCTAATTAACACATATGACCCTGTGTGAAGATAAAAAATTAATGCATACACAGAAAAGCTACAAGTACCTTTCACCTCCTTTTGATTTAATTTTGTTTGCACATATCAGTAGCGCTTGTGTGCTCCAATTATGATACTGGTGGTCTGTTTCTATTCATGTTTAAACTCTAGTCATGCATGTTGGCTTACATTGCAGTGTGACAAAATGGTTGATGATTTGTTGTGGAATGACACTGATCAGATAAACAGTGTTGTTCTTACTGCCACTTTTAAAAGTAAGAGTAGTTTATCACAGAGGACAGTGAGTCATTATGATTTTCTTAGATACATTTTGTCATACACACCCACAATTAGTGTTTGCATCCTCCCTTACACTACCCTCAAAAACCACAATAACCTGTTTAACTATTGTGAATGTTAACCATTCTCACACATTGTTAGGACATTAGTTGTTACTATTACTTGTCCCCCCATCTATCATTCAAAAAACAGGCTTGGTGTAAGAAGATGATATAAAAATAATAATATTTCACAATTTCAGTAAATTGTTAGGACAGGGCATACAAATATATTTGTTTCTGAGAAGAGTAATACAAGTTTCTGAATAAGGCGGTGTGTCCACCAAAGCTTTTTTTCCCCCCAACTATAAAAAAGGGCAGGCGCTCCTCTGAAAAAGCACAGATGGTAGAGCTTGATAGTGTTTGATAGCGCTTTAGAGGCGCGTTTTTTCAGCTGAGAAATTGGGTTGCATCTGGTTGTAACTATAATAAAGAATATCGGCGGTAGTAAACATGCCGGCCTTTGCTTAATTATTTTCTACTATGTTGTTGTTGGTCAGCACTTGTACATGTAGGATGTGACGGTAGGTCTTTGTGGTAAAAAAGTTCAAATGTGCAGAGGTCAGGGCAGATCAGATGCTCAGCGCCACGTCATGCTGCTGGCGTTTCCAGCATCGTGTAAATATTGAGGTGCTCCCATTGCAAAGCAATGGTTGACTTTCACACCACAACTTCAATTAACTTCTCTTCATTTAGTATGCCTGCTCTTGATCGCTTAATTCAGTTAATCCAGAATGCTGCCGCAAAACTACTCACTAGGTCTAATAGACGGTATCACATTACAGCTGTTTAAGTTTCTTCACTGGCTCCCTGCTGCATATTAGCATGGGAAAACCCTGACGAACTTCTGGCAAATTTGAGATTTGCTCTGCAAGTCAGTCTGGCCAAGAGCCCATTCAAGGCACCAATCACAACCATTGGAGGCGGGCTTTACACCAATCACAACCGTTGAGGCGGGCTTTACACAATGACGATAGCGCAGCGACGGCAAGCAGCTTTTTGTTTACATTCAACATGACGGCTACCGAAGCATAGCAACCCGTTGATGCCGCTGTCGCTGCTACGTCACTCGGATCGTTGGTCTGATTGGTTGAAGGACTATCCAATGCGCCCAGAGACATTTGAGCGGTATCCGTTGGAAATGAGCTGTGAATGAACCTTGCCCAGATCAACTCTCAGTACCAACTGAGAAGCATAACTGCAAACTCAGAAGGGCTGAAAAAGGTGACACATTTTATAACAATGTATATAACATAAAATAATAAAATATAAATGGTTTAAAACGGTGCCGGTGCCTAAACGGTGCCTGAACCGGTACTTTTAAAAAAGGAGCACAAAACGACAGTCAGCGATAAACCAGTAAATTCCTGTTAAACAACAAAAACAACCACTGGATGGGAAAAGGGTATTTTACAATAACTTTGAATGCAGCACCAGGCTGGCGAGGTGAGTTTCAAGTGAACGCAACATCTGTGTTGTTTTTCAGGCAGGCGTACGCAAGGGGGTAAGCCTCTCTCCACAACGCGTACCTCCTATGGCGCCATTTTGATGCTAACAAGCACTCACCCGCCGTTAGCATTCGATTGACTGCCATTCATTTTGATGTCACTTTGACAGAGAATAACTTTACATCTGAAGTGTTTAAAAGACTATTTGTTCATTGTTTATTTCTAAAGAAACACGACAATGTATAAAATGCTCCATTACCTTGTATCCCACGTTATGGCTCTGTAGCAGACGTTTTTGTAAAAATAGGCTAACGATTGTGTCATAACCACGGGACTTTCTGTTGCATAGTAGAGGAATTACCGTATAGTACAGGAGAAGCTTGCAGGCTGCTGTTTAAGTTGAATTACTAATGTTAACTAGCATTTTAGTTAGCAATAATTAGGCTGTGCCTATGTTATCTCCTTACATATAGACCCTTTGCACGTGACGCTCCACTCGCGCAAATTCTGAATGCCATGATGGACGGCGGAAGAGCTATGCTGTAGCCGGACGGCACGTTCTCACATTCACAATCTGCAGAGTAATCCTCACCAACACAAGCATGCAGAGTAATCCTCACCAACACAAGCATGTGTATGTATTGCCTGTTTTAAATGAGTGATAAATAAAATTATCCTCAACCAGCTAGCTAGCTGCCGTGCTAACCAGCTGATCCTGCTAACAGGTCCAACCCGATGATGACCCACATAACTAACATTGGTTATTCACCGACCTAAAGCCATAAATACAGTTTATTTAGTGTTGTGTATTTCAAACTGATTGAAACTACGAAACTTTCCGCTCGTCTACTACACTGTTTAGCTTGTTATTATCGGTTATTTTGCCGTCCATCATGGCTTGTTCACGTGGTCGTGGTGACGTGTTTGCAAAGGGTCTATACCTACGCTCTCCGTCTCTGCAAGATTCAGAATGATTGAGATTTCTCTTGGCACAGCTACCAGAAGACTTACAACTTTCAGACAGGTTGCTCACGTCACATCTTCGTCTTCAAGCTGAGTAGGAGGTTGCGCAGTAACGCTCAGCCATCACCAGAAAAGTGCTTATAATAGCCTTCACGGGTCTCCGTCCAGAGCAACGGGATCTGTTGGTCCATTTATTTTACTGTCTATGGGCGTACATCCCGTGTTGGAATCCTCTACAGTGAAATACAGACAAACTTTTTACACCGTTTAGCTGTCAGCATTTTAACCGTGTTTAATCCAGCTGCTAGCTAACGGTATGCTAACGTTACCTGCTGCCAAGTGTAGTGTTAATTAGCGTGACATGCAGCAATGTTTAGGTTGCCTCTAACGTCCGTTTCGGCGCATCAGAGACAAGTGCAGGCATTTAATAGCAAGATAGCCTTACCAGAATCCTTCACATTAAACTAACGTTGTAGGCTTACAACACAATTCTTACGTTAGCTGACAAGCCGACTAGCTGACAAGCTTGCTTTCCATTATAACGTTAAACATGCACAATGTTAGAGAAAACAATTATATTGTTGGCAGATAACAGCACTTACCTCAAAACTAATGTCAGTGATTGTGATTGGCAAAATGACTTGTGTGACGTATCACCAAAGACGTTTTATTGTGAAGAAGACCCCAATAAAAACTCTTTGGATCTACACGATTCACGTGGATGACATTTTCCCATTCATAATGGCAATTTTCGCCGAAAAGCGACTATTTTGCAGGTATGGAGAAGGGTCTGGTGTCAACCAGGCTAGCTGCATATATGATTCAGTTTAAAATTCTCACTCTTGCATATAGAGCATTCCATGGTCAGGCACCTGCATGTATGGCTGAGCTACTTCAACAATTTTTCAGCTCGCTGTCTTAGGTCTAATATGTTAATATGTTATGTCTGTTCCATGCACCCGTCTTAAGACCTGTGACCTATCTGCACTTTATTTTTTGTATTACTTTGTAATTTGAATTGTGCATTGTGGTTTTATTATGTATCATCTTGGCTGTTTTTATGTAAAGCACTTTGTCATTTTTATTTTTTACGATAAGCGCTCTATGAATACTTTTTACTTACTTAAAAAATATACGCTGGCCTTAGAAGCAAAAAAAAAGCATTAGTGGACACGTGGCCTAATGTTCTATCGTCTTATACTGTTTTTGAACTTCATCCCACTCCCCATGGTATTTCTTTCCAGCGAAGAAAGACAGGAGAAAGGCTCAGGGCCCAGGCTGACATGACATGAACTTTCCTGTGACTTGGAATCAGATTATCACTTCTTTTATAAGGCGATCAATTGTGAATATGTTATGCACATAAGCCCCAAACTGATGCAGCAGCAACATAGGTTTCCTCGCACCAAGGCTTTAATTAACTTCAGCATTGATGCTTTCACCAAGTTGATTAACCATTTCTAACTGTGTATGTCTATAATTCCCTATGATATACCAGTATGAATATTAATTATAAAATGTAGAATCAAACTGGATGGCTGAAGGCCAGCCAGAAATACAAATGCATGCAGACAGATAGAGATAAAAAAAACGAAACTCGGGGAGAATGACTGATGTACAAATACACAGTTTGAATGAGCACTGCCTGTTCACTGTTTTACTCTAAATATCCTCAGGAGGGCATTGTTGTAAAAATCTATACCTTCATTTTGAGAGTGATGAAGGTGCAACAAGCAGCTAGCTGTTCAATGTTGTGTTCCATGTGCCTGCATGAGCTACTAATAGAAGTTGTTTTATTTTAAAAAGGAACAAAATTGGTGTGAAATGAGATTTATTAGAGTGCAAATCAATTGTAACAGCCCTGTCAGAACTGTGAGTGAAGATCTCAAAGCTCAATGACTATTCTATTTGCACATAATATCAGAGGCATGCGAATATGTACTTTAATTTTTAATTGTTTTTTTGTTTCCTTTTAAAGCAAACACACTTAATACCATGCGTTTGAGCGATCCTATAACTTACAGAGCATCTATTTTGTTCTGAACTGACATAAAAGCCCACACTCAACATGAAGGCCCTCTCCTCTGCCTAATGGCTTCAATTGATGTCAGGTGTCTTTTTTTTTTTTTTTTTTTTTTTTCAACCTCCTCATCCAGATTCCCAGTCCCACTGCCTGGCTTTCTCCTCTTAATATCCCTGTCCCCTGGTGCCTGCTGAGAAACGTAGCCCCTTTTTTGTTCAGGTCCTGTAACTTGATATTTCTTGTGTGATGTCAGCTAAGAAGGCCTCCGTCAGGGTAGCCCTACAGTATGTCTCTGCTGACATTTGGAGCAGAAGTCATTAGTTATGGACTTGATCAGAGCCCCCAACACAAATGCCCTTCTCCCTCCTCCCCACCCTGTCTACCTGCTGCGTGGATTGCAGTTTCAAACACGGGGATCTAATGTTATTCCACTTGCCTCATTGCCTCTGCTTGTGTGCTCCGGCGAGCACAAAACCACCCACTGCCCTATGAATTCTCAAAATTAGCAAGAAGAAAAATTGAGCCGGTGTAAAATGTTTCAGCAGGCTATGACAACCTTTTACCAGCTTCCCTTTTCATTTGCAAAAAAAGAAAGAAAAATCTTTGGGGGATGTGTTGGGGGATAGAATTATTGTTTTTTTCATTCAGGAACACAATCTAATAGGTAAGAAGATGTAATTTTAAGTCTAGTGATTAGGACATGCACTTAGTAATTGTACCAGTGACAAAAGCAGTGTAATGTAAGATTGAACCCAAACCAGCTAATGAATTTAAACACTTATTTAAATGAAAACCTATGAATTCACAGTAACATTGGTGAGGAGCTTTGCTGTCTGGCTTATTCAACAGTTCACCTTGACGCAGAGAGCAAATTCACTGAAAGCACTCCAGACAGTTGGCACTGGCATCTTATCTTAACTAGGGGGAATTATTTTGGTTCAACAAGCCTCAGTGATATGTTAAAACCTTTCACCGCACACATCATCTGCCCAATTTAGCCCGTTTGGAGATAAGATAGGTAGCTTTGATCAGTCCAATGAAAGAAGTCGTTTAGAGGACAAGGTCATTGTGAGTCATTTCTCAAATGTTTGGAGAGGAATTACAAACTCTGCAGCTCGGTTAGAAAAGGTCCTGACCTGCAAAATGCCGAGCTATTTCTCTTCCTAATGACAGAGCTGTCAAACTGGTTTTTCTAGGGCTGCAACTAACGACTATTTCTTCTAATCGATTAATTTGTCGATTATTACTTTGATTAATACCAAGCTTTTTCAGACTTTAATGAATATTGTTTAAATGTGTACTCCTTAAATCATATTTAATTTTTTCAAGATGATCGTTTTATGTTTCCATAATTTAGGAGTAATAAAGGGGCTTTGATTATTATATTTGAATGTAAAGTCACACAATGATGTTTAAAAATAATTTTTAATGTAAAATATATTCTGTCGACAGTGCTATTGGCAAATAGAAGCACAGTTCACAACCACGGGTCAAATGTATACATCCAATGCCCTGTAACTCATTGAGATGAATCATCCTACCTTTACAATATCTAATAATTAAAATGACATACAGCACGAGGTGAGCTGGAGGAAAGGTTTGAAAGAGTGTGAATGTCTACTAATTGGCAATATGACTGAAACACTCCAGGGGGAAGGACAACATGCAGTCCCAGAATGCTACATGATAGGCCAGTCATGTATCCCATAATGACACTTAATGTGTGGTTGGAACATGTCAGTATGCAGTCGTGTGCTCTTTTGTCACTACATGCATGTGTCATTATATTCACTTTGACGGTTCCACCGAACCGAACCCTACTCGGCTGCTGCCTGTTAGCTAATGTTAGCTTTCTAATTTCACCCACCCAACATGCCTTCTGTAGTGGAATGGCTTTGAATGACGACCAAAAAGGTTTGTCTTTTACTGTGAACATTTGCTGTTCAATATGTTGCAGTTTAACACACAAGAAAGTGAACAACTTAAGCTTGACAGACATGTTTTGCATCTAGCGTCTCACGTTCATCTCAGTAAGCTAGCAAGAGTACACAACAGACAACTTCCGTTTAGGCTACTTCAAACTAAAAGCACTTCCGGTGACGGTTGTGTACCTTTAAACATACCAGCTGTAAATCAAGTAATGTAAATAATGTAAATAGTGAGTTTTAATCACACTATAATTTACCATTTCCTTTAGACTGTTTTAAACTAAACAACATGGATTTCTTATTTAAGTGCTTTAAACAAACATTTCACAACACCTTCATCACACACTGGTTAGTGAAAATTTGCCAAACATTGTCACTCATCTGGTCATAGCTATGTGCTTTCCTACGATGTGAAAAGAGCGTGTGAATTCAACATTAAGTTGTTACATTGAACTATGTTAGAGGCTGTGGACGTTGTTTACTTCATTAATGTGTTTACTGTGTTAATGGACTGAGGATGGGAGGAGGATTCGGTTTCGGATTCGGCAGAATCTTAACCAATGGATTCAGTATTCGGCCAAATCCCAAAAATCTGGATTCGGTGCATCCCTAAAGGTGGCATCAATCAACAGCACACAGTCTGAACAGTGTGATGCCTTTTAATACATGCTAAAGAGATGAGACCGGCAAAATATTCAACACCAAGTCCTGGTTTCTCACTGCTTTTTAAGGTAAACTTTTATATTTTGCTTTTCAATTATGATTTCCCACCTCCTGTGGACAGAGAAACTCTCTAACCATTATCTTTGCCTGACACTACACTTTATTCAATGACAGAAGCATAACAATTTTCACTGTCCTTTTGCAAGATTTTTGTTTTCCTTCTAGGAATTAAAGTCCTCCAACATAGTGGGCAAGGGTTTTACCACTATACTATTCACACTCTACTCTGCTTCAAAGCACTGCTATCATTATTCTGCTTATATACAGCAGAGTTTGAAACCATTGTTCTAGTCAGTAAGCATTGTCATGTTTTTCCCCCACACACTGGGAAACAAAATTACCACTTAGCAATCCTACAGTTTTGAGTAGTTATTTTATTTAATTTTTTTCTTAAATGGGAAAGATTGAAAAGGAAGTTCCATTGTCTACCAATCAAAGTGAGGTATACGGATGGTTATAAGAATACTGCTAGTTAAATGCCAACACTAAAGTTCAATCACAAGGTCAAGTAGTGGTAGCCAGTCCTTTGTTTCTGCAGGACTATTTGGTCAATCATGTTGCTGTATATAATATGCTGTATTAACTGTGTCTTTGGGGGGATGAGATGGTCGTCTCTAATACAGCCACTGTTTAAGTGATTCATTCAGTTAAATGCATTTCTAAATAATAAAATACCTTCTGCATTTGTAATATTTTAGCAATCACAAACTGTATTGAAATTTTGGGAGGTTGCGCTTGCTTTACTCTGTCCATTTGTTCATTTGTTTCTGTGTGATCAAAACATAATTTAATACAAAACAGAAATAAGTTAGTTCTTTTATTTTGGTGATATTTTGATTGCTCTAGATTCCTCGCCACGACAACCGATTTTCTACTAAACTTATATCTTGACTAATGGGGAGAGCACGTTCAGCTTGCTTTGCACATTTGTTTTAACTTTTTGTTTTGTGGTTTGAGTGCTTTTCTTGTTACATAGGGTATATGTACACACTATGTGAACAATCTAACATACAGGACAGTCCATAATGACTATAGTCAATTTCATTGATTCAGAGATACCAGCTGTGGCTTTTATGTTTGGCTAAATAGAGCTAAATATCAAGTATGGAAAAGCCAGAACCGAAACAAACCATGCCTCTTTCTTCCAAGACAACTTGAAGATGTTTCTAGGCCCTGTTTTGACTCAACTGGCCCTCTATCGTTTTAAATCCCTACATATCTTAATAATGTTCTCTCTCTCTCTCTCTTCCAAATCCCCTTATTCAATTATGGCAGTCTCTAATACATGTGTCAACATGTTTCATTAGTCCGCCCTCTTCTTCCACCAAAGAGATTAGCTCTCCCTTCTTTCTTTCTATTTACTAAATGCCGAAATATAATTTTCACCAGGACAGAGGGAGAAAAACTGTGAAAGAGAGAGCGATTATTTTTGTTCATTACATTTCATTCTTGTCGGCCAGCCAGAGCTTCTTTTTCCCCCCTGAAAAGACTATTAAATATGTGGCCTAAAATGTACTTATTCAGCTTTCAATTTTGCTGCAGTCTACATTTAAATGCTTTGAGGACATTGGAGGGAGTGTGGTACTAGAGCGTGGTTTTAACTCTTGGCTCTCTAACCTCATCGCCTGAAATGCTTTTATCACAGAGCCAGTATTCATGAGATGTATGCAATCGAACAATGCTAAGACTATAGAAATAAGATATGAAGCAAGAATGATTCATCGCAATAAGTGTGCATTAGTGTATGTGTGTCACAGATGGATGATTAATTCTATGAGTGTGTGATTCCTTTGATGTTCCTTGTGATAATTGTTGATTGTTCCTGGTCCCTCAAGGGGTTTATAGCAGGGTTTGTGTTGCTGAACTGAGTAGAGGCCATGTGTAGGCAGGGAACAGATTAGATGTTATAGTACATGAATGCTCTGTGGATTTTCCCGTTGACACCAACTGTTCAGAGACAGAGCAGTGGAAAGCAAGGGCTCACTGGTCATTATCATTCTACTCCTGTTACATTCATCTCCTGATGGGCCTCATCTCTCCATTCCCACACCTTCCTCATCCCCTTCTCTATTTCCACATATCCGTGTCTTCATCAGTTTCCCCTCACCGCCTGATTTTGTCTCTATGCGAAGAAGACGAGAACAGAGAAAAGGAGACAGCCAGAAACACAGATTGCTAGAGAAAAGCAAACAATGACAAGAATACGATAGGAACAAACATAAATGGAAAGAAGGATGCAAGCAGAAAGAGAAAAGGAAGAGATGAGTTTGAAAGCCTTTGTAATCACAGGCCCCTTGGTTATGCTTGTAATAGCAATGTGCCTTTGGTCAGAAAATACCCAGTGAAAATATGTTGCAGTTTATATGCTGCGCATCCTATTTCTCTTCCTCATGGCTATTATATCAAGTTTCCCAAACCCTTACTTTCTCATCTGGTCTGTAAATATACCATCGCTCTCTCCACTTAGTCTTCTTCGGGACTCTTACCCTTGTTCTCATCTTGTCCTATTCTTCCATGTCCTTTACAGCTCATCTGAACAGCCTGACTCACCTTTCCCATTTCCATACTTCTCCCTCAGTACTCCCTTCACATCCTACTCTAACGTGTTCCTCCATCCCTACTCCCTACTTTATTTCCTCCTTCTCCCTCTTGCCCCTGGTGACCTTAATTACAACATGTAAAAACCTGACCTGGATCCAATTTCCAGCCTCCGACCACACAGCCCCAAGATTAATGCCCCATGGGCCAAATTCAATTAAGCTCCCTTCTAAATAAGGACCACAAATGTTAAAAAAGGAGATGGAACAATAGGGTCACACCATTGAATCTCGGAGGAAAAAACATTGGGGATAAAGGTTCAGGCAATTAAAGGAAAAGCGGAGAGAGGGCAACAGCTACATATGAAGAATGACTGAATTTACTCCACTCCATTGGACCCAGGCGGTGCTCAAGGCATTAATGGCCTCAATCCATCAATAGGTCAATAAATGTCAATACATTTTGTAACTCTTGGTAACTCTGACAGTATCCATAAATATCCATCCTTATTAGAGATCTGTGTGACTTTTGTTGTTTAAATTATTTTAAATTGTTTTTAAATGTTAGTAATTGTGACACAGGATCTCATTATTTCTGTCCATATTCAACAACCTAATGTCCGTGGTTAAAGTAATATTGAATACAATTGGATAAATGGTCAATAAAGTATAACTTCATAAACTTGAAAAGGATTGTTTCTTTAGATTCCCAGGATTATTATTATGCAACTCAAGCTGTATGGAGTAAATCGTGGGTGACTGAACTCAGTCAGTGTAGTTGTTTTGAAGAACAAAAAGAACATAAAGCTGCACTAGTTGTCTTGTAGCCTACTGGCATAAATGAAGTCTTTCAACTGTTTTGCTCCCCAGTTGCTCAGTCTCAAGTGCGGGGTGCAGGGCATGAAGTTAACTTTTTTGACCAGCCAGGTTTTCTTTTTTGCCTCATAAAGGTGAAAAACAGGAATTACTGTGTCTCTGTGATCCTATCCTGTCCTATTCATGGTAGCCTACGCCGTCATCACGTGCTGTAGTAGGGGGGGCCGCCTTGATAATCCTGCATAGGGGCCCGGTGTTGGCTCGTTAAGACACTGCATATAAGAGATGAGATGACTGACAAAATCAGGAGTAGCCTATGCGCACCACCACTTAAAAATAAAATAATTAAATAAAAAGGAAACTTGTTTTGGGGAGAATAATAATTATTACTATTAATTAATTAATTACTCTGGGCTGAGATGTTCTAGTAACCTTACCAAAAAGGCTCAGGATGCTGCAAATGTTGGTATAATATGAAAACGGCTGGTGGATTTAAGACACAAAATAATAATTTATTGAATGAATCAAATATGAACATATCTGTCACTGTCAGTGGCTTGTTGATCTTTACATTGTTATCTAATTCCATATCCTGGGCTGGGACACACATTCAATAAAGTACTTATTGGACTTTAACTTATCATTGCACTTACAATAACGAGCGTAGCTGTCCTCAATTTAGGTCATCCTGTACATCTCATCTACATTTTTTCCTGCATCCACCGTGTGTGATTGTGTGTGTTTGTGTGTGTGCGCGTCAGTTGTGGGGGAAACGGAGCAACAGCCCCGCCCGCTGCAGAGAGCCGACAGGATTGAAACAGCAGCAGCTTTCAGCGACTTTAGAGTGAAAAATCGTATAATGTATACATGTTGGCAGGACGGTCTGAAATGTTTTGCATGGGCTTTCGCTGTACGTTTTGTTGGTAAATGTGAGATGTTTGAGTCACAGACGTCTCGTATTCGTAACAGAAACAAGGAAATGACCAGTTCTCACGCCCGCTTGGTCAGTGGCTGCACGTGGGTCTGCTGGGATTGTGTGAGTAATGAAAATGCGATAGGGGGCCCCGGCTGTCAATCAATGTCTTCTAGTGATGCGGGCCCCTGATTGGACCAGGCCCGTAAGCAACCGCGTACCCTGCTTACCGATAGTTCCGCGTCTGAATCACTCAATTCTCATTGGCTACCTGCCAATGTGGCAGGTAGACTGACAGTGTTACCCGCCAATTGCAAAATTCACCCGCATTTGGCAGGTGGTCAGGTGTTAATTCCATGCCCTGGCGGGGTGAAAGATTTATCCACAGACAATATTTATTTTTGATGATTTAATGGTAAGGAATGCCTTTCTCTTCCTTGGATTTGAACAGGAGGAAGTGGGCAAGATTTTTCCAACGAAGGAACCTGATTCGACTGCCAATTTCACTGTTGAATCTTTGCAGAGGCATAATGCCCAGTTCAGACCAAAGATTCCAAACGATTTCAATAAAGAAACGATTCCAAGTAGGAATCGGTTCTCGATGCCCAATCCTACCAGGAAGACAGCGGACACAGGGAGATGGCTAACCAGACAGGGCCTCTCCCGTCAGCCGTTCTCTCGGCAAATGAGTCTAACCTACAGTGGGAGTGGAGCGACCGAACAGCCGGCTGCTGCTCGTTAGCTTTCTGATTTCACCCAACATGTCTTCATCATACACTGGTAAGCGAAACTTTGGCAGACAAAATTGTCACTCATCTGGCGATGACGGTGTGCTTTCTTACGTTGTGAAAAGACTGTGTGAATTTGTTACATTTAACTATTTTAGAGGCTGGCTTGCTTGCTAGGAGGCAAATTGTTTAGCGGTGCAGAGAGAGAGAAAGGTCTATTACAGTCTTTACATTAAATATCTCGGTATAGGATATTAGTTTATTACCGTTAGTTTTTCTTTGTAATGTGTAGGTATGTAGAGATCTTTTAAAAGACATGTTATTGTTGGAATAAATATACCTACACAAGTAGTTATGTATATCTCATTGTACGTTTTCCAACTTATGGACATAATGTGAAAAAAATAATTATTCCAATAGTTCAAACTTGTGTTTTTCGAAGGAACATTCAATCGTTATTTTTGACAACTCTTATGTGTATTGATCAGATGAGATGAAAAATGAAAGGAGTCTTGTACTGTATGTGCCTCCCACAGTCGTTTGTTTTCCTCACTCTCGTTTTCAAGCTGAACAGCCAATCGCCTGTTCGGCCGATGGCTGCCGGCCACGGTGCAGGGCACACCGCACAAACTAGGCCGATGGTCGCTCATCGTCGGCCCAACTAGGACCGACGGCTGTTGGTCACCTTGGTGTGTCAGGGCCTTTAGTTAGAGCGAGAATGGCAGGTGCCGGTAGACCAGTTTAATATACACTTCCCACCTGACACAATGAGCTACTCTACTTTAACCACATGTATAAAGAAAGGTAGGCCATTATGATGGTTTCTTCCCACCTGACAGAATGAGCAAACCTACTTTAACCAAATTCATAGAGGAGGTAGGCCATTCTGATAGATACCTCCCACCTAACTGAATAAGCTACCCTACTTTTAACCACATTTATAGAGAAGGTAGGCCATTCTGATGGTTACTTCCTACCTGACAGAATGAGCTACCCTACTTTAACCACATGTATAGAGGAGGTAGGCCATTATGGTCGTTTCTTCCCACCTGACAGAATGAGCTAACCTACTTTTAACCAAATTTATAGAGATGGTAGGCCATTTTGATCGATACTTCCCACTTGATAGAATAAGCTATCCTACTTTAACCAAATTCATAGAGGAGGTAGGCCATTCTGATAGATACCTCCCACCTGACAGAATAAGCTACCCTACTTTTAACCACATTTATAGAGAAGGTAGGCCATTCTGATGGTTACTTCCTACCTGACAGAATGAGCTACCCAATTTTTAACCACGGTGGCTTCATCTGTTGTCAATACTGCCGGTACAGTAAAGGGTGTTATCCCTGAATAAACCTTACAACATATGTTGCAGCACAGTGTTTCCATTTCAGCTCAGTGTGAGTCACTACTGCGTTTTGCTGTCATTTACGGCCGCACTCCATTTTCTCCTCTCTGTTGATCTATTCCACAGCCAGTTCAGAAAGCTCTATTGTCAATAAAGTAAAAAAAGAAAGAAAAAGTTTGTCGACAATGCTGAGGGCAGACGCTTCGCAGCACAGCGGTCTAGCAGCTGAGCAGAGAGGGTGACTCGGCAGTCCGCTAAACGTGTTCTCTCTACCAGTATAAGCTGCTCTGTTTTAGGCTACAAAATGTGCATGCAGGCTGAAATTCAACCGTGCTGTTGTGTCGGGATTAAGCTATAAGCAGAAGGAAACTCCGCTATCTGCTAGGCTAAAGTCCAATGGTAAAACACTGCAGCGGTAATTAATATGTCCACCTCAGCTGAGAACGGAGAAATGTGTTTGCCTTCCCTACCGTGTATTATATTAAAAGTTACCTGTAGAAATTCATGATAATCGGACACACAAAAGAAATCCCCCATATATTTAATGGACTGTCCATCCTCTTGTGCAAAGCTGAAGTGACGAGCAATTAAGTTTTTTTTCGCCATAGTCTCCTTGAATATAGGATAGAAGACAGTTGATGAGGATAACTAAACAATGATTATTGTGTTTATTATATTTCATATCACACGACATATGCACTCCATTAACTTTCACCAGCCAAAAAATTATACAAAATAAATGAATAAAGGTGATGATGGTAATGATGTCATCACCACGGTACTGTCACGTCACGCCAGTTTTGCGGTGATGCAGTTATCGTCACAGGCGTACCGAACTTTGATACTTTTAGGCACTGACCGAATTGGCTACATAGTATATTGTGGAGTATTGAAAAATTCCCCGTCATTCAATACCAAATTTCATTAACTAAGGAATAAATCTCATAAGCATCAGTGAGGCAATAAGCATGCAGCATGCTTGTACCAAGATCTAATAATGCTTGTGGTTGGCCGTCTAAACGCCACTTACACATGATCTGCAGCAAAACTGCAAGGTAGAGCGCAGAGCAGAAAGGCAAAGCGCAGCACAGGTTTACCTTCTGGAATTGGTTGCGCCTTGAAAGGTGCCACTGCTCTCCCCCTAACGAAAATAATGGAACGGCCAGTTACCGCAGATCATGTGTAGGCGGCTTAAGGTTACACATTGTACAGGCTTGCAGAAAAAACGCTATGTAGCGCACAGATGGGGCTAACGTCCATCCATCCATCTTCGTCTGCTTATCCGGTATCGGGTCGCGGGGGTAGCAGCTCCAGCAGGGGACCCCAAACTTCCCTTTCCCGAGCCACATTAACCAGCTCCGACTGGGGGATCCCGAGGCGTTCCCAGGCCAGGTTGGAGATATAATCCCTCCACCTAGTCCTGGGTCTTCCCCAGGCCCTCCTCCCAGCTGGACGTGCCTGGAACACCTCCCTAGGGAGGCGCCCAGGGGGCATCCTTACCAGATGCCCAAACCACCTCAACTGGCTCCTTTCGACGTGAAGGAGCAGCGGCTCTACTCCGAGCTCCTCACGGATGACTGAGCTGCTCACCCTATCTCTAAGGGAGATGCCAGCTACCCTCCTGAGGAAACCCATTTGGGGCTAACGTGCGTGTTTGATTTTGAGAAGCTTGACTACAGTGTGCGTCACATAGGTGTAAAGAAGCTGAAAAATAGAAAAAAAGATTACTAGTTTTGTGTAATGTTGTAATAACCCATGAAACCCAGCCTAAAACACATTGAACTATAATTTTACTAAGAAACACTTGGATGGAGTGCTATTATTGGTTAGACAGCAACCTACCACATAGATATAATGTGGTCTAAAAGTCTAAGAGAACACCTATAGTAATGGAATGTATTGTTTGGGTGCATATGTGTGCATAGCACTGTGCATTCCCTTGTAAAGCGGGAGGCCGCTGTGTGTATGATGTGCCCTGTTTCTCTAAGTGAGACTTCCAATAATGAGGCGTGACCTCTCTGGGAAACACAATGTAGGCCTCCAATCAATCTCAGCGAGAGGGGCAGAGGGACTGGGGCTGTCACACACCTCAAACTCTGTCATTCGCTTTACCCAAGGAACCCAGTGAAGGTCACACAGAGTAGCCTCAGTCCAGCCCTGTCAATCAGCATTAGCCTCATGATTGTGATTACGCCATTAACAGGGATTGACTCATACATCGTTGACCTCAACTGTGGATTCAGATTTTTCTGATGTCATCTGGTGGATAGAGTTAAATATTATGAAGTCACTTTTGTACATGTCTTTGTATGGCTTTAAGGGCATTATCATATTAAAACATAGTATACATATGTATTTTCTTTTGGCATCTTTCACATTTGCTTCATAGAACAGGAAAGTCAGTATTACTGTTTCAGTTAAGTTCTGTACAGTCACACTGATATGCTGAAGCCATAGTGGCCCCATAGCCACATCTCTACTAATCCCAGGTTTTTCTCTATATGGCTGTGGGGACTGTGAGCAGCAGATTCAGGCTGCTGTAGAGCTCCATCCATTTCCGCCCGCTGCTGTGTCAGGAGAAATTCCTGCCTGTGTGAGGACTTCTGTCATCCTGGCCTAATGTCTCTGCAGTAGCCTCGCAGGCTTCAAGCCAGACAGCCCACCATGCCTAGGTTGCTGAACAGGGTGGAAGGGGGGTCACTAAAAAATTCTATATGATCATCGCTTTGGATGTACAATGAGGATGACATTTTTAACATGCTGCGTTAATGAATTTTGTAGCACTTTATACCTTGTTTAAGATGAAACGAGGTTTGGCAAAACTGATATTGGTTTACCAGCATAAATATAGGCTTAAATAAGAAAATAAAGCAATAATGTATTGTTAGTCTAATCTAATACTGTATATACTATTACAAATAGCATACGTTTTAAGTAAGTAATCTTGGATTTTAAAAAGGAGGTATAAGTTGAAATATATGTTTACTTGCTGTAACATTAGTCAGATTAAATTATCACTAATTAAAGTTAATTAGTGATAATAAAAACTTCAGATCAAATCATGCTGCAGCACAGCCTTAGTTGGTAGTCGCCAAGGCGGAGTTGTTCCCTGTTTCTGCCCATTCAAATTACAGAAAACCAACATTGCCAGGTGGGAGATGTTGTGGTAACCACTCGCTGTCTGAAAGAACTTTAATTGGGAGAGCGTCATAGAATAACAAGCAGCACCACAGATCTGTCAAGCCATTTTGACTGTGAAGCAAAATGTTGCTGAAAAAGAGCATGTGAGCTTTAATTTTACCTTAATGCATGATGATCTCTGTGGAGTTATTTATTATCCAAACTGAGCTGGAGAGATGTCCTTAAGCAAGGCACAGAACCCCCAACTGCTTGAGGCGCCTGTCCATGGACAGACATCTCTTCATTTATTGCGTGTATAGGTCCTGTTTGCATCTGTGTGTATTTTGGGCTTGTGTGTAATGTGTATAATAACAGAATGAAATAATAATTTTACCTCAGGGATTAATAAATATGTATGTCTTTATTCTTCCACTGTTTGTCTGGATTATGTACTATTCATTTTTAAGCATAGTTATTACTTCGGTGATTGCATTAATTAAAAACCAAAATATTTTTAATGATGCTTTTTTCACTCTTTTTCCAAAATGTGCTGTAAGAACAGGGTAACCCCAGGATTCTCAAAGTTAAATTTAAGACATTTTAATACCACGTAGGATAAAATGTTATGCCCACTTCACAGCCATATAATAGAAAATCTTTATGGCTTCGGATAAATATTGCTAACACAATAATATTAAAGTAATGCAGACATGTGACAACCTGATTAAAATGTCACAAATCAATTGAGCTGAAGTGTTTAGAAAAGACAATAATAATTTGTTAACCTAATCAAACTGTTTCATATTCATCATATAAAATGAGAACAACACTAAAATTCAGACGTCCACTTTTTCATTAAAGGCAAGTATTGTTCAATATATTAGTAAAAAGATACATACATGTTACATTAAAGAATATACAGTATGAAATATACAGTTTTCTTGGTTGCACACTTGAGCTTAACTGCATTTATCAGTGTGTTTAAATAGTTTAGACCAAACACAGTGGCGGATGGACTATAAACTGCCCTGAGACAGAGATGCTATCTTGACCTGGACCTAGTCTATTACATTCGAGGTTAGATACAGATCAGGATGGATATTCTCTTCATTTTCCCCACAGTATCTCCAAGGAGATCTACATTAAACCTGCCAAGAGGCAATCTTCCAGGGCTTGGTTAATTTGATTCCCAATATGCATTGTGCTGGCCTCTCCAAAAGAGGTGGTGGTGACGGCGGGGGACTTCATTCACATAGAAACCAAATGGTCCATATGCAAAAGCCTCTGCAATGCCAAAGCCAAGAGGCTGGAAATGTTGCCAATTTACAGCCATTAACTTGCTTTCTTTTTTTTTCCTATTATTGGAAACGGCAGTTTCAATTATTTAAGGGCCCCTTACTTAGTTTGTTAAAGCAGAAACACCTTCAGGGTAGCTGTTTAGAGCAGCACAAGAACACCTTAGAGACTTCTGTGGCAAGAAAAAAAAAAGGCTACATCTACAGTATATTAGCATACAGTACAGTATACACTGCACAAAAAATAAGACGGTTGATAATTCCATAACTTTAGTTTTATGATACAGATACAACTACATATACACTTGATCGTTACTGTTACAGTTTATCATTACAGGACTGGAAAGACTAAATGAAAATATATTATTAATATATACTGTGTATATCTGTTATAATTGCCCTACCATTGGCTTACTTTCCCATGATGCAATTATGAAGTTATTTAACAATGTGACCATTTCTATTCAAGCCTGATTTTTTTATTCTTATGTTGGTTGACTGACCCTAAGGGCTAAAACCCTTAGCCCTTGTGTGTTTACAGTACAGTACATACACCCCTTGTCCTAATTGAATCTGTCCTAATTATTTCATATTGCAGGCTGTTCAGATTTGGATTGTTGCATAGAAAAGCTAAAGACAGATTTAATGCAATCGCAATGGATTTTAAGAAATTAGATGGAGCCAACTTCGGAGCATAATGCAATTTTTCTTTTTGGATGGCTTGGCAGTCCATGTCTTAAAATTTGGGGTTTGGAGTCAGAAAAGTATCGGCCAGCCAGTGGTACTCACATGGCCTTTCACTGTGTTGCTACAGTATTAACCCACAGACCTCTACACACATCACAGTGGTAGATTATAACTTGACTCAGAGTGAGTGAGTGTGTGTGTGTGTGTGTGTGTGTGTGTGTGTGTGAGAGAGAAACTAAATGTGTGAATGACAGCAAAACGCAGTAAAGACTCAGTGAACTGAAATGGAAACACTGTGCTGCAACATGTGCCTTTCGGTTTAATTAAAGATATTATTTTTTAAGGATTCTGATATTCTACAGTATTGAAGAACTAGAAGACAATAAAAAAATCCCACGATTGAAAACTTAATACCTACGAACAAATATCCGAATAGCTGAATATTCGGGTCGAGCCCTACTCTGGACTTTGTGAAATATGTCCTAGCAATACAGTTACAGCTGCCATGCAGTTGCCTGACCAGTGTTTTACTCCGTTAGAGGAATTTATATTGAAATTTTAAGAAAAACAAATAAGTATATATTGTGATATATATCATAACCGTCCGTGCTACAAATTATAAATATACATCTTAGGCCATACTGCCAAGGCCACCCTTAAGGCCACCCTAATCACTAGCGGCCCAATGTGTGGGGTTGGCAGCAGTCTTACAGACAGGCAGATAGAGATCAGCAGTGACTTAAGCCTGGGGTTTGTCCTTCCTACAGCTGTGAAGGACAGCCTTGGGTTTGAGAAGAGACTGACACTGATTTCCTTGGCCTGGTTATGTGATGGCTGAGGCACCCGCCTCTGATCATTTTCATTGACCAAAACACCTTTTATTTTTAGAAACATGGCTATCCTGACAGTCACGGACATGTACATGTACACACAAACGCAGGTTTTCTCAGCAAGTTGATGCCTGGGAAGCTGAGCGGTGACTAGATCCTCCAGTGAAAATCATCTAATTCGCTAACATGTCACACGTTCTTGCCTTTACCAAATAGGTTTATTGATTTTTCTCTTTTTAGATGTTCCCATTGGGAACAAACACTGTATTAATTCTGGCTACAGGGTAATCAATATAAATGGCTTGCGAGGCACTGTTTGATGAAACTAGCATAATCAGCTACTTTACTTTGAACTTAGATAATATGGCATCGTTCCCCCTGTTTATTTACCCAGTGATTATTTTTCTTATCATGTAGCATTTATTTAACTAGCATAGGTTAGCCCTGACGAGAAAAACACAATAATAAAAGAAAAAATACATATTGTTATTTGTACAGTAGTTGTTTTATGTTCTCTCCTAACAGAATTATGCATTAGACCTCTATTGAATGCCTGTGGCCTATTTAGAGATTGTTTTTGAGAAAGTAACGCACCAGGGAAATGGGTTGCAGTCAGTGACATACACATAAAAGCAGCTAAGCTGTGCGTGTCATAGATTCTATTTCATTCTCTACAACATTTTTCCACACCTTATCTTCCACAATCCCAACCTTCTTTCTCTGTCTTTTGAAAAAGTTACGGAATTTGCAGTTCCAGCCACGTTTCAAGTTTAGATCCTGCTGCCTGAGGGGGCCAGGAAACGCACAGCTATGCCCTGGACATGGTGCATCAAAGCCTGAGCGTCTGATGTTGAGATCAGGGCGTGTCTCAGGGGAGATGATGGAAGATAGATGCTATAATGTCAGATTTCTCATTTTTCTGGTATGTTCTATTATCTTGGTGTGTGCTCATCTTGCTACAAGTGAGTGGCTGGAGTAAACAGTCCATGCAGTTTGGGATGGACTACAGACGGGGATCAGAGTTAAATGGCAGCAGGTTGTGGAAGATGTTATATAGAGGCAGAGGATGCATAGAGATGACGGGATTATAGTCCCGATTCATCTGCTGGTGGCAGCAACCGATGTCTGCTGGGGACAGAGAAATAAATTCTGCCTCCGTGTTGGAGGAGCAATGAACTGGCAAAACTGGCAAAAACCTTGCGTGATGATAGTTAAAAAGTGAGTACTGTGCAAATATGGGGAAGCATTTTGCACAAGTTTTCTGCTGGGGTGAGTTTGGGGGCAGAGCTGGGGTTCGAAATATGTTGGATTGGCTAAAAAGTCAGTACAATCAGGTAAACAAGTGAAGAGTAAAGGCAAAGGGTAATCTCAATTTCCATGCTGTAGCATGAATCACTGGGCAACAAACGTACCTCAGTGTACCAGGAAGTGCAATGCCTGCTAATTTAATACATGCGAGATGTATTCTTAAGGGTTGCACCACTTAATATGACTATTATTCTTGACAAATAGATTAACTGTTTGGTCTATAAATAAAAAAAATAATTAATGAATGCCCATTATAATTGTTTAGAGCCCATAGTGACATATTCAAATTCTCCAAAAACCAAAGAAATTGAATTTCTAATAATGTAAAAGAGAGAAAAGCAACAAATCCTCACATTTGAGATGCTGGAACCATAACACGTTTGTCATTTTGAAACATGACATAAGTTATCCAGATGGTTGAAGATAAATTTGTCGATTGACTACTCAATCAATTGGCAAATACCATATGTGCTTATTAAATATAAGGCCACACTTTTGTGGTATTTACTGTTTGGTGTAAACTACTGTTAATGGTTAGCATAAAACTCCATGTTTTTATTTAAGTCTAAAAACACTCACACTGGTATTTTGACTGTATCATATTTAAGGAAACCAAGTATAATGTGAGAATGTGTAAGAATAATTACACTGCTAATGTGCATATGTTATGTTGTATGTAAGTACTATTGTCCAAAGAATGAAGACAACTTTAAGTTACGCATAGTTTATGAAACGTAAAAGTACCTGCTCTGGGTACTGAGTACTAGCTACTGTGTCTATCAGGCAACATTTCACCTGCAGGGGTAGAACTAAAAAAACCATGAAACATTTTTATTTTAATTGATAAATCAAATGTGATTTGGTTCTTACCTTTGCTGCATGTCATTCCCCCTCTCTCTCCCCTTTCAAGTCTAAGGCCAGAAACACACCGCACGGTGAAGCGCCGTAAAGTGTATTTATTAGTGTTATTCACAACACAGTCTCACTCCCTACTCGTCAAATGTATGACGCATAGTCAATGGTGTTAATTTTCAACGCCAGGGAGGTACCCGTTGCGTTATTTTTCGACGAGGGGGTCCGTCACATAGACATTATGTATATGTATATATAGACGAAAGAAAAAACACGTCCCCCTTGAAATCTCTGACAGTTTTATTATTGGTATTTTTAGCCCAATAACCGCTGTTTTAATCAACATTATTCACGAGATCTTATCATGGTTTATATGTATTTCTTTTAACGTTATTATTTCGCTCTATTTCGGCCAGGGAAGCTGGGTTGCTTTTTTGTTTATTTATATTTTTAAAACTATAACGCTAAATCTATCAACATTTATTTAGATGTTATCATGGTATTCATTTCTTTATTTTAATAATATTATTTCGGTCTTATTACTGGTGAAATATTACAGTATGCTGTAATACAGAACATTACGATATGATCCGAGCTAGACGCATTCAAAGCCGATATCCCACAATGCAATGCGGGCATTCATTCACAGAATCGGGCAGCGATCAGCTGGTCTTTAACGCCATTATCGCTTCAATGTACACACACACATATATATATATATATATATACACACTCAGTGTTTTTATCACCAGCAACAACACGTTGCTCAGCTTTGTTCCAGTAAGTTATACACCGTAATAAAACGTTTAAAAACATACGCGGAAGTGACGTAGTAATTACCGCTCCTCGTCTGTGAAAGAATGTTGCACGTGAGAATTTACACAATGTTTTATGCTAAGCACATTGATTTGCCTTATATATACTATATACAAAACCTATAGTTGAGTGTTTAGAAATACAGCCTAATGGTTTGTTTGACTAATTTGCATTTGTTTTGACTCGTACTGTTGTGAAAAACAATAAACTATATACAAAGAGAAGCATTTTTTATTTTATTTTCCATACATAGTTATTCAAAAATGCAATTTTCTAATTTTGCTGTTGATGAATATTAATAGCAAATACTAAAGGGAAAAAAACTTGAGCATTTTTATGTGTGGGACTTAGTTTGATTTAATATCACACTGCATTATTAACCGTTTTAAATAAATGACTTCTTTGAAATATCAATTTATGGTAGGCCTAACATATGAATTATTATATTCAGAAGATGATCCTCATATCAATCAACGTGGTTACAGCTTGTAGCTATCCTAACCTTTGTAGCCTGTACTGAGACTACCTTTTCAAAATTAAGAAGGGACTAGTTTTAGGAAGCATTTTCAGGAAATTAAAAAGATAATCAGATTGTTGCCGAGGTTTTTGTTTACAGAGTAAGATGTATATAGCTTTGTATGGGTATGTGTACATATACGTGTGTAAAACATGTGTTTTGGCATTTTGGGCACACTTCTACCTCAGCCTATATACTGCACTCAGACAAAACTCACATCTCATTCAACCATTTCACAAACTGAGGAAAGGGTCATGACATGGGTCAGAGGGTATCAGGGGTCATAAATGATGAACCAATCAATCAATCGGCTCTGCTCTGTAGGCACCTTGGTGTTCATGTGGACAACACCTTTAGCTGGAAGGCCCGTGTTCAAAGTGTGTGTTATCATTTAGAGCAGACACCCACGGTGAATCAGAGGGTTTATGTTATACTAGGCTGCATTACAGAGCATATTCATATGACTGTCATGAAGGTTGTGGAGAGGAATAGAAACCAGTCTCTCCAGGCAAGCACAGACAATATGGTCTGATCTATCTTTATTCTCCATGCCAAGTATGAGCTCTTATCCTCTGGCAGAAGATATGGGTAAACTTAACATTTCTAAACTATAGGCCTAATTTGGACCTACCTCAATTAAAACTTTAAATAATGTTGCTTGAGGCTGCAGGGGAATAGCTTCATGATATATTATATGGTTGTGTGTTGCTCTTGTCACTGTTTGTGAAAGATGAACAACAGATTGTTGCTGTGTGATGTGCAGTCTGACTACATATCACTTTGTTTATGTTGTCATCATCTGTATGATAAAACAATATGTCAAGTGTTATGTGTGAAGCATTTGAACTCAAGGCAGATATCCTTCTGGGGACAATAAAGTATCGCCTGCAACATGGTCTCCATGATGTGTAAAAATTAAAACGCTGTCGTAGGACTATAGCTAACACATCGTTGGAAAGGTCTCAACCTGGAGAGTAACAAATGTCAGTCTGAAGAGGATACATTACTCCTGCTTTGAAATATTGACCTCTGAACCTTAAACCCAGTACAATCCCCCAGTTTGAAGGCTTGTCATTTAGCAACAGGAGGTGCTAGACACATATGACCAGCTGTTATAGAAAGCTCTGGACCTCAGCTGTCATGTAGATATGGTCTCCAATGTTTACCCACTGTAAGCACTGTCAAATATGGTAATAAGCTATTTTCACCTATTTAACTATTATATTTTTAAAATCTGATGACACCAGTGTGTTCCCCATCCCAAAAAAAACCCAGGGTGTATCCAACATTATACACTACCAACTTCTAATTATGAGAAATATACCAATATATTTAAAAACTACAACTCCCATAAGAGACGCCACAGAAGCTGTTACAAAGCTTGTCTATTTGTAGTTTTTCCGGGGTGGTTGGGAGGACATGTTCGACTCCTGTGTTTCTGCTGTCTGCCGTGAGCGGGCTTCATTCCATTTCAGATTGCCGCCGCCGGCCGGCCGACCAAGCAAACAGTACATGAGACAAATACATGAAGCTTATTTTATTATTATTAATATCTTCATTGTTTACATCCTCAAATACAACGTTAGACAAAAACATCAATATCACGAATATTATGTATTTTTATCTTCTTATCCGCTGAGCGGGACGTACTGCGTCACTTCCGGAGTATTCCGCATATGTTTTTAAACGTTTTATTACGGTGTATAACTTACTGGAACAAAGCTGAGCAACATGTTGTTGCTGGGTGACTAAAACACTGACATGTATATATATGTACATTGAAGCGATACTGTCGTTAAAAACCCGCTGATCGCTGTCCGATTATGTGAATGAATGCCCGCATTGCATTGTGGGATATCGGCTATGAATGCGTCTAACTCGGATCATATCGTAATGATCTGTATTACAGCATACTGTAATATTTCACCGGTAATAAGACCGAAATAATATTATTAAAATAAAGAAATGAATACCATGATAACATCTAAATAAATGTTGATAGATTTAGCGTTAAAATATAAATAAACAAAAAAGCAACCCAGCTTCCCTGGCCGAAATAGAGCGAAATAATAACATTAATTAAACGTGAATAATGTTGATTAAAACGGTGGTTATTGGGCTAAAAATACCAATAATAAAACTGTCACAGAATTTGAGTTAATGGGGACGTGTTTTTTCTTTCGTCTATATCTGACGGTGAGGGATTAACATGAATGTCTATGTGCTGGACCCCCTTGTCGAAAAATAACGCAACGGGTACCCCTGGCGTTAATTTTCAACGCCAGGGGTCCTTGACCATGCGTCATACATTTGACGAGTAGGAGTGATTGTTGTTATTCAATATGTCCGGCCACACCGGCTGTAATCAGGTGCAAAGCGGAAGCACCGGCTCGTGCGCTGCAGCAATCGTCTCGGTGTCTCCTTTATTTCTTGTGCAATCCGCGAGCGAATGTGTCAAGCCAGGCAGGTAATCACATACAGGAAGGCCACAGTGCAGCTGGATACTTTACAAAATAAACAGTCAGAAACAGTATTTTTACTGCAAATCATTTAACGCATAGGTTTGAAGTCTAATGATAGACACTAAAGTTGTCTTTGATTCTGCTGCTGCTGCAGTCATTTCATTTCTTTGCAGCAGTAATTACGGTCTAAGCTCAGTTTTCTGTGTAACCTACTGTAATAATTAACTACAAAGAGCACTGATATAATAAGATAATGTTTCAATATACTTTATGTGAAGCTAAAATCCAACAAATGAACAAAAAGACTGAGGTGATTTCAGAGGCAGTTATTGGGTAAGGTGACGCATGCTGCGACAGGGTTCTCTCTCCACACCAGTAAAGGTCAGAATGTTCACTGGCTACTGCACTTGTTCACTTCCTTTCTCTTTTGTGAAATTTGCTTTCACACTTTTTTTCAATGGACAGTCCTCACAGGGAGGCCAGAGGCAGAGAAAGGTCGGAGGATGAGGAAAGCATAACTGCGAGGGTTGGTAAATACTGTAATCAGACTGGAGCTTGTGTAGTTTTAAACGCATTTTGGCTGCAAGAGTACACAAAATGGCATCAACATTTCACAATAAAAGTCATGGTTGACATACATTATTTGAAAAAGATAAATGCACAAAAGGCGAGAAGTTGAGGAGAATAAAGTCTGGAGGACAGAGAGAGGTGTGGTGTGGCAGAGAACAGCTGTGGTGTAAGATGTACACAACATAGCATCAGAAATAACATCCAGTGTTCATAGCTACATCAAAACAATTGCAGACACATTTTCTCATAAAAAGTCATACATATATAATGTAAGGTTATATCAGAACGGTAGCCCTTTGAATAAGAATGCCAAACAATGGGAATGTCAGCAGAGTGGTGAAGAGAAACTCTGCACATTCGACAACACCTTGAAGTGTTAGTGAATGGGAGTGTGGACACATTTTGCTTTTGGAACTTTGACCAACAAACACATTTCCAATAGAATCAGCAGTTGTTGTTGTTGTTGTTTTTTTTTTACTTTCTGTTTAAACCCAAGCAGAAGGGATAGCAGAAAAGTGTTACCTTCAGCCCCGGGGTCAGGTCGTCGGGGTCAAAGGTGGTCAGAGGTGAAGGTCCACGACGTGAGCCATAGGACAGGACAAGGGGTGGGACACACATTTGGTGGAGGTCACAGAAAAGCACAAAGACATGGCGGAAGGGAGAGGGAGGAGAAGCAAGAGGCACAACCAGAAAAAAATGAGGAGATGTGGAAGGAGAGAAAGAAGGGGGTAGCAACAGGGGAGGATGTTGCAAAGAGTTACAAGGGAGGATTTGGTAAGAAATGGAGGGGCATGGCACCAAGAGAAGGTAAAAAGCAGAGGAGGAAATTGTGAGGGAAAGCGGCAGTTTCGAGGGGTTGGGGAAAGAGGCTGAGTCAATTCCTCTTAAAAACTAACCAAAATAAATGGAATGAACCCATACCTTGGTCGTTTAACGTCAGGTGCGCCAGACCTTGAAAGGGAAAAAAACAGAAAAAAAGAACAGAAAGAGGAAGAAAAGAAGGTCATAAAAGGCACGGGAAGAAAAAAAGCATTGTCACAACGTTGGACTGCAGTTTGTGACAGACATCCTGGGGCAGACTTGGATGTCAGAGTTCAAATCAAAGGTAAAAAACGAGAGAGAGAGAGAGAGAGAGAGAGAGAGAGAGAGAGAGAGAGAGAGAGAGAGAAAATAGTAACAGAAAACAAGCAAACACTTCTTGAGTGAGGTGTGGGGGGTTTAGAAAAAAAAGCATTTCCATTTGGCGCAACCCCCGAAGGCTATTGCTCTGACAAATGCTTTTTTTTCCTCTGGAGTACTTATGGAACACACAAAACTGTTTGGCAGAAAAGGCTTGACTGGATTCCTCATCTCCTACTGTACACAAATCATAAAAAAAGAATCAGAGCTATGCAAGGTGTCACACAGAGAGGGTCAGCGATAAACCTGGAAAAACGCTACAGGATAAAACTGTTTCTGTTGTCTGTAAAAAACCCAAAGCCAAAGATGATTCCAACACAGATGTGAGCATCACAACACCAGCCCAAAATATTTATTTAGCTCACTATAGGCTAAGGTGCACACATCTTGCCAAAACTACAGATCAATAGATTTAAAAGAAAGATGTCCACAATGAGCTCCAGCTCTACTCGGTGAACAATAGTTAGGTAACATTAAGTAACTTCTGAATCAGGCCACAGTACCAAGCAAACATATCACAGTCTGTGACAATCCATGCATACAAAAAACATTCACAATATTATGACATTTTGGGACATCTTTGGAAAAATAGTAAGGTCCTGTTTCTCAAAAGGAACTGTCATCACCAAGATAACTCCAGTTTCTGGCTAAACACAACTGTAGGGCACATAGGAGGTCTGCACAAAGTGCCCTACAGTGAAGTATTTTTCCGTGAATGTGCGCACACTTGGTCCCTCTTCTAAACACAACTGGAGCCAATCCAGTCGCAGCACAATCTTCCCCACAGAAATAGCAACAACACTTTCAAAACTGCCATTAAAAGATGCAACAGTTTCCACATATCAAAGGTTGTTCCTTAAAATAATTGGAGTAAAAATGGTAAAAACACAGGAAGGCCTCCATACAGGCCTTTCTAGGAAGGCTACTGTACAGGGGATCATTAGGGAAAATATGTCTGACAGGAGGGAAAATAATAGCTAGATATCTGCTTGAACACCATAGCATGCAGGCATCATGCACTGTAAATATACACTAGCATGTCTTGGGGATAGCATTATTGGAAGGAAACCTTAAACCAGAGAAAAAAACTAGAACAAAAAATAAAACTATGGTCTTAACTATGGCCTGGAGCAACGTTTATTCACAAATAACCCGAATGGATAAGGCAAATTGGATTTAACCCCAGGCATATCAACAGCATTATGTATGTTGGACTAGAAGTCCCGAAAGGTCAAATCGCTTCCAGCCAACCTCTCTTTTCTTTGATCAATACCGTTTCAAACATAAGACTCTTGGCTAGGGATGCACCGCTCCGACTTTTTCAGTCCCAATACCAATACCGATGCAGGGCTTTGTGTATCTGTCGATACCTGATACCGTTGTTGAATTAATAATACACTGTATACCTTCCACCTTATACCTTCCTTCCAACATGTGGAAGAGACTAAATGCACCAGACTTTCCTGACTAAACATTACTTTCCTAACTAAGACAAAATATGTAATGTATTGAATTCTTATTTATTTGTACACTCAACTCTTCCAGCATGCGACACATGTGTGTCAGAGGAAAAAAAAAAAAAAAACAGAACTGGACCGGCCCATGGATCTGTTCATTTTTCCGATCCCCGATCCAGCTATTTTGTCAATATCGGTACCGATATCCGATCTTAATATTGGATCGGTGCACCCCTACTCTTGGCACTACCAGCAAACAGCTCAATCAAACAAAAACTTATCATCAAGGAAGTGCAGTGGTGCAGCCTTGGAGTGCTTTACTTCCGTTTGGAATGTACAGAATAAGCTACCTAAAAGACCCTTTAGACTTGACGGGATTTACATCACTGATGGCTGCAGTTTGGGAATATTCAGCACAAAATTAGCTATAAAACATGTAAAGCATATCTAGAATTGTGTCATTGATGCTTGAGATTCATATTCTGGTACTGTATTGATCTACATACTGTATCATGACCTTTTCCAAAGAAATGTAGGTATTTTGCACCTACTGTTTCATGCAGCTGATTTCAGAACTCTAGCAACAACAAAAAGAAAAGACAGCCTTTAAAGCCACACTAATCAACACCAGAACTTCAACTTCTGTGCACAGCACACTCTCTCTCTAAGGTCTGTGAAACGACATTTTCACCATGGACTGGCTAACTGAGGTACTTGACAGCTAAAGTTACCTAAACCAGTTGCTGCAAGAAAAAAAGAAGATAGTGTCTAATGTCTCAGAAAACAAATTGAAACAACTGTGGGCTGGCTACAGCGGGAATGCACAAAACGCGTCTATGCCACCGCCAGCGAGCAGGTGAATCAGAATGCAAAGACAAGAGAAGCTCAAATGACTCTTGACTACAAGCTGTTCATATTGGCTTCTTTCTTAACAACAGCTGTGATTCAGGGGCAGAGGAAATGTACAGGCAGAGTGTTTTATTTATCTGGCTGCAGTCCGTTTCCTGCAGGCCCTTTGCAGGCAGTCCAATCATTCTCACTCTGCCTCCCTCTGTTTTTGTTCCTTTGCTCATAATCCATTAAGGAGATAAGGCGAGGGCTCCTGCAATGAAACAGAACGGTGCTGTCGCTGCATACCAAATCATTCAAATACCAAAACGCCCAACCCCCCACCCCGGCCTCTTCCAGCTCAGGCAGCATCGTGATTGTATTGCAGAGAAAGACGAGAAAAGGTGAAGAAGAGTAGTTAAGAAAAGACGCACGGAGGAAATGACGGAGAAAGTTATCAAATGGCTTCTTTTACAGCCAGTGCTAACCAGAAATTTACAGACAGGTGTGCAGCACAGTGGCAGAGAAAAGCCAAAAATCAATCAAAAGAAGAAATTCATTTCAAGGTATTGTATCAGGAAATTAGAAAGTCGTGATGCAAAACTTTTACTTTCCCAAAACAGACACAAATGCCACACACACACACACACACACACACACACACACACACACACACACACACACACAGTCAGTCCCACACATGTTGTATTGGCAGAAGCACATGATGCCAGACTCCTACCATGCCAGATTCTGATCAGGATGTGATGGTTTTCACTAGCAAGTGGTTTTAGAGAGAGAAGAGGCAGCATGACTCGAAATTACTGATCACTGTAAGACATCAGAACACAACAGACATAAGGAAGAGCTCCATCTCTCCTAACTTCCAGTCTGCATCAATATTGAAGCACAAATCAAATGACCACAGCCACAAGCAGCATCGCTTGCCACACATACTGGAAACGTGACACAATCCAAGCACAAACTATAAGTCGCCCTGTCTCCTTGGCATCTGAGCATTTGATTATATCCTTAATTTTGCAGCGAGTACAGATGGGAGTGCCTAACGGAACCGGCACCGATTGGTTGGTTATGATTGAGTAGCAGATGGAGCAGATTCATAATTCTGCCATTAGGAGGAGACATGCTTACGTCTGATCTGGCCAACTCCTCTTCCCCTCTGTTTTCAGCCCATTTATCCACCTTTTCTTTGCTCCCCATCTCCACATCCAGTCCTCCATCAGCCAGCTGCAGCTGGTCTCTTCTTTCTCATCTGCCACTTTCTTCTGCTCTGCTTACAGGTCTGATGAACACAGGCCACTATAGTTTCGTAAACTACTGATTTCATTCAAATGACTGTTGGTGGCTCAAACACCAGTGTCCTGCCAGATACTACACAATGAAGACAAAGACAGGCAATGTCAACCATGTTTATATGTATGTATATCAGTCAATAGATACACCAGACGTATACGTGTTTATGACTAAATGAATATACCCACCACCTACAAATGATGGCATGGCTAATACTGTGGTTTCTGGCATGTCTTTGTTTTAAAAGCAGCATTTAAAAAAGGTACAACGTGTACTGACCTTATACTGTAAGACATCCTACAAAACGCACTGACAGATGCACTGGGTCTCACGACAGCGGCCTCAACACACAATTGGAGGGGACGGAGGAAAATGGGAGTCGTCGTCATTATCCCTTTTTACCTCTTCCGCATATCTTCTCACTTCCTCTATCCCTCATTCATCAGATGGACACATAGACTCAGTCAGAAATCAGAAGGAAGAATGTGTTTGCTTCCCAAGCCCCCTGTGATGCTGGGATGGCATGTTAAATAGCATCATCCTCCAAGGACTCTCCAGCATATGGCCAACGCACTTTACGTGTCTCCTGAAGGCACACGCCATACTGACACAAAACTCTCTTCTTCAATTGCAGATCCCAAAATGATAGTCAGTTAAAACTTTTTGACGACACTGCCTTTGATGACTTTAGTGGGAGCGAGCATTACCAAAAAGCATGAACTGTCGAAGTGGATAAAAGTCATGAAGTATAAAATAAGAACAATAAATGTTTTTTATGTGCAGCTTATTGCTGGGTGCACCCTTGGCACAAGATATAAAACTCCACAATATCCAAAACATTTGACACATCCACAAATCACTGGCTTTTACTAGGCCTGGGTACAGATAAAGTTTCACTGCGTAATCATTGCTGTATGTCTTCCAATGCCAAAAAATGCAGGCATGGCCCTCGAGGAGAAACAAACCAGGGCAATTTGTAAAAACATCTACTTAAAAGATGTGGGGAAAATGGTTCTGATTGAATGTGAATAATATTCATCTAAGTAGGCTGATCCATAATGCATAGTGTCTTTGCACAGCTTAAGTAATATAGAATCTGTGGCAGAATTTAAAGTGCTTTAATAATTCATTGTGGATATGTACTCAATGAGAGAGAGAAAGGAAGAGATAGTGGGAGATAAGGGGCTAAGAAGACCTCTACAATCTTGCTGAGAGTTATAGACTGATGTTAAAGGCTTCCATGTCATACCATGCTTTAAATTATTAACAGTTTGATCCATTTCAAAAAGAAAAAAACATGTTCTGTACTTTAACATTAAGTGAAAATCTTGCTCAATGGGTCCACAGTCGTAGACTGCGGCCTGCTGTGATTTTAATAAAGAATAAGACTTGAGCTGTGTTCACACAGATACAAAGTAGAAGGCAGTCTATTTCATCTCATGAAGCTGTGTGTGGGTTGCACTGAGGAAGTCATTTGCATTCTCTGCTCTGACTGGTCAGCTCCGAGGTAGCCGCCGTACCACACACAAGGAAATGGCACATTTCTGCCTGTACAGCCGCACCCAAAGGTTTTAGGCAGGTATGAAAAAATTCTGTAAACGAAGAATGCCTTCAAAAATGGAAGTGTTAATAGTTTATTTTCATCAATTAACAAAATGCAGTGAATGAACAGAAGAGAAATCTAAATCAAATCAATATTTGGTGTGACCATCCTTTGCCTTCAAGACAGCATCAATTCTTCTAGGTACACTTGCACAAAGTTTTTGAAGGAACTCAGCTGGTAGGTTGTTCCAAACATCTTGGAGAACTAACCACAGATCTTCTGTGGATGTAGGCTTCCTCAAATCCTTCTGTCTCTTCATGTTATCCCAGACAAACTCGATGATGCTGAGATCAGGGCTCTGTGGGGGCCATGCCATCACTTCCAGGACTTCTTGTTCTTTACACTGAAGATAGTTCTTAATGACCTTGGCTGTATGTTTGGGGTCGTTGTCCTGCTGCAGAATAAATTTGGGGCCAATCATACGCCTCCCTGATGGTATTGCATTATGGCTAAGTATCTGCCTGTATTTCTCAGCACTGAGCACACCATTAATCCTGACCAAATCTCCAACTCCATTTGCTGAAATGCAGCCCCAAACTTGCAAGGAAGCTCCACCATGCTTCACTGTTGCAGACAGACACTCATTATTGTACCGCTCTCCAGCCCTTCGGTGAACAACCTGCCTTCTGCTACAGCCAAATATTTCAACTTGACTTCAACTGATTTTGACTCATCAGTCACCCCAGTTCCTATGTTTTCGTGCGTAGTTGAGTCGCTTGGCCTTGCTTCTATGTCGGAGGTATGGCTTTTTGGCTGCAACTCTTCCATGAAGACCACTTCTGGCCAGACTTCTCTGGACAGTAGATGGGTGTACCTGGGTCCCGCTGGTTTCTGCCAGTTCTGAGCTGATGGCACTGCTGGACATCTTCCGATTTCAAAGGGAAATAAGCTTGATGTGTTTTTCATCTGCTGTTTCCTTGGCCGACCACTGCGTCTACGATCCTCAATGTTGCCTGTTTCTTGGTGTTATTTCAAAAGAGCTTGAACAGCACATCTTGAAACAGCAGTCAGTTTTCTGGTAATTTAATAAATAAATAGCCTATAGGAAATAACCCCATGGTAAAGCCTATTTTTGTATACTCCTGTGTGAATTAAATATGCCACAAATGTATAGTACTGAGTATTTTCAAATTGTATTAAGAACTTAAGTGCAAAATAAAGATAACGTGCAAGGATCAGAATGGAAAGCATCGTCCAAATGGCGTAAATATTGCCATAACAGTCTGGCCGCTGGTTTTTCGACATCATGATAAAAAGATAGAAAAAGAGATACCATAGACATGTTTTTATTGATTTGACGACATGTATCATCATATCCCGCAGCCTACGGTACACTGTAGAAACGTCACCCATAGGATTTTGAAACAATGTTTTGACGATTAGATTTGGGTCAACTGCATGCCGCTACACTGGTCAACTACTGGGAGCAAAAGTCCAATGCTCAGAATTGTTGAGAAGCCTGGGTGCAGCGTGGGTGTGAGCATGCACTAACCACAATGCCTGAGTTTGCATACACCATCATTTGTGAGCCTTTAAGACACAACTACTCAAATTCACCATGGGGGAAGCAGGATTGAAGCAGAAACAAAATTGTAATGACTCTGACACAACATCTGTTGGTTATTTAGTGAGTCTGGTATAGTTCTGTGAAAGTATCATTTCATATTTTTGTGGTTAACTGTCCATGCTGGTCTATCATGATAAATAAGTGAATATAGTCAATGTAGCTTGAGTGTAATAAATGTAGTCAGAGTGAAAAACATCTGGCTACTGTCACTGTAGCTGTTGTGGCAATGACTAAGTTGTGTAAAGAGGATGCATTAGATATTGCAGAAGTAGTACTAAATGGGTCATTCTCTACGGGCTTCTCCTGCAATAGTACCACAGACCGTCTACCTTAAATCTTATTCACCAGAGCCCAATGATTACACTGTAACACAAATCGGACTGCTTCTCAACTGACCAGTTACCACAGCACTGTGAAAAGTGCAACGCTTGAATATGAAGCAAAGGCACAGCCGTATTTTAGCAACAATAAAGCAAAAAGGGCACTTACTACACTGGCTGTACATTCCATTTAATACAAAGGAGTTGGACCAGCAATATGGACATTTTCACAGCACCACATGAAATAAAATCCCTTATTAAACTGTATAGGATTTAGCATTTATGCACTGAATATACCAAAAAATATATAAAAACATGTTTACTTCTCGATTTGGTGTGTGGGTTTCTGGCAGAATGCCCTAGATTCTTAAAAGGTATCTGAATAAAAAATGCACTCCTTTTACAGCAATCAAAATTCCTGTGCGTGTGTGTGTGTGTGTGTATTTGATTTCCTTGGAAATACCACAGGGAACTGTTGACCCCAGGCGAGGCACTTAAGCTGAGCGAGTGAAGCATTAAATCTTTATGGTCACTTTCCACTTTACACAGCAGCAACAGCCATCATCTGTCAGGAGCGATGCGCTAAGTTGTTTGGAAGTCTGTCAAGTGACGTGATTTAAAGATTCAAAGTTACAATTAGACGGGGGCCATAGAGTACATAATTAAGATTGCACATGCCAAGGCTTGCAGACAGATAATATTTAAACCAATGCTGCCAGACACATATTCCAAAAATATTCATGTCCGTCTTGATTTTGGCTCCAACTTTTGAGCCATAGCTTTGGTGTTTTAGAATGAAAGTAAGCACTGTCCTAATATACTGCGAAATTAAAAAGATATAAAACATGAATATTTCATACTAAACCGACAATGCAACATTTTCATTCAGCAAGGGCTTACCCATATTGGAAACACTTGAGTGCTGTTTATTGGCTTAATAGCTATTCTGTACGTGGGGAGATCATAGTTACGTCTTACAAGGGAAAATATCTCATATCGAGATATTATGCTCCCCCACATCTCCTAATTAACTGCATAACACTGAGTGAATCACTTTGACTCACACATTTTGTTCATTAAAACACAGCTAATATGTCATGGGATATGTCTGGCAAAATAAATCAGAAAGTCTTGGAAATTGGTGAGAGAGGGTAGAGATCTCAACAGTTGCCGTTCCATCTTAATTAAACAGTCCATAAATAAATATGACCTCCATATGCCGAGCTGGAAATCTTTGACTACTTTCATGTTTTAACCATCAAAGCTAGTACACAGAAGATATGTTGATTTCTTCACTTATGCTAATTTACACAAGACAGACTAAAGATACTCAAAGGAGCTTCAATGTTTTACTAGCTCTTATGTAAACCCAACTGCGTTCTCTTCAAAGGAGGGGGCTCTGCCAACACTGAAAGCAATATGTGTAATAATGCAAACACAGCATCCGCATGTCCTAAATGTCTGTCCTTCCATTGTTTGTATTTTCTTTCTTTTTTTTTTTTTTCCCCAGTTACCAAATGTGTTGAGTTTCTGGCCTGGAAAGACATGCTGGGTCCATCTTGGTGAAAACCAATAAATTCTATGTCTGACCTCTATTTTCCTTTCCTTTATGAGGTCAAAACTAATCATTAGTCCCCACAGAGATCTGGTGTCCTCTCTCAGTGTATCCATCCGTCCTTCCTCTCCTCTTCCTAATCTTCAACTGCCAGTGCTGCAGATGCCTTCTACAACCTCCCTTCTCCATCTGCCCTCTTTCCACAGTCAATTTCATGGAATGAATGCCTCTGATTGCCACTTCTGGACTCTACTCATTAGGAAAGCTAAACGTGGGGAGTGGCCAACAAAACGCAAGCCGTCCTTTACAGTTGTTTTTTTTTTCTTAGGGATGTCGGAAGCTGTAATTGCAACATCAGATGTGATGTAGAGAACGGCAGCATTGACGGAAGGGAGGAAGCCAGTCCTCAAGTGGACGATTAGCACCTGCACCCCCCACCCCCACATCAACCCTCCACACATACACACATAACCCACCCAAAGCAAAATAGCATCATTTCAAGTCCTTGCTCACCCTTATGCTCCTTCGTTTAGCCTGATCATGAAAACGGGGTCAAAGTTCATTTAAAACCACTGAAAGATATCCAGAATAAAAACATAACTTCCAGTTATTAGCGACATATCTGAAGCATCAATATCAACAAATAAGGGAGATTACTTCAAAATCAGGAACGTGACATCCTTCACTAGTAATAAAAAACTCCAAAGTATATTAAATGACTTGTACAGGCAGATATTGTTTTGGTATAATTGCCCTCTCTATTGCAAAAGTACACCCATGTCAGTGAGATAAAGTAAAAATAAAAAAAATCCCCTGTTCCTCTGAGCCATGGAAGCTCGAGTTAAGGCAAAGTAATCTACAGAGACATTAGAGCAAAATAGCACCTTGCCTTGAGCGTTTGTTGATGTTTAATGTTTCATTTTGACAATTTTCTCCCTTCAGCCGGCGTTTAGAGCACACATCCTGTTCCTCTCCACTAACGGCACGGCAGTGAACTGTAGTTTTGTGTAAGGGAAAACATTTTAATCGTAATTACTTTTCCTGGAAATGTGGCTTCCCGTGAGTTTTTGACACGGCGACTTCCTGCCTTGTATCAGGGGGTGGTTCTCAGCAGGTAACTACAACAACATCCCATAATGGAAAGTTAATGTCTTCCAACTGAGACGATGAACTAACTACATTTAGCTCATTGGTTCGGGTAAACACCATTAGACCATTAAATCTGCAGTGCTCTTGGAAGTTCAGTCATTTGAGAGCGAGTTGGATAATTATGGCAGAATGAATGGACATTGTGTGACAAATGTATTCATAATTCATGAGCCTATTTTCTGAAGCTGGAATCCTTTTTGTGGGGAACAATACGCAGCTTGATTTAACGGAGATTGGAAAGTCCCAACTGGTGTATCCTCCATACTCACAACAGCATAATGGTGTGCGTCTTTGCTACACAAAGGCGAATGAAATGGTTCTGAAGAAGTTGCTTAAACACACTCTTCAGCAAGCTGAATTGTACAAAAACGGATGTTGTAAATAGTTTAGTCTCATATTCAGTCTTGATCTCCTAATTGTCCTTTAATCAAGATAACAGTTCTGACAATCAGATGTCAGACACATGGTCTTGTAATTGACCACTACAATTTAAGATTGAAGAGCATTCTTAAGATGAAATTAATTTGCTATGTGAGTACGAGTGTACGTGTGCTCAGTCCATGGGAAACGTTAAAAGAAAAATGTCAAACGTGGAAAGAAGTATGTGTCAAAAGGAAAATGTCAGACAAATGTTGACAGAAGTAAATTGAGGTCTTAATATGAAAATAAAATCAAATGAATTAATGTGTAGACTTATTGTTTCTCTAGTCATTGCTTTTGAAAGCAAAGCCATGCCACAAAATGGCAGCGCTCAACCTTTATTATATACAATTAAGAAAACAACAAATCTCAAAGTGTTGTTTTCCCGTTTAGTTTCAGCTGCTGAGCAAAAAGCCCTGCTGCTTGCTTTCATCTCGCCAAACTCCGATTAGGCAAACTGAACAAATACCAGCGAGCGACAACTCCTCTGCAGATTCAAACAAAGGGGCTACTGAGTTTGAGCGAGCAGAAGGAGCTAAAGAGAGGGAGAGAGAGAAGAGAGAGAACTGATCACAAGAAAATTAAACGGCACTGAACCTTGTAAACAAATATTTCAACAATGTTAAACACAATGTAGGGGACGTCTGGTGCCGCTGTGCTGTGAAATAGCCCGGCTCTTTTTGGAATGCGGTTTCACGAATGATGGGTGCAGAGAATAACGTTAGACATCCTTTTAACCAGTGGAGCAGAGGTTAAGCAGAACTCATATTTCTGCTCATCACTCTACGTGCCTGGAAACGCCTAAAGCCCGTCATTGCCTTCATTAATAATTTTTCCTTTAGCCATGTGGAGTGTCCCACCTTGAAGTGTCAGCTATATTTCCCTGAAATATATGAGCTACTTTAGTCGGCCCAAGAACGTTGAGGTGAAAAGAGAAAAGACTGACACAAATCCATTTCATTCCCCTCAAGATCGGCGAATTGTTTTCTTCCCAAGTTATCACTTTTTAGGCCTGCTGTGGACAAATGCATGAGAAATTGCAGCCCGACCATTGTTGGCATGGCAACTGGCTCCAGTATCTGTCTTACCATGACGATGGCCATACTGGTGTGTTCACATTCCCCCGCTCTCTTTGAATTTCTTCCACTCTCATTCACATCTTCTTTGTACTCTCTTTTTCTCTGCCTGACTTTATCTTTCTTAACCCTCCATCATCCCCTCTTCTTTGTCCCCCTTTTTTTATTTGGCATCACTGCAGAGCTCACTTTCCCCTGTCAGTGTGTCTTTCTCTGTAAGCAATTAAGATTACCATTGTGTGTTTTTATGACATTATCCACCCAAATACATAACTCTAAAAAGTCAAGGGGGATTTGCATTTGAATAAGGTTATAAAACCGAATAAGAGAGTTCAGTAATTATATTAAGGGTGCATTTGAATAAGTAATGATATTCTCCTGGTTCATTGCCCACAGAGGTAAACGCAGCAGAGACTGCAGGTATAGGGCAACAGAATAAACCTAACCCTTTCATTAATTTTCCCACTGCAGCGAAATTCCATTTTGGGGGCAAATCCTTTTTATATAGTCAGGAATCTCGTAGCCCATTAAGTCCACATTGCCATGGCTGTATTGTTTAACTGTAAGCATTTGTCAGCATACATAACACTGATGATGTGCAGATGAGTTGAACGAACACAGACCTGCATTAATTAGCATTGTATTACATTACTATCGTCAAAAACAATAGAATATGAGTTGCACAGATTTAAACTCAAAGGAACCGACAGTAGTAGACTGGACACCAGACAGAGTATGTTATATGTATTTTGTCAGATCAAATATAGTAAAATAGAGATGCGGAAAAAACATATCATCATAATGTATAATCAAATTGATTTCTCTGGCACCTGGTTATCTAGAATAACAAGAAAAACTGATTGGAGTAGCCTGTTACCTAAAGGAGCTCTCTGGAGACCAACACAAACCTCAGGTGCAAGAAGTCCATGTTATCTCACAGCCACACCTGATGTGTGTGTGTGTGTGTGTGTGTGTGTGTGTGTGTGTGTGTGTGTGTGTGTGTGTGTGTGTGTGCGCATGTGCAAAGGTGTACTTTTGCCAATGCCCTTGGGACTTTGATACTGTACGCAGAGTAGGTATTATCATGGCTACTGCCGCCAAAATCCTGACCACCACCTCCGTTTTGGCTAGCGCTCATACAGTGTAAGATTGCTTAATCGGATAGGGCTGTTATGCTAGGCTCCACTGATCCCATCTGTCACGACTTCATCCTCAGATCCGCCGTGCTGTTTCGAGCCCCACGACAGCTCTTTAAGAAAACCACTAAATCTGTTCTCCAGGCTATTTTTTGCATCCTTTGCATTTTTTTTTCCTCGCTCAGAAACGAAAAAAAGGGAAGCATATAGCTGCAGGTTGCTTGACACGAAGCAATATTTTCCCTTGGATAAGGTAGCTCGACCTCCCTGATCTGGGAGCCCACCTTCCGCCCTCCACCCACTACCTACGCCTCCTCAGAGGGATCTGGCAATAGATCAGAGGGTCTTGGTGCATCCTGAATCACCAGCTATTTGGCACTCAATGCCCTCATCCACTACATGGCAGCCATTTCTAGCAGTGTGTCTGTGTGACTGAATGGTGGTGTGGCTGAATACCGCCTCAGTATCAGCTCATCCCCAGGGGGCCCAGAGGAAACTGGATTAGTGGTTCGGCACGCACATGAGAGAGAGAGAGAGATCCCTGAACATGGTGCATTTGTCCTTTACTGTGTGTAGAGGCAGGGGGTCATTACTTGGTCACCAGTTTACAAGTTGAAGAGGGCAGATGAGACCTTATGGAGAAAGCTGCTTCCAAGGGATTTTTCCATGGCAGTTGTTAGGCTTGTATTGGGTATTAGCCTGGCTTAAAAAAAAAAAAAAGTTCAATCTAAAATAAAAGTTGGGTTGGCTACCTCGTAAAGATAGTTAGTTCATGATTCCAGCTAGTGAAGGTGGCATTAGTCTATATCCATGACGTTCCACTTCTAGGATTGCTCCATTCCCGCTGGGAATTCTGCCGGATCACACTCTTTTCGGCCAGATATCTGTTACCTTCCACTTTCTTTGTGTAGGAATTTTAAACTACAGTCTGAGGACTATGGTTAACTGCTCCTCAGATATCTGCAGGGTAAATCCAGACAGCTAGCTAGACTATCTGTCCAATCTGAGTTTTCTGTTGCACGACTAAAACAACTTTTGAACGTACACGTTCCACCAAAACAAGTTCCCCCCTGAGGATATTTTGCAGCAGCACCGCGGCTCTGTCCAGCTCCTAGCGCCACCCAAGACAATTGTGATTGCTTTAAAGCTCCATTGTGTAATTTTTTTTAGTTGATTCTTAGCAAAAATCCCTTTGTTCTTTCACAAATATGTGCTCATTAATGTGTAATTACTTCCACCAACTAATCAAAGTATTCTCGTAAGCGTAGAATCTGACATTCAGAATCATTCAGTCGCTCGAATGACGGCCGCCATGTTGCGCCTCCATCTTTAAAATACATTAGCCAAAGAGGGACATTTCCCTAGAAGACAATTTACATAATGCAGTTTTAACACAGACTAGCTACAGCTAGAACAGCTGCGTGTAAACGATGGAGATACAAAGAGCTAATTTCGGTTTCATTGACATTCATACTGCTCAGAGAAATATATTAAACAAACACAAACCTCCGTTGCTTCTCTCCTACGCTGTAAACATTGCCTTAGACTATTAATCTCATACAATATACAGAATAACAATAGCACCGATACTTTACTAACATTAGCTTGCATATGTTTGGGAACCTGATAGCTGATGTGGGCAATGAAATGGTACCAAAATAACGTAAAACTATTAGTACACTGGAAGGAACACTGACGGACAAAGTCGTACTTCTTTGACTAATGCGGTCACCGTAGGAGTTAAAACACACTCAGAATGGGAGGGGATAGAAGGTAATATTCAGTTGGTTGTCATATACAATTTCACAGCTAGATGGGAGAAATTCTTACACAATGTAGCTTTAAAGAAATGCCAATAAACCAGAACACGTTTGTCTCCCATCCGGAATGCTGTGTGGACTAGCCAGACCCTCCTCCGCAGCGCTGTGGAGGAAGGTCTGGCAAAACGAGACTATGGTGGCATTGACATGATGAGTATCAAAAGAAGTAGAAAAAAAAAAGGTATCAAATGAAGTACACTTTAGAGGGACTGGTATAGGTACTGGTACTTACGATACCCAGCCCTAATATACAGTGATATAATATCGCTGTGACTGAAACAAAAAAGTAAAAGAGTGCCAAAGACTGATGTAAACAGAGATGTCTCCGTATCAGCTCCATTCTTTGATAGAGTACAAGTATAGTGTCTGTGCAGTGCAGTGTAAAAACACCAAAGCCATGACTGGTTAGCCCCAAAGATATCGCGAAAAACAGAGAAAACAAGCTTTCTGAGGATTACTGCTCTAATCCATGATATTCTATGAATGCAAATGTGCCGGCTGGAGGCACGAAGAACTCAAATCCCCTGCGGCCCTCCACTGCTCTTCTTTGCTTATTATAACTTATTATGTGACACTATAACAAGATTGAATCTGGTGATCCACAAGAGCGATAACATTAGCATGTGTTAAATAGTCAGGTCATGTACATGCCTCTGTCAGGACTAGCTAAAGACCACTGTTGAGTATCTGACATTAGGTCGCCAGGGATCAGGCTGACATTAGTTGCAGGATCATCTTGTCTCTTAAAAGCCTAAAAGATACTCGCTGATGTGTACACTATACAGAAGCATTGACTAAGATGGTCTCTCTCTCTGGCTATCTACTGTCAAGTCCAACAAACTGACCACAAGGTCACTGAACTGCTAAATCCAATTATATGCAATTATGCAGTGTGTCTTATCCCAAATAAAAGAGCTTTATCTGACAGTGAAGTGGTTTTCTCAATAGGATACACTGCTTTGGCCATGAATTCAATTCATTTCAGGTAGGGCTCTTTGGGAAGGTCCATGTGTGGCGTGAGTGTGTGGCCTGTGTGCATTTATATGCTTGCCAAGTTGCCGTGTTAGACAAAGAATCTTCACATCTAAACGACAGAATCATGACAGCATTTTAGAATCTGAGGCCCCAACAAAACCTACCAAAATGACCCACATCCTTTCCTGTGATTTTCCTATGTGCAGTGTAGCCAACACACTGATCCCTCCAACTCCAGGTTAGGCACCGTGATGTGCAGGAAGTGGTGAAGGTCAACGTCTAACCAAACCAGTAGCAAGTTGTCACATGGACATTATGTAGCTGTGAAAACTGACAGTAAAAATATAATGGAAAAGAATGCCTTGACTTTGATGCGTTACTGTATAACTACAGTTTGTCTAAGCTGTGTGTTCATCACCAAATGTTAACAGACCAATGGCCAGACAAAAATGTGTGGACTGCAACATGTCTCAATAAATGTCTTATTTACAGGCCGTGATAAAAAGTGTAAAAAAATACAATAAGAGTGATATACTGTGTTTCATTTAAAGAATAAATTACACAATTAATTTTAGACTGCACTGAAAAGAAGGCAGCGTCTTAGAAATAGCCCATATTACAGTGATCCAGATCAATCAATTTCCATATAAGCTTCTGTAATTAAAATTAATTGTTCGGCGAAATAAGGCACCTGAAACTGGGATAAAGATTGATACCAGCTGTAGTTGAATGGATCTGCCTTGGAAACAAATCAATAACTGTTTCTGAGTATTTCATCAGTGTCAGTTACGAAAGCATTTAATTAGAGCTGCCTCAGAAATACCAAAATCAATTAAGGTGGGTTTTTTTTTTCCCGCCTAGGCTTATCATTGACAATTCAACCCTTTTGTGAGTGTTGTTTTTAGTTAACAAGGTGGTAGCACTGCCTCGTCTGCGTACCAATTTCCCCAGACACTGCCTCCATGTAAAGATGCTGGTTTGTTTGCATTCACCTTCCATATTGCCTGTGTTCGCCTCACCTTTTCTGCACATTAAGAATCTCTCGGCTCCTCTGCACTTACTGAAAGTGAGGGAGCTCGGGGAGGAGACGGAAGAGTGATCAGTGTCACCTCCACTTCATTTCTATGATCAACGGTGCCTCTCGGGGCTCCAACCAACAGATCTTGGTACCCGGCACTTCTGAACAGGTGCCATCTGCCTCTGCCATCCCCAAGGCAGGGCGGCAAGCTGGGGCTGGGGTTTTACGCTGGTGTGGTGGAGAATATGAGTGTATGAGTGTGAGTGTATATGTGTGTGAGCGCATCACTCTGAATTACTGTGTACAGTTCTACATATTAATTAGCATCTGCGCTTACAGGGAGCACTCTTGTGGAAATGCTTTTAGAGTTTTTACACAGTATTGGAGAAGTGCAATGCAACAGGTTTGTCTGTGCGTATGTGCTAAAATTCTAACTGATTCTTAGTTTCTGCTCATACCCACATCAATTAAAAGTGCTTTCACAAAGTGATGGAGGGAAATGCAACAGTTGACAGTGTTAAAACTAAAACTCCAAACCAGTATGTACAGTAAAACCTTTTAATGTAACTTAGGTGCTTGGTATATTTCAGTTGCTTGCAACTCCATTTCCTGGGCAAATGGACTCCGCAAATCAAAGTCTTAATAACAATTTATGTCATATAATGTGTCATGCCGATAGCATAACCGCTGACAACAATGGGCCACAAAAAGCTTGCAGAAATGTCCACAATGTGCGCGGCTTATGCATGCCTATGTACATATTACACAAATTACAAAAACATTTCTAGAATGATACCAGGACCTCCTTTGGATTTTGTGTTTCTGTGTCCTTTTTTTTGAGCATGGACAATATGCAAGTGTGTGTGTGGGCGTATGTGCACGTGTGCGGGACTCCTCTCCTTATCTCCTTCAGCCAGGCCACTCTGCCGACATACACGCCAAAGAGCCCCTAGTTGTCATTCATGGCGTCACACAGCCCCGAAAAATGTCAGCATAAGGGGAAGGGGAGAGACAAAGAGAGAGAAGAACACACAGAGAAAGTGGCAAATGGTGAGGGTTTGAAGCCCAACAAACCACCACGCTACCTCAGTGGGGTTCGGTCCTTCCTGCAGCACTACCCGCACACACATGCATATACAGTGCTTTAGGGCAAATCTGGTGTATTATAGCCCCTGGCACACAAGGGTCAAAATGCACTGTTGTGATAGAAAAGTGTGACAGGATGTTTAGTGTAGATTTCACTTTCAAAACATCTGCTCAAAACAAGTAGTAAGTGGCTTTCTCGGGTTGTAATTATGCAAATGAAAAGTAAACTTAAAAGAGCTCCCACATTTTTCTGACATACTGTAAAACACCCAAACTGCCTGTAATGTCTCAAATAAGGTAAATTAGAATTCAGAATATTCACTGTAAATCACTCAAAACATAGGTTTGCTAAAATACCATGGTAATGCTACAGACAACTCAAAACCAAGAAATTGTAACTAAATACATCTTCGCTCTGAACATCTGCAAAAAAGGTTTTCCAAAATAGAGAATACTGCTCTTGCCTGGGTGTCACTTTTAATGTGTGGATGACAAATCATTAATCAGCTAGTTAGCGTTAAGAGAATGACTTTCCAAACTCTTCACTATTAGGACGAACTATTAGAGGAACCTGTTCTTTTGTTCAAGTGAGAAAGAAAATACGTCTATGCAACATGGATTTCAGCCAGAGCTCAATACAAAGCAAACTGGGTCGGTAAACAAGATTTAGTGCAGGACACAGCAGCTTCATTGTTGGTATTTTCTGAAGCTCACCAACTAAATTAATTGCGATTTGGCAGTTGCATATTTGTTACCTGCACACATGTTGCACACCAGTTGTGGCTTTGGGAAGATGTGAAAAATGCATACCTTGTTGTGCCATTCATTAAAATGTTATATGATTATGTTGTGATGAACTGGTGGTATGTCACATTCGCCTACAGCGTATGGAATGTATGGCCATATCCCCATAAACCTCACAGCATGCTGGGAAAGTTGATGATGCAATATTGAAACTAGCCGGATAAAAAAAAGTGGCAGTGTTTCAAAGTTTGATGTTTTTTTACAATAATTATATGATGATGAAATGCTATATGGGAGACACAACCACACTCAGCTGAGCATCACCTGCATTCTGAAAGCCTTCACTGATTTAAATTGGAAATCTGACCAGGTACATGCATGTGATCAGAGTGGAGACGACTCCATCCATGTCCCTATCTTTATCTCTATTTATCCTTTTTTTCTGTGTGACACACACACACACACACACACACACACACACACACGGAGCAGAGCACACCATGCAGTTATTTACCACAGATACTTATCTACCAGATTTTAGCCGAATGGCATTTCTGCGATCACCATCTTGTGGCAGCTGACAGCCCGCGGGGTGACAACACACGGTGACGGGTGGACGGCATCATAAATAATGACTGCCATCCATTCCAACTGTCAGGACGAGCAGCGTCTCATAACGGGCCGAGAAGGCAAGAGAAACACAAACATATGCTGCTCACACACAGAGACAGTGATTTATAACCCTTTTACCTTCTGCATGCAGGTGCATGGGCAAAGACCAACACACACACACACACACACACACACACATTCTGATTGCTGTAAAAGGAGTGCATTTTTTATTCAGATACCTTTAAGAATCTAGGGCATTCTGCCAGACACCAACACACCAAACCGAGAAGTAAACATGTTTTTCAACGTGGTATCATGACTTCGCTTAAACATACACGCCGACTTTCTAAAGCCAACTGGCGTGTTATCTGTACGCATTTTGAGCTATCCGCGTGTATGTCTACGCTGTATACAGCGGACGTAAACATACACGCCACGTGGCATGTTATCGCCGTCTTTATAACACGCCAATAATAGCATATGAATTGGCGTGTCATACATACGCCACTTCATGAGATCAGTCTGATGTTTTTTTATATTTTTTGGTATATTCAGTGCAGAAATGCTAAATCCCATACAGTTTAAAATTATTATTGTCAGTTAATGGTTAAATGGTTTATTATTAAGATCCCTAGCCCAAAATATCCATTTGTTGTGAATCTATATTTTTAACAAATATCAGTGGCGTTATCATACCCTCTTGAAAGCCCTCTGCCTTCCTTCAACTGCTGGAATAGATTGAAATATTCCATGTTTGTCCCTGATTTGACTTGACGGACAGTTCCATTACAGTCTCTCTCAGTCTCTGGTGTATGCATATGTGAGTGTGCATGTGCGTGCGTGACTAACCTACCATCTGTTCACACAAGCAGTTGCTAACAGGGAGTTGTACCTTTGATGCAAAACATTCAAACAGGTTAAGACAGTTTTTCCGTATCAGATTCTTGCAAAATGTTTTTGGGATGCTGAAGCACATCATGGCAGATAATACCAAGTGGAAGTGATGATGATTATCTTGTAATTTCACCGTGGAATATGTTTAAAGCAACAACACACTTGAGCTGATTGTCCTTATCTCTACCCGCTGTAAATACAGACCTGCCTGTGAGCATGCACGTGCAATCAAACCAGGCAACTACGCCCCCCCCACACACACACACACACACACACACTAGCAGCATCTCACTTCTGTTTCTCCACAGGGTGCTAAAGCGCAGAAGGTACGTTCAAACTGCAGGGCTTTAAATTCTAAAATCCTGATAATTGCTGCAATTATTTTTATTATGTATATATATAAATAATTGATCTATTCTGTGATTCCCAGATATAATGAACTTCCAACAATATCCGCAAATAGACATACAGCGGATACATCTTCTGTTTTTTCATATTGTTATTATGATGTATGCCTCTGGATTTCTTTTTTTATTTAATTGAAGATTCTCCTTTAATACAAATCAAACAAGCAATTTGACTGGATCACTGGATCACCAAGCTGAAATGAGCATCAAACTTATTGCAATTTGTTAAAATTGTTGTTTTTTGGTAATCCATGTGACAAATGATTTGGTTTCATACAGAAGTAGCCAGGGCAACACGTGCACGATAAGAAGCATTGCTTTGTGTTTTATTTTGTAGCACAAACTGCATCCTAGTGCTTGAGCTTTTTGCTCTTCACGTTGATTCCCAAACACACTGTACTGTTGCTGACACATGGGGGAGGAAAACTAAATCAGTGGTGGGACACTTTTGGCTGCTGTGTGAACATACCACATAGTTTTCCCTAATGATGACTCCTCTCAAGTTGCATGCTGTCGGGGCAGGCCTGCAGCCGACAAGAAAGCGATAAGATAAGAAACTGTTTATACAGCAAAAGCAGAATAAATCCCATGGTAAGGACCTCATAGTGGACCCGGTGTGTGTCAGATTGCCAAGTTGGTCTGATCTTTGTCAAGGCGTGGGGGTGTTTTAACCCTGCTGTTGGTAGCAGATCAACCTGCAAAACAAATACCACCTCTCCCATCACTCCTCATCCTCCTCTCTGTCTCTATGGCCTTCATAGCGAGTGGTTAAGAAGAGTCCTAACCTGTCTCTCTGTGGCGGAAACCTCTCCTATCCTCCCTTCTCTCAATGCTGCATGTAAAAGTTGTCCGCCAGATAAAAGAAAACGTCAAATGCCTTAAATGTCAAGGCTGCAATGTGTGGGTGCCTCCAGGAAAATGTCTGGCCTCATTGTATATGGTGTGCCATTAATGAAATAGAAAAAAATGCAGATGGATTCACTCTAGAAAGCTGTTGAATAACCATACGAATATAGATGAGTTTTTGCGTTTCCCTAGCTATCGAAAAGACACAGCGCTGCATGTGTCGGCCTGGAAAATAGGAGTCAATCAGAGTCAATCAGAAGTGGTGCAGACACCGTGGGTGTCTCTTACTCTTTCAGACATGAAAACGTTAGAAGAAGCTTTGACAATAAATGCTTTTAAGACACAATAGAGAATACATGAATTAATTTGCTAAGGAGGTGAGTTCTCTATTCAAAGGCTGATTGCAACCACACAATGAATAATCACATCTTCTTAATCAAATTAAATGTGTAGGCTTTTCAGAGACTTTGTTCTTTATAAATGTATTCTAAGGTTAGGTTATGCACACATGATTGACATCAGATCTAATGCACCAGCCTAAGAGGGTTCAACATGCATAAGGTAAGGTAACACGGGGTAATAATTGCCTTAATCAGGCCACAGACCACCATCAGCAATGACTGAAGTACATTTACGATTTGAAAAGCACTGGCTGATTGGGCACTCATGGTGTGTGAGATGTGCTCTGTTCTTTGCATTAGTGTCCATTAGCTATTGATTGGCCAGTGCAAGAGGAGGAAATACAGAGACACTTGGAATAAATGCTATAATAGAATAAAGTACCTATTTCTTGGGAAGGTTTGTTCGGATGTACGGATCTCTGAGGAAATTCCACTTAATAAAATTCATATTCACACAATCAAAATGTACTTTACTGCATACAGAGGCAGGAACATGGCATACTGTGCATGGCCAAGTTATAAATCAATTTTCTTTGAACATCAAGACAAATGGTATTGTTTGTTTAAAAGAGTGGGCGTTAGCTGGCAGGTCTAAATAATGAAAACAAAATGTAGTCAATCAACACCAATATAAAATAGGTTTTAGTCTTTTTAGTCTTCTCTCTTTATACCAGAATAAACCAGACCATAAGCAGTGCTTTGGCCAACTGCAGCGCATTTACTTGTTGCAGTTTTTTGGAAGTTACATTATCGCTGTGCAGTGCAGCGCAGACATACAATCGGCACATACAACAACTTCCTCTTTTGTGAGAAGGCCGAGTTCTCTTTTGTACAATCAGTGCATTTAAGTAACCCGGTTACAGTGGGCTTTCTCTAGTAAGCTGATTTCATAAACGTTATGTAAACGATAAACCGGTTTCCCATAACTGACTAACTAGAACTCAAAAAAGCCTTGGTTCCAAAATAAGGAATTCTGAATACTGACCTGCAGCAAGTACATGCAGATTTACCATATGTAGGTAACTACAGTGCACGTGAATACAGTATGTCCTCTGATTACCTGCATAACCTGGTTACTCCGATTAAAAAGGTTACTTAAGTGCATGGAAAAGTACTGGATGGCTTTTTTTGTCCCCATGTCAGACTGGGCAACACTACCAGCCAGACCTCAGTCCTAACAAAAGTTGTCTGAGAGTCATGGCAGCCATCAATCCGGAGACATTGAAGACACAAAGCCACAACATTTTAAATGCCACTGAATGGCCTATAATAACTTCTGAGTTCTGACTTGCTATTACACCACACACTTGACTGCAGGTGGGGAAATCTTGAAAACCACTTCTTCCTGCAGAGCAAATCAAAGTTCACTGCAATGCACAGAGGCATTAAAATAACACAATAGCACACTCAAACTGAGCTACTGTCACACCGAAGAACAGTGGAAGAAAGATAAAAGCATTTTGAAATAAGGATCTTGCTAAGTCATCTACAACAATTGTCTGTATCTCTGCTTTGCCTTCAATGAGATGAAGGGAAACAAAGCAAAAGGAAAACGTCAAGCTGGCCAGCATCACCCTTGAATAACGCCAAGCTAATTTGGGAACTAAAACCCCTGGATGCTTCATTTTCTGACGACTCACATCCGAGCCCAATTTCCTGGATGTTTGATGAACAGAACGGCTGCACCAAATACCTAAACATAAAAGAAGATTAATCAAGATGATTCCGTCCCCTTCCAGATAAAAGTCAGGCAAGTAAATTAACATTTATTTTTCGAGCCAGGGCTATGCTGCCATGATTTAGTGCAAAAATACCAGGAATACAAAATGCCTTGTGGCCACTGAAACGCAACATATATTGAAAATGAAGTGGAGTGCATCTGAATGCCGTTTGTAAATCTTGCATATGGACTACGGACATTTTAAGTTCATCATATGTTTATTGGAATATTAGAGTAAGACCCTGACACAAAAAGCAATATAAGCTAAACAATTAAAAAACCTCTAGGAAATGAATTCTTGAAACTATAGCTACACAACAGCATAGCCACTAATAACCAGTTGTTACACCAGATTCATAGTGTATTTTACTTAAGTTAAGTGTCATCATAATGCATTATGGATCCTCCAACTACACCTCAAGTGAATTATACAAGTCTGTAAGAGCTGTATTTCTGTCAATGCACATTATTGACCAATTACTCTCCCATATAGTGAGCTTGGGGCCACCCAGAGTTTGACATCTGGGACAAACACAGAAAGGAAAAGAAGCAAAGCAGCCCAGAATAAATGGATCAATGTACTCAAGTCTTGACCTAATATGAAGCCACTGAACTGTGCTGCTCCATGCATGAATCTCCCCAAACAATGTCCTTGATGGCAAAAGCAGTAAGTATCTACAGTACACCTTGGCATGTAGGCACCTTTCCGGCATGGAAACGCACCCATGCAGTCAGACAGCTCCAGGATGAAGAGAGATGTATTTATGATTTTTATAGCATCCATTATTTGCACAGGAGTAAAGAAGTGTCATGAAATATTAATTAGGTGTCTGATGTCATTTCATATACAGAGAAAGGGAAGGTAGAGATGCAGGAGGAAAAAGGAAATGGTGCAATTAGGGGCCGCTAAAAGAAAAACTGAACACGTAGAAAGGAGGTAGAATGTGTTTTGAGTGATGCCTCTTTTTATTAAACACACCAATGGGGTTTACATACAGAGCTCTGGATGACAAAGCAGGGAAGCCGAGTTTTGATTCCTTGTACTCTGCCGTCTCCCTCTTAAACCTCAAAACGCCTCACATCTTCTTACGGCTTCCCCCTCTCTCTGACGTCAACACCCTCCACTGTTTGTCGCACTCGGGGGTTGGGGCTGCCTGGTTGAGTAAATACCTGAATGTATATTAGGCACTGCAGATGACAATCCTGTTCATCTATCAGCCACTTCCACAGGTGTCTACATTTCCAGTGAGGAGCTATACATCTTTATTTAAACAACGACCAAAACAGATACTCCTTTCTTATTGGCTGACAGATGTTTCCGTTGGTGTCATAATTAACATTTTTTAAGCAAATTTTTATTTCTAGGCAGAGTAGGGACATTATCATTATTATTTGCATACATGTAAACGCAGAGACAGGAGTTAGCTAGCTAGACTATCTGTCCAATCTGAGTTTTGTGTCGCACGACTAAAACTACTTTTGAACGTACACATGTTCCAACAAAACAAGTTCCTTCCCGAGGCTATTTTGCAGAGGCACCAGTGCTCTGTCCGGCACCTAGCGCCGGCCATGACGATTGTGATTGGTTTAAAGAAATGCCAATAAACCGGAGCACGTTATACTCCCATTCAGGAATGCTGTGTGGACTAGCCAGACCCTTCTCCGCAGCACTGTGGAGGAAGGTCTGGCAAAGCGAGACTAACATTTAACTGTTATACGAGTTTGTTTGTTACCAGCCGGCCGCAATTCTGTGTTAATACGGAAGAGTTTGACATGCTTGCATTACGTCACCCACTGATCGTAGCGTTTATTGGTCCTGTGTGGCGCAGTGCATTCTGTTAAATGTTGTGAAAGGTTGTTTGTTTTTTGTTTGTTTGTTTTTTTAGCAAAAGGGAATATCACAGCTTCTTTTCTCTGTTTTCTCTGGTCATGTGGCACCAATTTCAAAAATGTTTGCACCATTCTACTGCAGTTTTATGAAAATACCCTCGTTCTAAAGCTGGGCGATATGGAGAAAATCAAATATCACAATATTTTTTTACCAAATACATCGATGTTGATATTGCGGCGATATTGTAGTGTTGATTATTGGTGCTTTCACAAAACATTTACACAATGAGATTTTTGATAAATAATCATCAGTAATGTGGATATAATGACTAAGAGGGTAAAGGCAAATAATAGAACAGCTAGAACAGTCTGGTAAGTTCACTTTACTATAATGCAGCCTTTAAAACCAGGAAAAGATGCCTTATGTCATATCACAATATCAAAAATTGAAGATGATATCTAGTCTCATATATCGATGTCGATATAATATCGATATATTGCCCAGCCCTACCTCGTTCCAGCAATAAAATACTTATTTAAGAAGTACAGCTGATTATGTTAACAACACAATAGTGAATTGGTATTTTTGGTATTTGGTCTGCAAACACGCAATTCAGTTCTGACTCTCAATTATGTTTCACTATAATGACCTGTCCTTTCGGTTGCTTTTCACCTGTCCTCAGCCTATCTTGAGCCAGCAGCCAGGAATACACTTTTATACTATATCATATTAATTCATACTGTATGTGTGCCACATGATTTATGTCAACAAAGTGAATGTATATGTAGTGAAGAGTGTTATTAACCGAGTCTTTGTCAATGTACAGAGAGGTTCTGTGCCTACATCCAAGGATAAGCTTCAGTGGTCCTACCGAGCCTGAAAAGAATACTATAATGGACTAGAATATGTCTCTGTGTGTGTGTGTAAAAGAAGATGAGAGACAAAAAGACGAGTGAGATAGAGTTAACATAAAAGGTTGTGTGAAGATTAGAGGGTGAGGTGGGAGGTACAGGGCAACTGCAAGCAAAAGATTACCCCCAAGTGTATTCCATCATATCTTTAAAGTGGAAAAAACAGCTTTAAATAATGTAAGCAAAAAAAACATGATACTGCAAGTATCTAGACTGTAGAATTACTCAGTTGTATGCAGCCACATCTCTGTGTGTGCTTGAGCAAATCACATGCAAACTTACGTTGATTACCTATTGATATGTTTGTGTGTGTGTGTGTGTGTGTGTGTGTGTGTGTGTGTGTGTGTGTGTATGGGAGCATTCACACCAGAACAAAAATTACACAGGCAGAAATAAACCAAGACCAGGCATCGTCTACCATAAAGTCTCATGAAAAAAACATTTTCATAATAATACCACCCCCCTCCCACACACCTGGCTGCTTCATAATTCAAAAGAGGGACTTTCTTTTTGAGAGTTTGGCAGCTCAGGTCACTTAAAAGCAGCTGCAGCTTTAATGTGGGGCAGCGCAGAGCTCTTTGGATGTCTGAAAGTCAGAACAGAGTGTGAAACAGCTCCAATACAGGAACAAATCTACTCACTGACAAGAGACAGAGAGGCTAATGACCCCATAAGCTCTAGTCCCAGCATAGTTTAACCCTAACCCAACAATAGCACACAATGAGAGACATGAGTACAAATGAGGCGCTTCCCTCAGACATTTCAAAAGACCAAAAATGCACAGCAACTGCTGTAATGTAACTGCTCATTAATATGTTCTATAGAGCATTCAGTAATTTTCCATGAGAGAAGAAGAGTTGAGTCACATCTATTACACTTGCTTTATTAGAGGGATAAACAGTGCACCTGACACTTTGGAGATTCAGCTCCTTAGATATGTTAATCTGTGCTGCCGAGGCAAAGTAGTCTTACAGGATAGGGGCTTAGCAGCTGTGGATATTAAGTGTACAGTTCACTATGGAGAACGCTAATGGCTACTAATAACACAGGGTTATTATAGGGTGAAGTCTGAAAAGACAGGGCCAAGAGGTCAGCACTGTTGGGGCCCCAAAATGTTGACAATAATTAAGCAGGGAAATAGCAATAACAAGATATGCAATTCTGGGTCTCTTCTGTCTCCCATTAAGATTGTTGTGACAGTAAATAGCAGGTAAATTGGTCTCTGCGGGGTCTTTGGGATTGCTTGGTGGACTAATGGCTAGTATGGCCTTCTGCTACCTTCTGATACAGTTCCCATTCATTTCTGTTAATTCTGAGGCTACATTTCCTGCTCTGTTAGCAGTCAACAGTTGCCTCCCAGACTTTAACTTGCAACGTTAAGAGGGTCACGAGCGTTAAAATACTGTCACTGTAGTGCTTTCATTGCCCATTACAGAGATCACCAAGTGTTGAGTGAAATGGAAGGACAGCCTCGTGCAATGTCAAGTGGAGTACAAAGAGTCGTTCCTGTTCCATTTAAAACTGGGATTGATGCTACAAGGAAGAAAGGTCGATATGAATGTGGTGAAATAATAGCTGAATGGTCCTGAGAAACCAAGACTTGTAGCAACTACTTAATTAGAGCAACAGCTCCCACCACCATAGTCTATGCACGACTAAAAACTCAACCAAACAGCTGGGAGGTAGAATGTTCACAGGCAGGACAGCAAACATTTCTGCCTCAGCATTAAAACTCCACCTGTCGCCTAGTTGTATTTTTACCCTCGTTGTTTTTCCTTACTTTTGATATTTCATTTGAGATTGCACTATGCATAAAAAAAATGCCCCTCTCAACAGAGTATAGCAAGTCTGTGTAAATGGTTGTAAACTTCAAAAGGACAACCATGTTTCAGATGGGCTATATTTACCACACATGACTCGTGACGTATTCTAGGGTTTTTATCTGTATGTTTTAATTTTTGCTTTTTGATTGCCTAGGTAAACCAATGTATATACATACTCAACACTGATTTCCCTTTCTTAAATTGCAGTGAGATAAGATTAAGCTAATTTTAAATGGGTCTTAAAAACAAGTTCTGTTTAAATATTTCCTGTGAGTGTGACCGTGGTGCTAAAAGCTTGTTTCAACAATATAAACTTGAGAAAGTAAAGATCAATTGTCCTGCTGCAATCAATCATCTGGAAATGTGTGGGATTAAATATTGTTCCCTTCCCATTAAGCTGGCGTGCAGAGGGTTTGAAGCATTTTGGATTGCACAAATGTATTGTTTGCTGACACACAGTAGCACGAAGAAGCATGACATGGCTTCCTTGACTGACCCTGAACATCACTCTGTGGTTCTCTGTTTCAAAGTGAAAGAGATGTCGAGGATACATTTCCCAGGACTTGGTTTCAAGGGCTGGGGGGGGGAGAAGCATGTTTTTATAACTACCAGTCCCAACATTGAAAAGGGGGACAAAAAACTCAACTGTGACCATTCATTTTATCCACCTGCCTGGCTTCTGGAAGTGAAAACACGCTGGCAGGATGAGGGCCTGAAGGGCAAGAGTCCCAGAGTAGGCATAGGTCTGCTTTTCATGCAATGGTTGGACCTGCATCAATCACTGCTGCCATTGGGCCCACTAAACAGTGGCAGGCAATGACAAAAGTATGAGAGAACAAGGTAAAGGGAAATAGAAGAATGCCCAAATTGCGTGGTGGGAGCATGATTAAATTGTATGAAATGTGTGCAGGTCTTTAAACCATTCACTTTTATAAGCAAGGTTAGGATCGACTCCTCTTTGTGAGGTTTTGCAACATTAGAAAGCTTGCAAATTGTTTCTAGTTTGTCCACCTCTATATATCAATAAAGGGTAAGCTAAATAAACAACTGTCTGGATAATGCAATACAGTTGATAAAAATATAATCTTCATGAAGGGAGGATTTATTGCAGGACATCCGACTGCATTACTTTTAGCTGGTAACTATGTTACAGTGTCAATGTGACCCTGTCCTAATATACCATTTCTAATAATCAGTCTCAATTTCTATATGCTAATCTTTACGTAGCATTTGCAATAGGTAGGAGTCAGACACTATGATTCCTATGCCCTTAACGTAACAGCCCGCTCTGCTGACCTCATTTGTGGATCCACATTCTCTTTAATGTGGCGCTGCCCTGTAGAAATGGGGTCCAGCTCATAAAAATCTAAGGTTTACAGGGTAACTCTGAAATTGAGCATAACACAGCTCAGTGCAGCCATGACCTAACCCTCTGTTGAGTCTATACGTGAGCAGAGTACATAATAGACACATGCTCAGTTATTATGCCGTATCATTAGTACGGTCAAATGACTGCATGCCAGGTTCTTCGTTGATAAGTTTATTCTGGTGCGGCTGTCCTGGAGATGACAAAGGTTTTTCTGTGAAGGGGGCTAATAGCATTAGTTGACAGATCAGGAGGCAGTCTGAACAAGCCAAATAATACAAAAACAACAACAACAGGAAATCAGTCATGCTATTACCTAATCAGAGTTCTCTTTATCATAGAAAGAAAGAAAACATGGAGGAAAAAAAAAATGAACCTATTTCTGTGCTTGCGTAAACATAGCCATTATCTGGGTAAATAATTATTCACAGTGTGTGTGCATGTTGATTACAGCTTCCTCTCGTTGTGTGTAATAGCAGGGAGACATTCACTCATCAAATATGGATGAAATGGATGTTGATGCTTTCAATCATGGCACTTAATTGTGGCCTTCAGTAAACAGTGAGGGCAGGCAGGATGTGATATGGTGACTGTAACTGACAATGGCTGCTTTGCCTGCTCCGTGTGTGGAGATGGTAAAAAGAGAGGATTGTGTTTAAACGTACAATATGTAATTTTCTGCCACTAGAGGTCTCCATAGGGGTCTCTCGAACCAACAGGACTTTTTGATGACGTTGTGAATTTGCGTGGGATCATAGCAGAAGTTGTCTTCATTATCAAACAACCACCTTTGCTGATGAAAATGTATACAGACAGCAGTTTAGGGCGGACCGGAAACTTTCGGTTGGCCATTTTGGCGACTCAAACAGGACCGCAGGGCAAACATACACCTATTGTATGTTTGGGGTAAACATACAACAGATGGTTCCCTACCCTGCCTAAAGAACATTCACACCAGGCTAGGAGAATCATTTAAGGTCCAAACCACCTGGTTAACAGCCTTTTCTCCCTGTTGAGTTGGGGAAGAAGGTACCGGATACGCCAGGCCAGCATTGAGAGCCTCACGAGCAGCTTCTATACTCTAGGACGCTACTAGGATCCCAAATGAGGACAGGATTACATTTCACTGAAATTGTATTTCATATGATTTCACGTGACAAATACAGTGATTTGATTTAATGATTGATTGGACACTCTTTAAACAGAACGGTATGGTTTATGACTAACTTTGGAGAATGTGAAGACAGATACCTGTCTTCACATTCTCCAAAATTAGTCATAAACCATACCATTCTGTTTAAAGCACATGTCAAATGGAAGTAGAACATTAGACAATCATTTTAACGTGGGACAATATAAATACTATTGTGCATAGTGCTGCTACGGGTTGCCACAGTGGTGAAAAAGCTGACCTCAGATGATAGGAAGGTGTGTGTGTGTGTGTAGATGTGTGTGTGTGTGTGTGTGTGTGTGTGTGTGTAGATGTGTGTGTGTGTGTGCGCGATTGTCCACATGCAGCGCTGTCATCCTGTGTACACAGTATTTGGTGCAATCACACTCACAGGCCTACAATCCCCTTACTTAGCAATATGTTTATCACCCTGCCATAGATTTCCTCTCAAGCTGAATGATGAGCTGGAGCAGGCTGCAAACAGGCACGCGCCCAATTACTGCACGAGTTTAGCATGCAGGACTCATCGACCCACAAGGCACAGACAAACACAAACCACAGACAGGGAAGGGAAAAAAACCTGTATCACCAGAGCGACTAACCCCTTGATCCTCACTTGATCTTTGCTTGTCTTCAAAGGGCAGGATCAGTGTCAGACTAAGGTCAGAAAGTAGAGGCAAGGGGCCTATAGGGAGATGGGATAAGTTTTAGCCCTGAACAACAAGATAACATCAAGTTCAGGCAAAGGACAAATTGGCAAGTAAAGGGGAATGGAGGAAATAAATAAATAAATAAATATTGAAAGAAAACCTGCCTGTATCTGAGCCGATGGATATAATCTGATTGGCTACCTAGTAAAGTAGGCAAAGCTGCTAAAAGCAGAAAAAACAGAGCTCCTCCATTGCCACATAACTATAATCTATCCTCTGGGATACTACCTAGGCAATACAATCTAGCAGCTTTAAAAAAAAAAAAACATAGTGGGAGATTGGAAAAATCTGTCAACTCATAGTATTTTGGAAATATTAGTACAGTGCCCGTTCAAAATGTGCCTGTTTGGAAAGGACCGATTGCTTGGCCTGTGGTGGTGCTGCTTGTAGCTTTCTCCAGAACCAAACTGTACCCCAAAATTACTTACAGAAGGACCCAAAACCACTTAATATGCAACTCCACTGTATTACTACTGACTTACAGTGTACTTCTACATCAGAGGAAGACATTGTACTACTACATTTACCTGACAGAGAACGTTGCATATTCAGAATGTAAGCACAAAATATCACAATTAAAATGTAGAGTAATCAGACATTTGCCTCATGGACTCATGGCAGTGCGCTACCCATCCGGCTCGTTATGAGAGCCAATCAGCAAAAAGCTGCGTTAATGAACCACCACAACTGGACCGAGTGCAGAGACGGACTCACATTCAGCCGGGCTGCAGCCTGTGAATGTGTGTGTGTGTGTGTGTGCACACAGAGACACAGAGGGGGCGGAAAAAAAGGTGGAAGGCATAGATATAAGGACTTTCTCATTTCCCAAATGTGTACCTCCTCGACTCCTCAATCCTCCGGCTTGTGACCTGGAAATCATTCTCAGCGTGTCATGTTAAAGGACGTCCCAATTCCTAAAATGCACATCGAGGAGCAAGGATCGAGCATCGAGGAGGCTCCTCCTCTGAGTTATAATCGAGGATACACTGATCTATCCTCCGCGGAAGTCTTTTCACCAAGTAAACAAAGAGGTGTGTTAGAGCGAAAGGAGGAGAGAGAGAGAGAGGAAAAAAAAGAAAAAAGGGGGAGAGAGAGAAAAGGGGGAGAGAGAGAGAGAGAGAGAGAGAGAGAGAGAGAGAGAGAGAGAGAGAGCGTGAGATAGAGCGCGAGAGAGAGAGAGAGAGCGAGTGAGAGAGATAATATCCACAGCCCCGTGGTTTATCTAACGTAACGGATCGGGCCAGTCAGGCTGGTCGGATCATACAGATTAACATTCTGATTAATAGCGGGTGGCTGAAATAATACACAATGGACGAAGAACAAATTATTAAGGTTCTCTAAAATGTGAACATATCAGAGCTGCTGTCGGACAGACAGCTTCATTTGTAAGTGTGTCTGGAGAGACGCTAGATAAACAGCTGCTTGACTTTATTGTGATTATTTCAGAAGCTAAAGGTCTAGTTCTGGTTTCCTGTCAAGTTTATAACTTGTTTTGCTGCTTAAATGGCCGACGATATCAGCTGCATTACTGCGCGCATGGACACATTTACAAGCAGCATCTCTAATCATTGAAGTAAATTGTTATAGAAGACACTCTACACTCACATACATTAATACAATACATAATTTAAAAAGCAACGGAGCCTGTAGAGGGGCAGTGAAATGTCCATGCGGGTCTCTAAACAGAGAAAAAAATTTCATTCAGGTGGGTTGAAGGTGGAAGATGTTAAGCTTACAGGCGGATTCGGATAAAGAGCCTATCCACGCATTAATAATAGGCCTAGATAGTGTGTATATAATATAGGCCTAGCCTTTATGTATAGTTCTTTTCATACAAACATGTGAAGTGTTTTACACTAAAATAGCCTGTAAAGGCTATAGCCATATACTGTGTATAGGCTATAGGCTATTGTAAATATGTGTGTGTTAAATACAACAAATAAAAACGTCTGACCCCCGTACATTCTTATCACATTTTGCCCAGTACGAATTAACCTCAAAGTAAATATTGAAGTTGTCATTTGACACTTCTGCTCCTCTGACACAGATCATAAAATACAGGTATGACAAAACAATAGACAGCTGATGCAGTTGTGCTGCACGTCATATTTTATTGACGTCGCTTTTAATGACGGCTCCGAGGCTCAACAGCCTGCTGCGTCAACAGGTTAACGTCAATCTTTTCCTGTATTGTTCGGCCGTTTAGTTTTATTCAGTTTTTTTTATATCCAACACTGTCCAAACCGCTCCAAAATCCAGACCCCAAGTTCATTGAGTACCCAGGAAATCAAGCGTGAAGTAGATTGGATGAACGGTTCTCTCGCTCTCTCTCTCTCTCACTCACACACACACACACACACACACACACACACACACACCCGATATACTGTATTATATATATAAATGTGTGGCTTGATCCTGAGTAACCACAAAGTTTCCCTCTTGTCTAGAAAAAGTGCACTAGCAGTAACACATTCACAAAATGCAGTCTCGAGTAGCTAATTACTATGCAGGAATAACTAATGCTTGCTGAATGCAGTGGTGTTTATTTTAAAAAGCCATTACGTAAGGTAATGAATATGCATAGACTCTGGGGGCCAGCAGCTCAGCAAGCTTACTGTTTACTCTACTTTAAAAGGGTGCTGCTTGCATTTAGGCTCATTATAAGCGGTTCTGTATTCTAGGTAAAAGTGGTTGATAGTAATTCAAGGATTTATGTGATGTATAGACTGAATTAGGCTAGTGATTCACGAAGGATGTGCAGCAGACTGCTGTAGAGAATCTTTCAAATTAATTTCTGATTGAAAGGACTGCCATACGGTTTACCTCTGAGGTAAAAAGTTCAGCGGGAATGGACCACATGGCTGTTGTTTTGTATTGCATTTTGAAGGCCAGTTTTCTCAGAGTGGGCATATGCAAGTGTGTAAATCACTTTTATTCTGCAATCAGAAGACAGTAACAGAGACAACAATGTCTGTCCATGGTAGTGGTGAGACTAATGCTTGGGCAGTAGAAAGGGCAGGTATCCTATGAAAAGGTGAAAAAAGGAAGGAAGGTGGAGGTGTAGGGGACAGAATCTAGGGCTTAGCATGGCTGCCACGTCCTCTACTCTGACAACTAATTTGCCCCAACATTCCAGCAAAAAGGTCAGACAACCCTCTGCGGTTTATGAATAGTGTATAGGGGCTCTGTCTGACGGAGAGGAGAAACAGAGAACAAGGCAGGTAGAAGGTCTCTTCATTGACTTGGCTTAGAGAGAGGGAAGCTGCTCTTGTCAGTGTCCAGATGGGAGCTGCTCTGTATCCTCTAAATCAGGAGTGGAGTTCTGACCTTATCTTATTCAACAGGGCCACTTGCTTAAGGCGTTGAATTGTTCAGCTTGCACTCTCTACTGCCTGCAGATTTCACAATAGGACCTTTGACAGTGGTAAAGAATTAAACAGTAAAACACATACACGCGGAAAGAAAGAAAAAAATCCTCGATTGTAATAAATTCTCCCTGTATGCAGAAGCAATACCCTTAGGCAGTTTATGGTTATGCCTCTGGTCCCTCCAGGATGGCAATAAATGTGCTTTCACACAACCACAGCATATTCAGAGACTTTCTTTCTCCGTGTTGTTGTGGCTCTGACTGAAGAGGCAGTGCACTTCCTATTGAAGAGGCGGTGACTGGACTCAATTTTGCAGCCAGCAGTACTAACCACCTACACTGGTCCTGAGAGCTATTAATACAGACAGGACACACACACACCAAAACAGGATAGCACTAGCAAACACTTATTCAGGTTAAGTCAAACAATGTTGACTTAGATTAGCAATACAGTGCACAGTGTAATTCATTTGAGAAGGAGCAGACATGTGCAAACAGGCTTACATTTACAGTAGAGTACAGCCTCTGCACATGAAGCTAAAAGATTGTTGCTGGTTTGTCCTCCCACTTAACCATCACCTCAGCTACTCACAGGGTCACAAAATGACTCTTCCTTACCAGCCATTCAAACCACAGTCCACATGAAAACACCCAATTCCCGGAATGCTTTCTGTCCAGATGGGCCGAGCCAGCGACACTTGTTCAATTAAAGGCATCAGGGGAGACCTAACCACTTCATTATCTGCAAGCTGGCCCCCACATTCATCAGCCTGTCTGGGACCACTCACAGTCTGTGTGACAGCTTAATCTGGGCCCTGCACATGCACAAACAGTGTCTTTCACTGACGTGCACACACACTTATTGACACGTACACACAAACACATACTCAATCTATTACAGAGTGATGTGGATATACTCTGGATTCTCCACAGGTGTAAGCATGTTTATTTGTCTGTCTCAAGTCAGCAGAAGAAGAGGAGGAAGGAAGAGGTTCTGCGAGATTGGATCAGTTTCATTCATTGCCAACTGTCAAGCCACGAAAACAAATGGGTGTCTTTCTTTCCTGGTGAAACCTGCAGCAATCAAATTGCTAGGATAGCGTTAAAGTCCCAATCTGGAGTACAAGCTTAGGGGCCACCTGTGGCATCGGGATTGGTACTCCACTTGCTTTGTACATTTTTGCAGGACTGATGACTCCAACAATCCTGAAAATAAAGCTACTTGACCTGTTGAGACGAGGACTCATGGTCTGAATTTCAAATAGAAATGGTACCAAATACAGAGTTACAGTGGGTCCAAAGAACATAGCAGAAGACATAATTCAATGAACATCTAAATCTAAATATCAAAAGCAATATGGGGCATACCCTGCATGACCTAGTAGTTGGTGAGACGTGCACCAAATTGAGGGTTTTGGTTTGATGACTTGTTAGGCCATGTCTGACATTCAAAGCCAAAAGCTTGTGGTGCTGCACATCTTAGCTGATGCTGTATCACAACATGTTAGAGACATAATGTGAAGACTATGGTTCATGTGTGAAATGCATAGCTACAGTGCACACACACACACACACACACACACACACACACACACACACGGCTGAATGGCCACATGGTGTGCATAACACTAGATGACACTGGCTTAGTTGACAAAATGAAACCCTGGCCTAGCAGAACAGTCATTAACAGTGAAGTATCTAGGCCATGTCTCCTTCAACTGAAACAGCCTGCTGGTTTGACGCCTAAGCTCTTGAGATTTCCCCCAACTCCTCGTCGTCCTCAGTCTATCCCTTCTCTATTGTTTCCTATCCCTATGTATCTATTTCTTCCTCTCTTTGCACTCATTTCCTTTGCTCCTTGACACTCATCTCCCTCTAGCCCCGGTCTTACCTTTACTCTTTTCATTTCTACTGCTCCCCCTCTAAATGAGCACATGCTGAGAAAGCAAGCATGCCAGGCCTAAGCCAGCCCACTAAGTGAGCAATGAAGCTCTGTGGCATTAAAGCTCCTCCACTCCGGCCCTCTGGGAATTGGAGAGGCGACAGATAAATAAATAAGACCTGTAGGGAGTGAGGCTTTATGGCAGCTGGTGCACACATTTATGGTGTTTCTGATAACAACTCATCACAGCAGTTAGGCCACAGTGACAGTGGAGAGAAAAAAGCCTGGGACCCATGTCAGCAGGGATGTTGTAAAAGGGACAGTTTGGCCATTTATTTTTATCACAGATTACGTTTTGTTTATACGATACAACTTTATTGTCAGTTTACACTGAAATTAATTGTGTGTTCCCGAGCAGCGCTGCTCAAAAGTACACACAGAGTTAGATAACAATTACACATAGTACAAATATGAAAACCCATTAACAGCCATGACAAAGAAACATGTTTCATTATATTCTCAGATCCAGATCTTAGTTGGCAGCACACTGATTTTGATTTAGCAACAGGATCGACTGATTGATTGATTTATATATATATATTTATATTTATATTTATATATATATATATATATATATATATATATATATATCATAAACTAGTCTGCAAGTTGAGCAAACCTAGTGACTAAATCCAGTGTTTGACTACTACACAAAGCAGATTAAATCATGCTTAGTGAAGCCTGATATGAACGTTTATAGCTTGGACAGAGTTCACACCAGTTCACAAGAGAAGACAGAGTTAAAGCAGTGATGTACACAGTCACATGGCAACAATAATTAATCAAACAATGAAAACATTTAGTTCTAATAAATGCCAAAAGAAACAAGCCAATGACACTTAAGCAGGACATTATTTAATCAGTGGTGTGCAGATTCTGGCAGTAGCCAGGGTGTGATCAATGAAAAAATGCCTTGTTGTATAGTTTGCTGAATTGCTGACTTTGTAATTTTGTCATCTTAAGTTTGAATCCAGAATAGAGTAATTTTTAGAGATGCACCGATTGACCGGCCGGTGACCGGAATTGGCCGATTTTCACGTCATCGGCCACGACCGTGACCTGCCGGTCAGGCTGACATATGCCAATTTTATGCCGGTCAAATGCACTCGGGCGCCGCATGAGTTACATCGCGCACCAGCAACATCACACGTGCACATGCAGGGTTTTCGCTGTATGCATGTAGTAGCGGCGCACTGCCGCTCAATCAGCTGTTTATGAAATGTCATAAAGTCGTAATTATACACGGCTCGAACACTCAGCCGCTCTCTCTCCCCTCCGAGGCTGAAAAACTGGAACATGAAAACCGCACTCACGCGGGTGCCGTGAAATATGACAGCTACAGTTTATTGGAAAATGGCGTTGGGCACACTGATTTTGTTACTGTTTATCAGACCCCAGATGAGACAAGAAGCTAATGTTAGCAAACGCTGTGTGGTCCCTCTGCCGCCCCACTGGCCGCTGTAGGAGACGACAAAAAAAAAAAAGACGCTGTATTCCTCCGACACACTGTATTAACGTTACGGTTGAAAACGCTTTCCAGGTTAGTGGGGATGCATACCGCTTAAAACCAACATTAAAAACATAGTAATATTTAAAGAGTTTAGTTTTGTTGTTAAACTGTGTGTAAAATGAGCGGTGACGTTAAATCATCTGTTTCAGGTAACGGCACTCTAGGGTACCGTGTATTTGCTGGATTGTTCCGAGGTAACCATCGGTAACTAACATTAGCAGATAAGCCTGTTGACAGCAACGGTAGTGTTCACATTTATGCACAATGACACATAAAGCAAACTTGCTAAAAAAGGAACTACACGCTGTTTAGGTAACGTTACTGTTGACATTCAAACAGGCTTGTGTGTGTTTTTGAGAAATATCTTTATACTGCATTAAGGCTATATTTATTTTATTTTTATTTGTTATTTATATAGGCTATTATTGTATTGCCATTACCTGTTTTCATAAATACAGAAGTTTAGTTTGCTAAATATATCACATTTGTTTAGCTGGATATTGGATGTGAAAAGAAGGAAATGGTTCTTCCATAACATTGCACTTTAGATGTGTGTTAATTTCCCACACCAGGAGTCATTTATATAGTTGAATTTTATAGCGATCAATTATCTATTTAAAAAATGTTCTATGCAAAATGTAACATTTTCTATTAAAGAAAAGATAGAAAATAAATATTTGTGTGTGCTGTAAAGTGGTTAGAAAAAACAAAATTGGAATCAGCTAAAATCGGTATCGGCCGGCCTAACTCAAAGAAAATCGGAATCGGCCTAGAAAGTTGTAATCGGTGCACCTCTAGTAATTTTTCAGCGTGAGATGTCTAGAGCAGCGGAAATTATTAGCAGAGCACTTGGCTCTGTGTGTGCTGCAATATAAAAGTAATGTTAAATAAATGTCAAACTGGAATGTAATGAAAAATCTTTCTTTTGTCAAGATGGTGGCCATTTCAATTTTACACCAAGTAATAAAAGGTTGATTTTATACAGGACAAGAAAGCACCCAATCAGTGTTTAGTTTCTAATTATGTGACTTTGCTGTGTAAGTGACATAATGGCCTCCACAGAATGCAAATATCGGCTTTCAGACAGATTTAGAAAATAGTTTCAATAACATGTTTAGGTTTGTCCTCATCGTCTATTCCATTATTTTATTTATTTAAAATTTAAAACAAGAAAATGTAAAAAAAAAATAAAAATACTATATATATTAGGGCTGCCCCTCTTGGTCCATTAGGTAGACAAATTAGTAATTTTGGTCTTAGTCAACTAAGATTTCTTTAGTCGATTAGTTGCGTTTTCTTGCTAAATGACTTAGTATTTCCAATAATTGTATGAGCACAACATATAAAGTAGTGCTTTTTCATAACTCTTTGTGGAAACTCAGTTTTACAAATTTGTCAATTAAATCAACTAATGGATTAACCCGACTAAATCATGAGGGTTAGTTGACTACGATTTTTTAAGTTGAGGACAGGCCTACTCTATATTTACAGTAAGTATCCAAAATTATGTTTTTGCTGATAATGAACATTTATTTTATTACATTTTATTAGGGGTGGAACAGTACACAGAAGTCACGGTTTGGTTCATACCTCGGTTCAGACTAGAGGCGGGCCGATATTATCGGCTGTTATCAGGCATTTTCCAAACTATCGGTATCGGCATTTATAATGGCCGATAAATGAATATTTAAAAAATAAAATAAAAATGGACGAAACACCCTTCAACCATGTTCTGAGTGTTGGCGTTGCATAGTTTGTCCACCAGAGGGCACTCTACAATGTCCCTGTTGGCAACACTCGTGTTTAATCCTTTAAATTTCATATCTCAAGTTTGTATTTTTATACATTTCATTTATCAGAACTTTAATATATTTTGTTTATCTGTGTTTTTTGCCCCCAACCGCTCCTTCCAGGCATATATTTTGATGTTGCTCTGTTCTGTAAAATAAAACAAACAAGTTTATTTTTAAACTGCATTATCATATTATTTTAGTGAGGACTCATAAATAACTACAAATAACTAATGTAAGGGAAATCTGTTTATGTTTTGTTACGCGTTTCTGGATTCATTTTTAAAAATATATATCGCCGATATATCGGAATATCGTATTTTTAAATCACCAAATATTTGTATCAATATCGGCCTTAAAAATCCTTTATCGGTCAGGCTCTAGTTCAGACATCACGGTTCAGTACGAGTTTGGTACAATGGAGGGAAAAGCAAAACAAAAATGCAGAGGACAATTCTTTTTTATTGTGCATGTATCAGGCTGTACCACCTAGTGTCATCCAGTCTCTCCCCTGAGCTAGCTGCAACAGCCTGAAGTGTGTAAAGTAAGATGTAAACAGTAAACAATAAGTACACCACATCATCTCCAGACTCCATCTGTAACTTAAAATAATACAATCAGCTGAAAATACAGCATCTCTGTTCTCTGCAAAGACTTAAAAAAGAAAAAAAGAAAAATTACCTGATTAATGCAACGTTATCATGACGTCTCGCGGGCCATTTCTCACCGCAGAAAGCTGCTCCCTGCCTGTCTAAAGCTAATATAGTTAGCCTGAAGAAACAAGGCGTCTGTCCCAACTAACGTTGCGGTTCGGAGCCGCGACGCTGGAAACGTAACACTAATCTACAACAGCAGTCTTATCCACCACACTCTCGCCTGTACTACTGTAACTGACTGGGAAACCAAAGTTTTCCCAAACTTACGACCTTAAAGAGGCCGGCGGGTCCTTTTGTGGGTCGCCACCACTCGCCATACTCGTTAGTGCTGCTATCTCTGACTCACTAAAACTGCATACGTAGGCAGAGCATGGCTACATAGGCGGCACGCCAATCAGAAGAGCTTCAGAGCTAAGGCAGGGCTACAGATTAGGTGTCCCTAAAGAACCCGCATATCTAACTGTAGTTCCATTAGTTCTGCATTACATTAATTAATTTGCACGCAAGTTTTATTTATTTTTATACCGTGTATTCTCCGCGTAAATTCATGAACTGAACTGTGATGCCCGTACCCTTTTGGTTCAATACGAATACATGTACCTTTCCACCCCTACATTTAATGCTGACTTATTTCTGTAGTGTATTTTAAAAGTGGACCAAAGACCTACAGCTATGTCTGAAACTAAGTTCATTAAGGGGGTAAGTTTTAAAAGGTCTGGTCCTAATCCAGCAAAGTCTGACAAAACCTGGGGCTTTGCAGATTTGAGCTTGGAGATGTTGCTGTAGTGAAAACAGACTAAATTGTTGGCTTGCATCTAAGAACAATTGACAATTGTCAAATTGACAACAAACCGTAGTTATCCACATATGATAAATTAAGTGGAAAAGTGTTTTCAATCACAATCTGCAAAGTACACACCATGAACTTTGATATTAGAATCAGTTATTATTGAGAAAAACATATATCTGAAACATTGTGTCAGCTGGAGCCTTAATATTAGGGTTGGGCACCGAGACTCGGTGCTAATACGGCACCAGTGCCTTAACGACCGGTATCTACTGGACCGAATAGCCACGCGGATTTCGGTGCCTCATTTCGGTGCCACTGAAATGCCTGCACTGCTCTCTGATGTTACAAAACGGACGTTACAGGCAACAGAAACATTGCCGCATGTCACGCTACTTAACACTACATTCGACAGCAGCTAACGTTAGCCTACTGTTAGCTAGCAGCTGGATTAAACACAGTTAAAATGCTGACAGCTAAACAGTGTAAAGTGTGACTGTATTTCACTGTAGAGGATCCAACAGCGGGACGTTAAGCAGTGTGCAGTTGCCTTTGTCTGAAAAACAACACAGATGGTGTTGATCACTTGAAACTGGTAGCCTTGCGGTGCATTCAAATTATTGTAAAACACCCTTTTCCCATCTGGTGGTTGTTTTTGTCGTTTAACAGCAATTTACTGGTGAAATATGTTATTGTTATAAGTTATAGTTATTACTATATTATAAAATCATTTAATTTTGACCATATGGCTTTAGCAATAAACAAGCTGTTCTTTAATGTCGCTGACTGTTGTTTAGTACCCTTCTTTCTTTTTTACTTTCTTAAAAAGTACCAGTTCAGTCACCGTTTAGGCACCGGCACCGTTTTAAAAGTATCGATTTAGCACTGGTATCAGAAAAAACCCAAACAATACCCAACCCTACTTAAGATATATAACTGTTTTCACATTTTGTAATTTCTATACTGTTTAAATGCTTTAATTCTTCTGGTCAAGTGCTTCTGGTCCCTGTGTTATCATCATCAGCAAAAGCTAACTAATCTTGATGTTTTTAATCTATTTACTTTTCAAACCACACAGCCTTTGACAATACAACAACCAGCTCTGTGACACAATGAGAGTCATAAGCGTTGGTAGATGTTTGCATTTTTGGCATATGTGTTATATTATGCAAGATCTGTTTGGAATAGGAGTAGGTTTTGAACAGTAAATGGACTTGTCTCCTGCTCACCCACAGGAAAGTCAAAGGTCAGGATGAGCTACACAGAGCAGCAACCCCTCAGCCAGTAGAGACCCGGTGTCTTGCTAAAGGACATTTTGGCAGCTTGCCTCGAGTGTGTACTGACAAAAGGATTGAAGTTGGGCATCGTTTGACTGACTTCACATCACTGCACACTTTGGTGTGCTTCTATTTTCCACTGAGATAGCAGTTAAAGTATCCATTAAAAGCCAGCATTCATTGTGATGAATGACATGTAGCTTCCTTTCCATTCATAGGAAAAAAAAAAAAAAGTAAGGTCATCATACCACATTTTATTTAAAAGGTAATTGAATTACAAACACCAATTCCAATGAAGTTAGGATGTTGTGTAAAATGTAAATAAAAACAGACAACCTATATTCAATTGAATACACTACAAAGACAAGATATTTAATGTTCAAACTGATAAACTTTGTTTTTTTGGCAAATATTCACTCATTTTGAATGTGATGCCTGCAACACGTTCCAAAAAAGCTTGGACAGGGGCAACAAAAGACTGGGAATGTTGAGGAATGCTATAAAAAAAAAAAAACACACCTGTTTGTACCATTCCACAGGTGGACAGGTTAATTGGAAACAGGTGAGTGTCATGATTGGGTATTAAAGGAGCATCCCCAAAAGGCTCAGTCGTTTACAAGCAGGGATGGTGCGAGGTTCACCACATTGTGAACAACTGCGTGAGCAAATAGTCCAATAGTTTAAGAACATTGGGTCTCATTCACCAAATGTTCTTGAGAACAAATTTGTTCTTAAACCCCACTTACACAGTGTTCATGAAGATTCTGGCATTCACCAATGTTTTCTTATTTGGGATTTGTTCTTAGGTAAGAACAGAGTCAAAGCACCCTCAAGAGCACTGTTATGCACAATTTAGAGCTGACATATTTGCGCAAAATAAGTAGTAATACCGTTCCAATTTAAATTGTACTATAATTTTGTAACTAATTATTTTACACGTTTGTTTTAATAAATACACATTACACTTATGTTTATTTGTTTTAATAAATACACACTACACTTACACTTCTGCTCATTTGTAAAGCACTTTGAATTGCCATTGTGTATGAAAATTGCTAGGCCTATATAAATAAACTTGCCTTGCTTTGCCTTCAATTCATATCAATTATGTTAACGGGGAACCTTACCATCCAATAATAGGTGATTGATCACACTATTTACACGCCCAAAGTGTGCATATTTCTGCAGACTAGGACTACACCACAAAATGGCGTATTTACTGCTGGTGCAGTGGCCAGCATCCGCCTTCTATGTTTTGAAATATTGTTTTTTGCCTCAGGTTTCAGATCAAACCATTTATTTTTAATTCATCAGTTCTGCGCCCTTGTCCGGATACAGCGTTCACTGCATGAGTAATTGCATTCCATGCATGAGTTTTATTTGCTGCTTTGTATCCACTGCTGACGCTACTAAATATGATGTCTTGTTTTTCGCTAACTTCTTGCAGCACTACCTCCACTTCAGAATAACCAAAGTTTTTCTTTCTTTTGGAGTCGAGGCATCCACTGTCTTTACCACATTTCTCTTGTGTGCTGTGTCATAGCGTGCACACGGCACTGCCATCTCATGCCCTTCTATGGGAATAAACAGGGCGTTTACCTATGCTAAATAGGAGCAACGGGCACAAGCTTTCACTTTAGGAAGACATTGGGATTCATCATTCTAAGAACACGCCTGCAAACATTTCTGCTGTTTAAGAACAGATGTAGACTTTTCTTAGGAACTTTCTTAAGAACAAATTTAAGAAAAAAACTTAGGAAGATATTGGTGAATGAGGCCCAATGTTTCTCAACGTACAATTGCAAGGAATTTATGGATTTCATCATTTAGGCCGAAAACCAACATTGAAATGCCCGTGACCTTCAAACCCTCGGTTGACACTGCATTAAAAACCAACATCATTATGTAAAGGATATTACCATGTGGGCTCAGGAACACTTCAGAAACCAATGTCATTTAACACAGTTCGTGGCTACCATGTCCCAGCGTTTTTAGGATGTGTTGCAAGCATCAAATTCAAAATAAGTTTGTGGTGTATTCAATTGAATATTGGTTGAAAAGGATTTGTCAATCATTGTATTCTATTTTTATTTACGTTTTACACAACGTCCCAACTTCATTGGAATTGGGGTTTGTAAAGCAAAAGACTGCAAGTCAGAATAACAACAAACAAAAAAAGAATCGAGGCAAAGCTAAAAAAAAATTTTTTTTAAATCAAACATGCTGAGAGAGAGCAAGATGGTGAGTGTCAAAGAAGACAAAGAGTAAACAAACTGGATAAGAGATGGGACAGGGAGAAACAAAAAGGAGGATGAAGCAAGAGAAAAATACGTACATCCTGTATTCTAGCCTACTTGAATCCCAAAAGAATATCATTTTACTTTGGAGAAAAGGGAGGTTCTCAGCGGCAAAGCAAGCTCACTCAAGTGTTACTATTTTCCCATTATGAAATTGAGGGAAGGATGAGGAGAGACTAGCTCTATTACCTGTTTCACTTCTTTTATTGGTAACTCTCATTCATCTCGCCAGCCTATTGATCTCAATTTTACCAGACCATTTTTTCTCCACACTGCCACCAACAGCCCTTCATACTGTACATAATTGCAGCCTGCTAAATTAATATTGGACCAAAAATAAAGGCCATGGCTCAAACAAGACAGTCAAAAACAATGTTAGCCTGCTGAATGTTTCAGAGTGAAGAACATGTTTGCTTTGGACCAAGAAAGAGACTCCGGCAGTGAGACTGAATTTCTAAGGCAATGTGATATTTGAAGGGGTTGGGCCTTAAGTAATCAGAAAACACACACTGATGCACACTCATACAAAAGGACTGGGAAGTCTTTCTTGTGAGGAACACATTTACACACAAACAACACAAGCACACACCTATGAGAAAGACAAATGTGGCAGTAACCACTTTCCTCAACCTTTTGGCTTAGCAGCCGTATAGAAGTGAGGGAGAGTGGGGAAGTGCTTTTATTTTCTGAGAACTGGCTGTCGGCTGGGGGACAGACAGGGGATGGACTTTTCATCGGGTTCTGTCCAAATGCAATCTCGCACAGTGTCACCGGGCCAGCATGGACTCTTAGCTTTGCAATCAGTGGCATTTCATGGCATAATTTCATTCAAAAAAAGACTGCAGGTACACAAAAGGATTGCTTAAAACCTCTGCAAATAATGGAAAGTTTTGGAGAAAAAAAAGAATCAAGCAGTGACTCTTGACTTGAGAAATGAACAAATCTGGTTATGAAAGTGACAGTGGGTGTCATGGGGAAAAAAGGAAAGTGATAGCACATGCATACAGTCTATCCCCAGTGTACCAGTGTGTACACACACACACACTATAAATCTGTATAAATGTGTGCTATACCAAGTACATGACAAAACCTATCCTGACATGAGCCTCAGCTTATGCCGTGTTGTGATGTCTCTCTTTGCATGTGTTCACTGAAATTAGTCGTAGCTCTGTTTAGAACGGATTAGTTCTCCGACAATGCACATGGCCAAGCGTTAAAAGATATTTGTCATCAATTGCAGCCACATCATCGGCATGGCTGCAAAGCAAAGACAAGTTGCAAAAGGCCCAGAGTTGAGACAATCATAGAAAACAAGTCTGTCTGGCATTATGGCTCCAGTGTAAATAGAGTGGCAACAAACTCGTCAGTTCAGACAGCTCTACTTTAATTGAGGTTTTTAATATCGTTTTTCTTTGTATACGTTTTACATGTGTACTTTACTGGCCAGTATCTTTAACAGCACAGTGTGCAGAAATTAATGAGGTGCTCGGGTAATAATTATATTACCCACCTTCCCCCGTTAATCCAATCTGAAAGTGCACTTTGACACCACAGCCAGCATAGCCCTCGTAGGTTAATCTACTTTGTGCATTAGATACTATGATCTCTTATGATAGTGTCAAACATTAAGAGCCTCCAAAAGAACAAGGTCAAAACCTTATTAGAACTTACAATAGATGCTAAAACAGGAGTGTTGCCTCCGAATATATTATTTAATGTGGGCAAATTAATGTCTTCCTATTCATTTACATTTCATAGCTTATATACACAATGTGGGCACCAGTAAATAAACCTATCTAGTCCCTCTAGCCTTCAATACCCCAGTAAAGCTGCATTTCACAGCTTCCTATAGAGGCATCTCGCCAATAAGCCTCTTAGCTACTAACTATAAGTTTATCTACCAGAAGAAGGAAGGACGTGACCGAGATGAAGAAGAGAGCAAATAAAAAAAGAGGATTGGCAGAAGGAAAGGAAGAAAGAGATGTCGAGAGTACATCTATGTGGCAAGAAGACAAAACCGGAGATTGATGAGACAGAGTAAAGCTAGAGATAGGTGTAGGGATAAGGGGAAAGGAAGAGGGAAATCATAGAGTGATAGAAAAGAGAGGAGGATTATCTAGACTGTATCCCTGACCGGGCATATATTAGTTGGTGAAGACAACCAAACGAGAGATGAGGCAATATAAACTCCAAATACCCCATAACCCCAGTGTCCATTGGGAAATGCTTAAAAGACTTTATTTCATTTTTTTTAATTTTTTACTATTTCAAAAGCAACATAGGCACAGAGGTGCACAACACATTTTAATTTTAGTACACAAGAGAAAGGAGTACTTTGAAGAAAGCCTTGAGAGCCCTCCCAAAGCTCAATGTAATACAATGTCATTGTAATACAGTCGAATAGCTGAAGTTACGACTTCTGTGTGATAGGTAGAGAGAATATATTCAACGAAAGGGGGTTGGTTTCAAAGGAAATTATACATAATGTAATGTATGCTAAAAACGCTGGTGTTGGTCTGTCAGTTCAAAAAAATATACACGTATATAGGCTGCTGAAACCCTTCAGCTATTCCAAGGTGCTTGAATCAAAAAGATCACACACAAGAATTAACTTCCGCAAGAATTTGACAAAGCTTCACAAATTCAACACACGCACGCACGCACAATGTGCGCACACACACACACACACACACAGAGAGCTCCAGGCCCTGCATTGTCCAATCCATTTCTCTCTCCATCACACCAAACAGTATTGCCAGTGGCCACGCATGTTGACACTGAAGCATCTGGACGCCCACTCCATCCCTTTAGACTTTGTTATCACAAAGCAGAAAAACAGGAAGAGAGAAAAGAGTGTGAGCTGTGTGGGGTGAAATTAACGTCTTGTGAGAACAGGCATGGCTGGACTTTGGCTCCTCCAGGACCTGAGGAGGCTTAATCTCACTGCAACATCTGGCAGAGGCTGGGCAGGCAGAGGCAACATCAAGGCATCCTACTGTCCAAAGGCTCTTGAGCAATTTCAGAGCTGAAGAAAGACACCATTCAGCTCTGTTCCACCCTTCCACTCCTTGGTCTTTTTCCCTGCCAATGAGGTTACTGTGTGCATGTGCGTTTGTTTTGTTTTATTTTCAGCCTATTCTTTTCTTTTCAAGTGCTTGTGAGTAAAAAGCGAGCCAGCAATCTTCCACAATCGATTGCTTTGTTTGAACACTGCATATCTGTTAAGCTCTATTGATTGGAAAGAATGAACAAATTGCGTTGTTGTTGTTATGCTAGGCCGTTATATAAATAAATGCCTATCATTCTCAATTGCTTTTGCAATTCATAATTTTTGGCAAGATCAAAACCAGGTGGTCGGCCTTTTAGCCAAAGGTATTCAAAATAACAACAGCAGTTGGAATTTGTTTGTTCCAAAATCTAGGTTAATAGTCATAATGACATCAGCACATTTAATATTTGGTTTACTCTGTTTTCCTCCTTCTGCTGCCTTGATGCACACGCATTTAAAAAACATTCAAGTTTTTAGTCTATGATTTTGTTTTATTTCTCCTCAGCAAATAAGAACAAAATCCATAATCTGGTTATGATGAACCAAAGTAATCTTCTATTACTACAGGCCCCACACAAATCTATAATCCTGTATCTCTAGCCAACATCAAACTCCATTTTTTACGCTGGGGAAAAGAAAAAATTGTTATTGCCATCCCCGAAGGGTGAGATTAAGTTGGAGGTCTGTGTGGCTCAGACAGAAAAGATCATTAGCCTTGATCAGATTGATTAAGATCAGCGTGGGCAGCTCGGAACATTCCTCACCCAAACAAAGCACCAGGTCACTAAATCTATCAGCCAGTCTCAGAGACCAGCCACACTGACCAGGGTTGGATTTGATCCGTTACTGTCCAACTGTATATCAGCCGTTTTTCTCTTAGACATGTTACTGGTCATGGTCTGTCAGACCAGATCAGTTGGAAGGAAATTAAAAATGGCTATCCTCCAGCCTCTGATTGAACAGCATGTATTTTGACTGCCTCAGCAATGTATTTTTCTTTTCAGTTTTTCTTTTTTGGAAAACATTTCTCACAAGTGCTAGCAAGTGGACCACACACAGACTAATTTTAGAAATTTTCAGTTTCAAATTTACATAGTAGGTTCAAAACCAAAATTATCATCCATACCACTACACTCTTTCTTTGTCAACCACTCTTAACACAACCAACAACACTTGGTGCAGTGAGGTGTTCAAAGCCTTGCAAATGGTAAATCTGTAGGTCCATTCATCCGACCTCTCAGCTTCCACTGCCTTCAGCTTTAGTGTCATTTCTTTATTAGCCTCTACAGAAACACCACTTCACCGGGCAACGAGGTAGACCTGTGCTTACATTATGAAACTATACATCACACATGCAGTCCTCCAGGGGGAGGACATGCTTGGCTATCAGTACACAGATTCCAATGAGCGGCTGGCTCGCCCGTAAAAACAGGTCAGTGTCACAGGCAGATCATCAATCGCCCCACAGTGCAAGAGCAAGGGCCACCGGCCTCCTTCCAGGGGCATTGGACTCCTCGGGGCTTTCAACGTCTCTGTGCATCATTAATCTCAACCAACCTTTGACCACGTGCTCTCCGGCACTAATTAGACCAAATACGTTCACAGGGAAACCCTAAAAATAGAAGAGAAAGAGTTCAGTAGCACTCTGAGGGTTTGGTATCAGAGACAATGAGCCATTAAATAAATCTATTGAGCTGTCTTGTTGATACACAACACACTGGGAACTGGCAACTCCTTGTTTTTAATTAAATGGCATGACTTTAAAAGAGTACAAATTAATTGAGGTGTTAGCATTTAGCATTATCTCCATAAAACCCTGGAGTATGTTTTTAAGTCAAAATTAAATCAAATGCTTATTTAAAAAAAAAGAAACAACAACAGACCTTTCATATTAGAGTTATGGTGTTGCTGGAGAAAACACCTAGACCTCTGTACAAGGAGGTGTTCCCCTCTCAAATTGCTGGGAGCCCACATAAATAACTTACAACATATGGCCTTGCCCAGTGCAAAGAAATATCTACAGAACATACATTAAATCAGCACGAAAGCTGTAAGTTCTGAGCTACAATGGCCTGAGTGACATTTCCTTGGCATACCCAAACACAAAAGAACCACAATTTTTGGTCCACTACTTTTTTACTATAACTCTAAACGTGTAGGTTTTACTAGTGTTGTGTGATGAAAGTTAACATAGGACCCCAGGGTCCCTCAGGAGTTGCCTACCCTGCCTTGGGTCTGTCACAGACATGGGACTGACTGCAAGGGCACTCACACACACACACACACACACACACTTACTTATTACAGGAAGCTTGCGTTTCTCATGTAGGAACAAAAATGTCAGCTTTAAACAGTCTACAACTGCACACTTACTACATCCCAAGCACAAATCATAATTCAAATAAGGTTCACTGGGTTAGCTGATAACAATGAAATGACTGTATGACATACACTTTTATATTACCAATATGTCAAACGATAAACAACTCATGCTTGGTATAAAGATTGAGAAATAAATGCTGTATTCAAGTTTTCAGCTTTAAAGAAAACCTGGAGCAAGAAGATGTTTGTCATAGTGATTTCCCCTGCTGGTTCAGGCCATGTGATAGGTAATCCATCACCTAAAACTCAGCTAGGAGGAAATGCAACTCCAAAACATGCACCAATACCAGACACCTGTTCACTACTCAACACAAAGATTCAAAACAGCCTTTTGTCTTATCTGAGAGTCTGATTTTAATGACAAACCTACTCAGTCAATCAGTGAACCTTTCCCTAAACACTGCAAAGTGGAGACAGCTAACAGTCTGCAGACAGACAAGCCAAGGCTGATCCATCCCTAAAGCCTGCTACATCCAGCACTGGTTCAGTGCCTGGCCCTAGAGCTAATGAGGCCACTCGGGGGCCCTTACAGGCAGCATTTGTTCACCTTTGCTGGCGACAGAAGGGAGGAAAGCATCTCAAAATCACCATGTCATATTTTGTTAACTTTTACAAAACTATGTTAACTAGTAAACAAACTCAAGATTGCCAAGATGTCTCAAAGTTTTCCGGGTTGTTTTTTTTTAGTCTAATATATGACTGATATATTCCTAAGTGAAATATACAACCACAACCATATGCTTATGTCTACAGAGATAAACCACAGTAAAACAAAATAAAATTTAAAAAGACAAGATAAAATAAACAAGAGATAAAACGGATTATTTTGGTTGCACATTTGTCACTTTTGTCTTGATCGGAAACTGTAATTTAGGCCCCCTGGACGTCACTTATAACCGCAGTCCAAACTGACAATGCCCCTCCCCAGAGGGAGGGCATACAGTATTAACAATCAGCCAGCATCAGCATCCATGACAGCATTAAGGAAAGCCATCAGAAGGCCCGTGAAGTAAAGCACCAGTCTTACCTTCGGCAGCATACTCTTCAGCTTCAGGGAGGGTCCGAAGGGAATGCATGAAAAAGAGAGAGAAAAGACACAAAGAGCAGACTCATTAGATGTTACTTACTTTATTTCTCTTTAAATAAATGTCTTATTTTTTCTTCAAACTAAATCTTTATAAGATAAAATCTAAATAAAGACTGCAGAAGAAGCTTGAGATCTGACAGCAAAACAAAATGAAGTCCGCTCCCTGGAATATCTGATCCAATGTTTTTTTTCTTCTTCTGGTGACTCTCTTGAAAGCCAGCAAATGATCAAATAATTTCACAAACACCATATTATTATCTTTAAGAAATGTCTAATGGAGAAGTGGAGAACCCTTAGCATACTGTAACCACACTACCTCACATAGGGAACAGGAGGCTTCAGTCAAAGATGATCCCCAACTGAGAGACACTGACTCTCACACACTTTTATCTGGCTTAATGATACAGTGAGTTGGAGTATTAGAGTTCAGGTTACAGCAGGATGCTTAAATCACAAAAGCTACCCTACAGCTGCAGAGGCGCATCTGTAATGCTGGAAAATACAACTACAGCCGCCTGCCACTCTAAACCCCAAGATGAGGCCCTACCCAAAAACAGCCTCTAGCTTGGCACGGCATCCAGGTGGAGAGCTTGGCATTTTGAACTGGTATTGTGGCTGCTGGGTCTAGGTCTCCATGGGCCACTACTGGATTAAGTTGTAGCATGGTCAATAACATTTGAAAGTGACTCTACTCTGCGCTGGTTCAATGTGTTAATGGATTACAGCACTTCAGTCGGAGCATTAACAGCTGCAGGCATTTTGTGCAACAGCAGCATACAATTTATGTAAAAACTATGAGGTCATGTTTGAGCTAAAAGGGCAAATCTATTTTTTTTTTATATATGGTCCATATAAATCCAATGTGTTGGGAAGCCAACATAGTAACAGCTTTTAGCATTAAGATTTGATGATAAGAGCAGCCACCATTTATAAATCTGAAATGCCAAATGTGGCTGAAAAGTAAGCAAGTCAACCAGATTTCCCATCACAGTTCTTGAAAAGGAATTATCTTGATTGAAAGTACCAGTTCGTGAGATGAATGGGCCCGATCATATCTCTGCTTATGAATTCCTTACTATTATTGAGCTTGTTTGAGTTTAAATAATGGTGTAACTAAAACCACAGGGTTACTAAAATAATGACTTTAGGGGATATAACATTCTTATTTTGCTCCTCTGTTGTCCGCATGGAGCCAGGACACCAATCATACAACAGCAACTCTCAAGGACATTTAACCAGGACGTCAGGACTTCTTCAGTTGAAGGGCGGTCCCACTATGTATCTCTGGTGCCTGAACTGAGTTCAATGAGACAAGGTGATTGTCACAAGTATACAGTAACATAAAAGTATAAAGATTAAACCTCTCCCTGGTAAGTGTAGATTGTTTCAATGCATTTAAACCAGCAGAAAGGATACCCGTACACTGATTGAAAGGCATTTATGAATGACAGAGCGTTTGCCAAGCTCAAGCATGGGAATCATGTTTGTCTGATGTGTGTAGTAGCTGTTTATACAATCACTGGCCATGACTCTGCCTTTCCTCCCGTCTCATCTCAGATCATAGTCCATCATCCTTTTTCATTGTGCTCCCTCATATCTTCCTTTCTCCCTCCCAAGCTGAAGCAAAGGGTCCTGGATATACAGTAGAGGTTGTTGTTTATATCATCACCAGCCACGACTACCTTTCGCCTCCACCTATCTCTCAACATTGGTCCTAATCCTATCTTTCTTTGAAGTCCCTGTGTCTGTTAAAATTCAGCTTCATATAGTCAATCATAGAGGAAAACTGCTTCTGTTCGGACATGGAGAGAAAGATGAACAAAGAAAAATGTTCTCTCTTTTTGGATAGTCGGAATGTTGGTTTATTTAAATAGAAAGACCATTAACTTCTCGCATTATGGGGGGAATGTCTTCCCGGGTCTTGACACGGGAAGACATTCCTTATCTCTTGAGAACACTAAGAATCATTTGCCAATAGGCCCTGCACACACAGGTAATGGTGGGCACCACTAATTGTTAAATCTATACCATTTCAAGGTCTACTCTTACTTGACAGATATTCCTCTTCAGCAAGCATTGTTTCACACTGGGAATAGTTGTGAAATCTAGCCTTAGGGAAGAAACACAATTTCAGTCAGACAGTCTTAGTGGGATATACCTCATCCATCTAAGCTTAACCCTTTTATCCCATTGATAGTTTCCAGTAGTCTTTGCTACCCATTACTTTTATCCCATAGGTGTATTCCATTAGGGTGTACCCCACATAGCCTCAGGCTTTAAGCTCCACTGGGATCCTAGTCTTTTCAATGTACTTTGTGATTCATATGGGAATGTGGAGAACATATTCAGAGGAAAACGCTCAGATGTATGTGTGATTCCCCAGCAAAAATGGGGCACTAGGCTAGAAAGAGGAGTACAAATTATTTATTCTTACCTTTTCCTCCCAACCAAAGAGTAAAAGTGATCTAAAAAGCTAAAATGCAGAAATACTCAACATTAAAAGTGACAGCCAGTCAAATGTGACATTTCTTTCATATCTCTAAATGTGTGTGCAATACCTCCAGCAACAAAAGTAAAATCAATCAAGGACACAGTCACAAGATATAACAGAGAGCAGAAATCAAACTTGGGCTGTAATAAACATAGATAAAATAAATACCTAAGTAAAATAGATTTCTTCACCAATGAATCCCTGAGGCTTTGGAGGCAAATGAGACTTTTCAGACCTAATCCTAACCAAGCTAACTAAAGGATTTACCGTGAGGGGAAAAGCATGACTGCATTGAAAAACAACATCCTCTCCATTGCTTTCCTCCCATTACTTTGCACACCAAGTTAGCCACAGAATTAACTGTTGCTTGGATACAAAAAGAGCATGAATTGGCGTAAAGTAATATTGCAACTATTTCAAGGTACAACATTACCAGTTATACCATAATTACAACTTGAAATATTAAATTTCAACAGCAAGCTTAAATAGTACTTAGGAACTACATTTAGAAAATAAAAATAAATATAAATATAAATATATATATATATAAATAAATAAATGATATGAAATATGGTTACACATATAACTACCAATAAACTACTCTCAAAGCCATTCTGTCAGTAAATATTCAAACATCCTGCATCCTAAAAAAATCTATTGCAATTGTTGACTTCTTTTGTAAATTAATCATCTGTAATTCTCGGAATCATTTTCTCATTATAGATAAAGGGCTAAAGCTCAGCAGCAAGTCGTCACAGAGGGAGTCCACGCTCAACATCACAGGCAGCAAGAAAGGGACTGCATCTCTCGCTCACACTTACACTCAGCTGAAGAAGTCCTTGCAAATCACACACACATCAAGTCACCCGCACGCTCCAACACAAATTTACAACATCTTTTGATCTAGCTACAAACTGAGAAATACACATTATGGTGTATTTCTATTTTTAACGTGTAATAGCGGTAAAAATGTATACAAAAATAAATATTCAGTGATAATCAGTAAAGTTGTATTTTACTTTCATAGTAGATGTGGTGCTGTCAATTGGTTATAATGTAAATACCTAGTAACTGTACTGGTATCCGTTTATAGTAGTCTCACAATACCAGACCTTAACAGCGATGGAGTATGGTAGGGCTACACCGCCTATCTATTCTGGGATAGAGGGAAACACTCTGGCTTGTTTGTATCTCCTTAAACCAATCACAACCATCCTGAATGGAGATAGCGAGGGGGGGGGGGGGGCCCTTGCGGCACGTGAGAGACTCGCCGGACATCAGGCTTTATCACAGCAATGTACATCCGTTGAGTCAGAGTAATTGTATAGTGAATATATGAATAAAATACCAGTTAAGTACTGTATATACGTATTGTTGCGTATGTATAAACTAAAATGCTAAAATAGCATGCGGATGACAGTCAATGTCAATTTTGAATTCAACATGTTTTTTTAAAGAAAAAAAAACATTTTAGCACAATATTTGCTAAGCATATACACCTGTTGATTTATGTCTATAAAGTGGGTCGCTTGGCTACTGTTTCCATCTGTTTTCAGGCTGCAGTTTACCCATCCTATATTTTGTAGCTCGAATGTGGCATAAGGCAAATAAGTCACCAGAGTGGATATTGGAGCAGCACAGAGTACAACATTTTCTTTGAAGCCACACAGGTTTAGCCTGGCTCCGCCCTCCTACTTACTTCCGCTCAATTTTCATTTCCCTTCAGTACTCCGTCTGGGTTTGCGGTATATTCTCCGGTCAAATATTTGTAGGTCCAATCAGCGAACAGAGGGAGTGGCTGAGAAAGATGACGTTGAGGACGTGCACTAGAAAGATGCGAGCAAAGCCATTCGGTCCGTTGTGGCAGCAACGCTGCCGAATATCCAGAAGTTAAAGCCCGAGCAAGAACAATCTTTGCTGAGTTGTGTTGGTGGCCATGATGTTGATGAGTTTGAGTTTGATTTTCCAGCTCGCTCCATTAGTGGTGAAGGAGTTGCCTAGGCTAACGCTAGCGATGCTAATGCTAAATATAAGCCGATAGTTGTTGACGGTCTCCCCTCTTGTTGCACATGCGCATGACATACGTTACGACCAAACATTAGCGATTGGTTATGGCAGATCCAGAGTGGCTCTGGGCAGATCCAATAGTTTTAAACTTCAACAGAGTACCCGCCTTCAAGGAAGTTAACACTTGTCAATGGAGAGAGGCCAGACTCTCTGTACAAATGAAATGTACGAGAGTCTGGTAGGACCAGGCTAACACAGGTTAGCATTACCCAAACAATGCTAGGGTCAAGTAAAAGTGGGCGGATTTAGCTTTTAGGCAACAAAGAGGCCCCACTGTGCTGTGAACAATACTGGCTAGGGGTGCACGATATATCGACTCAATATAGTTATCGCGATGTCACGTTGCGCGATTATTATACTGCAAGTCTCGCGATAATTACGCAATATTTTGTTTGCGTTGCATCCCGCCCTGACATGTACCCAAAGAGTATAGAAGCGAGAGGCGAAACTCAATAGAACGTTGTGTCACCTTCAGTCCAAGATGGCGGAGCTGCAGTTCCATTGAGTTTCGCCTCTTGTTACGTCTATACTCTTTGATGCACCTCTCGAAAAATACACATCACTTGGTAGCGTTGTAGTTCCCCCCCGACTCATTTCCTGGTTCTCCTTCTCCATAAAGAACATGAAGTGAAGGAGAGGGTTAACTGTTCCTGCTCCAGATTTCCCACCGTGGTCAGAAAGAACAGGGGAGACACTTTGTTTCTCTCATTAAGACTCTAGAGTCTCTACTCACTCCGAAGAAAATCGCCGTCACTCTCTCACTTCTTCCTCGCTCTACCGCACACGCACGCCGGCTCGACGCACACACCAGAGCATGTATAAACATCAGCTGCGTGGAGCCTCCGCAGAACCATAAAACGAAGCAAAAGAAAAGAAAGGACCTAAAGAGAGAGCGAAGAGTGGAGCAAAAAGAACACAAAAGTAAGAAAATGAGTGTTGCTCTGGGAGACGACAAAATAACAGAGAGGAAACTTTAGAGGCCAAAAGTAACCTACAGTCATATTAGCTACAAAAGAGAGCAACATGCACTCGCTTGTGGGCGCTCCTGGGCGTGCCTAGCCTACCCCTGGTTGCTTGGGAACAGTAAACATAAATTCTCCGGTGCTACCTTAAACCACGTCTTAAAAGTTACTTCAGAGGTATTGTTAAGTCACAAGAACGATGTTTTTGGATTTAAAAGTATTTAATTCTCGATAAAAGTAACAATATATGAGATTAAATGCCAAACATATCAGATATATACATAAATACGATGTCCTGAAGCGTTTTCCGCCATCTTGAATTATTTTCTTCGACTCGCTCGAGCCACTGACATACGTCACGCTGCCTTCACTCGGATTGGCAGGTGCTCGTGGCCAAACGGCCACTCCCAGAGTGATAGAGAAAGACATTATATATTTATAATCTCTATGACATTTATATCTCTATGGCTCTGGCCAGTCCCATTGAAAATGAATAGTAACCTGTCGCTTTGTCTCGGTCTCTTGTAGCTAATGTGACTGTAGGGTAATGCCTCCTCCTCGGTAGCTTGGAAATACTTTGGCTTTAAGCCAACAGATGTGCATTGCATTGTTTTTTATACTGTAGTGTATATACAACCAGTACAACATGTCCTGTTCTATAGACATGCTCTTTATTTATTTTATACTGTCCAACCAGTAAAACATGTCCTGTTCTGTAGACACATGTTGTACCAGTCTAAAGTCTGTTTTAGTCAGTTGAAATAAACCTTGTATTGTAAGAAAACTTGCTTTATTTGTTATAAATCTATTTTGATGCGTTTTCCTATTACTTTGATAATTTTACATTACATTTAAAAATATCGAAATTAATATCGATATCGCAATATTCATAATCGATATCGCAATATTTTTTTTTTTTTTATATCGTGCACCCCTAATACTGGCTCTAATGCTTTCTTTTAACGTGTATAAAATTCTGCATAATAAAGAACGGTGTTTGAAATGTCTGTGTATTGCTTGGGAGTCAGCTTTTTATTCCAAACTTCAAATGCAGACCATTATTTTACATGGCCCCATGTCTTGTGAGTCACTCTAGTTGCACTGGAAATACTTTGAAAGTCTGTAATTTTGGCCAGTGTCCAGAGTGTCCCTCAGGAAACTGAGATTTCAAAAGGGCAAGAGGGAAGAGAAAAAGCCCTTTCCATCCAAGGCTATTTGACATGACATCAGAGAGGCACAAAGGAAAAGAAATGACAGCATTAGTAAATAAAAGAGACGAGTAAGTAGAGAGAAGAGACACACACACACACACACTTTTCCTTCCTATTTATATTCAAATCAGAGGGAAGCTTTGTCCTGAACTTTCTCTCTGACTGACAAATTAATCCACAAGACATGGCCTTTACAGATTTCACACCAAATCTCGACAGCAAAACACAAAACTTCCACCCGACAAATGCGCAATCAAAGTTGAGGCTTTCTAATCCTGATAAAGAAAAAATAAATGAAACGGAGTGACTGATTTATCTAGCAACAACACAACATAAAGAATCCCCCGTTTAATACAGGATGTCAGGAAGTTAAAAAGAGAACTGGGGTCAAATGGAAAGGATTAGAGCGATGCAACCTTAAACAGATGTGTAAGTTTTTTCTTCACTGAGCAGGAGAAACTGATTGCCATCTCTGTTTTTTTTTAAATGTCCTGTATTAAAGCAATACTTAAAAATATGGTTTACTGTATACCCCATGAGCCAAGGAAGAAGTGATTCGTTTTTGGTGCAGATCAAGAAGTGTGTAAAGGATTTGTTAACACAGCGTGATAGGGCATGAACTTCGGTGACTGTCTATCACTATGTTTCTTGGTACAGATCAAATCTACAATTTTGAATCAACTTCTATTTGTAATACAGTATACCGTTCATTTAGAAGACTGCTCAGCCTAGGCAGATTGGGTGCTTTCTAGACACATTTCATTTAGAAACAATCATGCACATCTAGGGCTGGGCACCGAACGTCGATATTCAGCACTGACCGAAAATACTCCGATCCTATGAGTATCGAAAAATTATTTATCTTTCGGAGCCAGAAGCGTCTGAGTGCGTAAGCGCAAGCTTATCTGTCCTCTCTGCATATTATGCATACACACACACACACACACACACACGCAGAGGTGCGGATGGAGTAAACTCGAGCAAACTACGTCGCCTCTGCAGTTTTGTCACAGTGAGTCATGGCAATGCCGATAAAGTGGTTGCAAGTATGGTTAGTGTTTTTCAAAACTTCACGCAGACAGCGTTTGCTGTGATATGATATTAATGGCGAGGCGAAAGCGGTCACGGTTACACTTCCTCTGAGACAAGCAGGCACAACAGTGGTTTCTGTGCCCTGGTGACTGACAGGCTGAGGTTGTAAGGCAAGGCCACTTTATTTCTACAGCACCTTTCAGCAACAAGGCAATTCAATGACATTCCTTTGCACTGAAGTTAGTTCTCCATTAGTTCAATGTTGACGGCAGGGCAGCCAAGTATGTTGTTAAATGTTTGTGTCATTATACAGTTTGCAGTAAAAAGTCTTTGTTGTTTACATTCCTTTGCATTTTAGTTAGTTCAATATTAGCCTGTACACATTTGTTTATTATTTATAACATGTTCACGTTGTGGCAAAAAGGTTTCTCTTTTTTTGTTAATTTTTAAAGTTGGGATTGATACCAATCCTGAGTATCTGACTGGCGCACCCCTATCCAAAGCACAACCAGTTTTATTACTGTTACTCTGAGTGAGCAGTGTTACCAGAATTTTTTTTATTTTGTTAACTGTTTTGATTCACAATTAAGGTGGAAAGTTTTGTGTTTAATGTATTTTTGTTGATGTTGAAATGGATTTTAAAACACATGGTATCGAAGAAAGTATCGTTAAGGAACCGGCATCGAAACTGAGGTATGGAAGTTGGCACCGGATCAAAAGATTTTGACATCGGTAGCATATCTGTACTTTCAGACTTAAACCTCACACAGTGCTGACTCATAAAGCAAAAGCAAATATCAGAGGGAGGTCGGGGAGAGGTAATAACTTGAGAAATAAATGGGGGAGCACCTCTTCTGCCAAAGTCATCGCACCACTGAGAGTTAAAGTTAGAGGACGGGGTAAAGGTAATGGTTGAAATACATCAGGGCCTTCGCACAAGGTTCACCAAGGACAAGGTCTGACAGAAATAAACAAAGATAAAGAGAGACTGGAAGAAATTGTAAGGTAAAATATAGACTGAAAGTGGATATAAAATAAAAACTTCCTTTGCAGTGGGCAACATTAGATATTAAAGTATTATTTTTATTTAAAATTGAGTCTCGGTGGTTCATTAATTTAATTCCAAGCTAATAAATGAAGCCGGTTTTGAGGAGCGTGAGCTGTAAAACAGCATAGCAGTTGGACTGTCTTAGTCTTCTAAAACAGCAATGATGTGTTTCAGCAGGGGAGAGCAAAACAGAACTGATTGAGAGTTCAAATGAGAGATAGGTTAATTAAGCAAGATATTATCACTTGCCTAATAGGAGCTGACTGGGTAGAGTGAGGGGAGGCAAAAAGACAGTAAAGGAAGACAATTTGTTGATGCTCAAAACCATATGGGCTATGGGAGCTATCAGACACATGAGCTTATCCAACCCAATCTGTTCTGTGAAGAGCAGCAATGAAAAGGGTTTGAAAGGTCAAACCAAGCTTGAATTGCTCTTCCATTTACCAAAGGCAACCTAAATATAAGAACGTCACCTTACACACTTTATTGTAACATCCATGTTACAATAAAGTTTGAAACATGACTGTTATTAACTTGATCATTTCCATTCCAGTTCCTCCTGTGGGTGATTGACAGGAAGGATAGTGTAAAATAATACAGCACTAACATGAAAAAACTCAACTGAGGCACACTGAAATATAAAAAAAATAAAAATAAACTTTGACTGAATCAAATGAATGCCTCATGTTTGCTATGATGGATTATCTGGCTCTGTCTATCTTCAAATCTGTGGAACTAGTTTTTTTTACAATATACAAGGACGGATGGCAGCAAATGGCGTGTTATGAAAGTGGAGAAAATGAGTGCTGATATCTGTAACTGTGCTGACTGTGTGCAGACAGCAAGCAGACCACTGACAGACACAATCTACAGTGATTATGCTTCACCGATGAAATGCATTGCACAGTCCCTCCAGGATTTCATGATGTCGCGATCGCGCCAATTCACGCGAATTCAACCAATCATCGTGACTTTGGTACGACTCGCAATTTTAAATCACTCAATCAATCACAGCAACTTTTCCGCAAATTTGACCAATAACCAGAGTTTCCCGTGACTTCAACCAATCCCAGCAGTCCCACGTGCCAGACTTTACGTCAGTATATAGGGACTCTGAGTGCCACTGACCAAGCGGGAGTAAGAGAGAGCTTGTTTCTGATATGAAGCAGGACTTGAACATCTCACATTTACCAACAAAACATACAGTGAAAGACAAATATTAGAGTGCAAAATATTTCAGACCGTCCTGCCAAACTGTATACATTTTTACATCAATGTACACTGTAACGTTTTTTCACTCTAAAGTCAGCGGCTGCTGTTTCAATCCTGTCGGCTGTCTGCAGTGGGCGGGGGGGCGGAGCTGCTGCTTGCTCATACAGTTCCCCCCGCTACTGGCGCGCACACACGGTGGATGCGGAGATGAGACAACACGATGACCTAAATTGAGGACAGCTACGCTCGTTATTGTAAGTGCAATGATAAGTTAAAGTCTAATAAGTACTTTATCAAACCGTATGAATGTGTGTCCCAGGCCAGGTTAGGAAATTAACTAACAATGTTAGTTAACTAACATATTTTTTTGTCTTAAATCCACCAGCCGTTTTCATATTATACCAACATTTGCAGCATCCTGAGCCTTTTTGGTAACTTTTTTTGCAACTTTCACTGTCTCCCGCAACTTAATTGCGACAAACATACAAAAGACATCGCAACTTTTATCGCAATTTTTTACAAAAGCTTCCACAAAATCAGGCATTTTGGGCCGCAACGATCTCAAAAAAAGGCTGCGAAATCCTGGAGGGACTGATTGCACCTGTGTGGCATAAAGCGCTTTAAAACACTATTAAAATGCTAACATCATTATACAACATTAACATAAAAAAAAAGGAAGGTGCTTGATAATCCACATATTTCCTGTGCGTGTATGTGTGCAGCCAGCGGATGAGTGTATCTTTCACCAATCAAGCATTGGCCTGGCTTGGCTGCCTTCCTGTCTATTAGGGCCCTCCAGCCTAGTGGACTTAATGACATTTGATTTTCAACTCGGCTCATTTTTCACTACATTTAACCTTGATTTTAAATTCCATTGAAGTTTGTATTAGCATCATTCACGTGTAACCACAATTGAATTTGAAAGTAATGACTGGTGCTGAGTTAACTAACATTCATTTATGAGCAGAAAAGAAGCTCTTTCATGTTTCTATTGAAGATTTGCGATGGCAGAGGAGCTATGTTTGAAAGGGATGTCATCTATTTGTTACAATGGCATTACTGATTCAAAAGAGCACTGGGTCGTCGGGGTATCAAATTAAAGGGAAAACCACACACTCTAAATCATTACTACATGATGTTCAAAGCATTCCAGGTCAAATTGTGTGATATGTTTGAGTGAACACAATCTGCCTTGTTGTAGTTCTACATTAGTTAGTGATTTCAAACAAACATTTTCCAGAATGCCTTTCGACAGCCCCCAAGACAAAGCTGCAGATTGTGTGTGTGTGTAAACAACAAGCAACACCTGAGCATATTAAAGGTGCTGTAGGTAGGATTTTGAAGATCCAGGACTTAGCCAAAAAATTTGAACATCGACAACTTCTCAGTCCCTCTCCCCTTTCTGCTAAAGGCCAAAGCGGTCTCCTAAGACCCTCACCCCACAAGGGAGAATGAATGTGTGCGCATGAGCAGTGATTGACATGCAGTTAGACACCCCCCCCCCAGGGTCCTGATTGGTGCATCTGAACAGGGAGCTGTGGATTTTTGCAAATCGCACTACAGGCTGTAGGTGGTGCCAGGGGAGCCGGATTTTTTTATTTTTTATTACTTGCTTCATGTAGTTCTACTCGAACATAGGGTCAGTTTCAGCAAATATGACAGAAAGTTAGTTTTATAAGTCTTACCTACTGCACCTTTAAGTTCCATCTAGTCAAGAAAAAGTGAACACTGCACCACATCATCCAAACAAAACAGTGGCTGCCTGCCATTCTGATCTATTAAGGCTGCTGTCAATGGGGTATCTCTGCCTCTTCTACACTACAATGACTTTCTCCCTGTATGACTGCTCAGCACTGATGTAAAATGGCAGCTCAAGTAAGTTCTAGCAAGCCCTTGCTCTTTGATTATAAGGGGCTGAAACCAAAACCTGACATTTACTGGTGGTGTTGATAGCTGAGGGTTTTTTTTCTGCAATTACATTGTTCTCTAACTATGCTCGAAGAATCTTAACTTGGCATCATTTCATCTGTATTTGGACAGTTATCTGTGGAAATGAGACCAATGCATGACCAAACAGCAGGTGTACAAGCTCTATTTGTAGGGGGATTCTAGTTTGGACACACTAGGTAATCTAAAACCTTTCAGGAGTGCATTTGTTTAAAAATAATACCTATACTGACAAACCAAATTAAAGGTGACATTTGTGCTCCCTGAATATAGACTATTTCCTCTACATCTAGACATATCCGACTGTTTATTAGATTTTGAAATGACTTCTTGTACTCTAGCTAATCCCTGTTCAAGGTGACCTAAAGAGATTTGATTCCATTGGTCCTGAAATCTCTGACTATGATCATGAACTCATCAAATGACATGAAGAGATCATGTTTCTTTGTCCCCCACTGTTAAATCCTCGGTCAGATTATTTCTTCCAATAAATAAAAGCTAAAGTTTGTAGATTATTATACACAAACATGCAAGGTAGCTTTCAGATTAATGGAGAGCCTGTTTTTGTGCTTTTAATCTACAGGATGTTATATTCTTTATTGTTATTTCATACTGAATATACTGTGTGTTTACTGCAGTGGCTCTGTGTGTTTTTTCTCAACATCTGAAGAACAAACAAGAGTGCTGTTCGTGTACTAAAATACATGTGGAGATTTAATATACTGAACCAATTATCTACATCCACTATTCATTAAAACGTGCACATTGCTTATTACACATGATGAAAAATGATCTAAAATGTGAAGGCCTGAGAGTGAACAGGTATCAATCAAGCTATTTGTGCAAAAAAAAATCAATCTGTGAGCCGTCAAGCAACTGCTATGAAGTACAGAAATGAGTCTCAATCAAACGGAGGCGGTTTGCTCTTACAGGGAGTTACAACAGGCCTGTAATAAAGCCACAGTATTTACAAGATTGACAACTATTGACTGAAAAACTGGTCTAAAAGGAGAAACTGAGACATGGGATGACATCATTGGCTGTTCAAGACAGCCTGCCAGCATAATCTCTGTGAAGACACTGTCTATTTGATGCCCCTTTCTGAGATATCAGTGGTGATTAGACATCAACTGTAAGTGTGGCTGCCACACTTTAGAGATTTTACTTTCTTAAGTTTAATTCATGCTCTCAGTCTGTATGACTGGTGTAAAGAAAAAGCCAAACGACTCATTTGCTGTCAAAGCATTGCAGTGACATGTCACCCTCTGGGCTCAGCATCTCAAGTCTCTATCCCTATGGCAAAGGCACACTGCAAAGTCATTTCTACGTGTAGCTCTAAACAGAGCATAGCACTAATGGTCGAGATGTGGCTCCCACCGGTGTCCCCAGTGCTACAAATACATATACGTATGATGCTGTGAGGGGATTTTGATAACGGGGTGTACCAAGATGACACATATAGTTAGGTTCAATCAGCAACGGTAGAGCCACCTCATTGATGCCACTAACTGTTGGCAGCCAGTCAGCTCCCTCCCTCAGCCCAACAACTGTGAGCAAAGACACATCAACACACATTAAGTGACATATTTGCTGCTCCATTTCTCTACCAGACCCCTTACTGAGGGAGCTGACGCCTCTTGCCGCTACCATCATGTGCTCTTTTTTTGATCTAATGATGCGTCATGTTTAATTCAACTATGTTGATTATTAATAAATAAAAAGGTCTCTATGAATCACTTGAGACATGGTGCAAAAAAGTTCTACGTGTCACTGTACATAATGCAAAAAAGAATATTTTATCAATCTGTCACTCTGCATTAAACCCTGTTTAAAAATGTAGTTATATAGAACTTGCATTTATCATAGGATATTTTGTGTATTGTTGCTGCAGAAAGGTCAAGAGAGGAATAGTGCGGGGTGGGAGGAGGTGGTCTGACAGTTCATCGATGATAGCAGCACATTAGTATCGACACCAAGAACTCACTGGGAAAGCAAATCTTATCTTTGCAAAGCTAGGAAGACAGGGGAGATGGGAGTGAAGGGGGAGATAATGGGAAAAGAGAGGAGAGGGAGACGGAGGGAGGGGAGTACAGATGGGGGGGGGAGGGGGAGGGAGATATGAGATGTAAGAAACCTTGGCAGAGAGCTTATCTCTTATGTGGAATAAGAAGCAGGATGAGACTGAGGAGTGTTGTTTAAGGGTGGGGGCACTAAAAGGAAATCTACACAATTTGATGAAACATCAAGCCATGCAACAAACACTTTGACACTCCGGCTACATTTCTGCTCTCACCCATCCATGGCCTTGCATTTGTTTCTAAGAGAGACAGAAGAAGGGCATCTGGGAGTGCAATGTACAGTTTAAGATGCTAATAATATGGTCAATCTTCTTACCAGTGGCCTTATTTGCTTATTTGTCTTACAGAGACGGAGACAATTTTAGAAAAAGGCCGGTCAAAAAACCCTGTGTGCCACATCTTTTAAACTAAACTTAAAAAGTCATAGTAACTGCTTAAATGGAATATTTAAGCAGTTACTATGACTTCTGACTATGACTTAATTATTTATTTTTAAATGATTTATTGTATGAGGCTTGCTACACATTCTTCCCTCATTAATGATAGTTATTTTTCTATACATGTACACATAAAACCCAATGCTGGTTTGCAGTAAATTAAGGTTAATTTTCTCTCTGAGGCAACAATGTCCGAAATTAAGAGGGGCAAAGGGCAGAAATGCCCCCAAAAAACTCAGAGTGCCCATACAAAACACAATCGAGGGGCCCAAAAAGAAATTATATTTACCAGTTTAGACCAATATCAGTATCCTACATTTAGCCATCATTTTATTTTCATTCAATTCATTTAATTTCCATCTGTATCGCACACACTCACAAAACAACTTAATAGTTTATTTACTCATGTTGGCACAAGGTTGTGCTTAGTATATGCATTTTAATTTGGGCTCATTTTCCATTAAAAAAAATGTTTTTTAAGTGCCCCCAAATTATGTACAGTAAATGCCCCAGCTGTGGTTTAGGTGTGTGTGACGGCCGCGACTGTTCGCCATTTGGTGGGCTGGTTTTTTAAAGTGCCTGCCATTTTCCAAATAGTTTCCATTGACTGCAACTGGCACATCATGTTAGGCAAAAGTTGCCACCAAAATATATTTTTTTAATTTCCTACACTGTTGGGCGTTTGAAGTCAAGATCACAAATCATTTTTCAAATTAAATATATAGTTATATCACAATATCACAAATGAATAAAGAATTGTATGTTCTGTGCTCCACAAGTAGGCCTTTGTGTTCCACTGTTATGTTGCACATCAAATGCAAATGCAATTAAAATGCATTTTCTTATTTTCTAATTACATGTTTCTTAGAATCTTAGTATTCCTCTGCAACACCTTGCAGAAACATTACAGATGGAATGGCAGTTGAATTGAAAAACAGCCAGATGATTGAGTAAGAGAGACACTGACATTCTGCCAGAAATTATGTTTCCGTTTTATCTCTTCTCAAAGTCGTCGCTATGTGCACACCTAAGTTCTTTGAGTTGGTGAACTAACACTCGAAGTAGCGCTTGAGTAGTGCTGCTTTGCATTTTAAATCTATATTAGCAGTTAGAAATCTTCGGTAAAAACCATGAAAGCATGGAGTATGATCATACTAGGGGTGCACCGAAACGATATTAAGATCGGATATCGGCCCCGATAGTGACAAAATAACTGGATCGGGGATCGGAAAAATTAACAGATCCACGATCCATTTTTTTGTTTCGTTTTTTCCTCCGTCGCAGCACTGGGACCCCTGTTAACTGCGTACCCTTCTCACTCATGATAGCAACTTAATAACACAACAATTAATAACCCACAACTAACTTTCTTTAAAAGGATAAAACACCATAGCACATTATTTGTGACTTAAACCGTTTCTAACACTAATAATTTTACATTTACAAATGTAGCTACACCGCCAAACGGCATGTTGGTTAACATTATAGCTGCTAGCTAGCCGGGTAGCATAACATTCTGTTAAGCTGGGAGAGGCTCCGGTCACTACTGCACATTCAAGAACAGAGAAGAAAGTTAGAGGATGAAGAAAGACCGGCGATACACCAGAACAACGTATGCTCAAGAGAGGAGCCGTCTGTTGTTGCAAGGTTTTTTGTTTCTAAAAAATCAGACATAATTTAGCCACTGTTGTTGCCCGTCGCTCTAACATTACTCGGCCGTGCTAACGTTACAGTGATAACGTTAAAGACATGTCACTTCAAGCATGCAGCAGAGCAACCATATGAACGCAATCCAACTACGGTCCCGCTACAGACCGTTGAGAAAGACGGGTTCAGAACAATGATTAAAACACTGGATTTAAGATGCCTTGCCTCGCTGAAATACGTCCGCCAACCTGCTAACATCATTCAAACAGCGAAGGAGGCTGACAGCGGAGCTACGTTCAGTCGCCCACTACGACCACACTACAACCTAACTTACCTGTGGCCAAGCTAGTGTTTATACAACTAGCTTACAACTATTTTGTTTTGAAAGGGAAACAATGTTAAAGTTGTTTGTATGTGTATTCATTCGATTTGAGTTTATTTTACTACTTTGCAGGGAAAAAAATTGTTTAGATTCTGTAACTGTTTCATGGATATAACGTTATTGTATAATGTTGTGGAGCCAAGCAAACCCTTTAGTAATCAAAGCTTTTAGTAAACATGACATTAAAATGTTTTTGTGATATTCTATGTACTACTGACAGTAGAATAAGCCATTATAAACCTATATAAAGGCCCATTATTGTGATTTATTTAAATTAATTTTAAGAAGTTTGATTACATTCTATTTTCGATTTGAATGCACAATTGTTTTTTTAAATAAATAAATAAGAATTCATTACATTACATCTATGTTATTTTGTCTTAGTTAGGAAAGTCTGGTGCCTTTAGTCTCTTCCACATGGTGGAAGGAAGGTATAAGGTGCAAAAGGTAAACAGTTTATTATTAATTCAACAACAGTATCGGATCGGTATCGGGTATCGACAGATACACAAAGCCCTGGTATCGGGACTGGAAAAAGTCGGATCGGTGCATTCCTAGATCATACTTTCTGAATATCAGTCTCAGGACATGTTGGAATGACTGCTAGAGACAATCTGAAAAGAAAAACATGCACAATAGCGCCTGGAAGACCAACAGCATCCGAGAATGAAGGGGGATGAGCAAAACAAAAAAAAAAAATGGAGGGATAATAAAAAGGAAGAACACTGGAGTTTGGAGGGGGGGGGATGACAAATCTCTTAATCTCTCCCTCTTTCTCTCTGGCTATGTTTGTTTTGTTCTGGTTTTGGCCACAAGTCATCCGTCGATCCCCTCGTAAATTGCCTGTGTCGATCAAGCCTTACAAGCTTCCACACGCTCCCTGAGTCCCTGTTAAAATGGTCACGCCAATTAAAGCCCATTCACTTGTAATGAATTGAGAGAGAAGCTAAAGACTAAAGGGGCTGATTTAGTGACAATTGTTGATGATCCTCGATTGAGCTAGGATTGAGCTAGCCAGGCTCTCCATCCCTACAACATGGCTGGTATTGTTGGGGATTTCTAAAAGAAAAAAAAGCCTTCCAATTCCCATTACTTCTCATCCGTCTCTGAAATAGACTTCTAGACAATGTACATTGTGAATGGAAACACCTCACCCTTGAGACACTGTAACTAAATCATTGCGTACGGCATGCTCAGAGCCGTGCATTGTGATGAGCTTCTGCCATGCGCCTGAAGATGCAACAAAGCCACTGCAGACTTAAAACAGAAAGGATGTCAAAGTAGGGGTGGAACGGTTCACAAAATCCACAGTTCAGTTCATATCGCGGGTTTTTTTGGGTCACGGTTTTCGGTTCAGTTTAGTAGGGTTTTAGTACATTGTACATTATTCGGTAAAATAAGTTAACCTTTTGCCGTAAAAGAATTGTGCCTAAAATCACAAACACTTCTTCATTGTCAAATCTTTATTAAAGAATCGGTTTTCTAATGAGTGCAAACAGAAATGCAGCTTTGTTATTTCTATTTAAAAATGGCCACATTATAGACTAAGGTCATCAACATAAAGTAAAGCATAAGCTCAACCAGCACTAGACTTTTATTTAGACAACAGCAGCATTACATATATTTGTTTTTCCACTGGAAATTAAAAGTGCAGTCTTTTAAATACAATGAAAAGAATATGGCTGGATTTTTTTTTTTTAATCAAAAGGAAAAGTACCACTGTGTTATTAAAAAAATAAAACACATTAAGATAATATATCAATATTCAGAGTATTGCCACTAGCATAAGCCACATGTGTTGCAATTAATCTTCCACTTTTTTTTCATCATTGTAACACTTAATCCCTAAAGTTCTCATACAGCAGACCGAGACTGACTGACAGCTGCACTCTGAACCTCATCCGTGCCAACTGCAGTTTCACTACGGAGTGAACAGTGGCCCCCAATAACTTAAATTGACTCTTTTTTTTTCCAGCACAAGCCTTTTTGACTGAAATCTTCGAGGCTAAAATAAACCCCACCTGCCCCAAACTGTGACTAGTGGACCGAACTATTCAGATTTTTTACTTGAACCGTTCCATCCCTAATGTCAACGGATGTCAACTGCTTAATTAATATAACAAGAAGTTACAATTTTAGTGACAGCAGTTCAAACTGTCAGGATCCTCCCTAAATGTGTGCATAGATAAAGAGCCATGGCTCAATCCTTAAATTTCTGATAACTGCCCTGTGAAGGCACTACAAATATCCAAGTACCACAGATGGTACTGGTAAAAAAAAAAGCCAGACAAAAAAAGAAATCGCCACGGTAGGGTAATGGCAGTCAAATCCTGCGGGGTTTCATTATGAGTGAACTGCTGATGCTGTAATCTCCAGGTAAGCTGTTGTAACGCTTGCATCCCTGCTCTTCACTCTCTGTGACATGCTTGAACGTTGAGCATGGGACTCTTTCAACCCTGAAACCCCCCACCTCCCCCCAGAGCCGATTACAGCTGTGAGGTCAGGAGAAGCTAATGTGACTTTGTCTGGAACTGCCCGGTGTGGCCCCAAGGCCCCTGGATTACATGCACAAAGGGATTCTAAAATACCAAAGTATACAGTGCAAGAATTAAATACAATAGCAGCCAGAAGGGAAAACAATTGGTATTTGTTTCCAAAAGCTTAAGAAAGAGTAAAACCTTGTCAACACAGGTGAGCAGGAATTGTTGTTTTATTTCTTGCTTTCTGTATCAACGGAGGAGTATTGATTTGTTTCCTCTACAGCTTTGAAAGATGAGTTATGTTCACAACAATGTGCTGCAGAGCAGTGGTTCCCAACCTTTTTTCCTTGGCGCCCCCCCTACTCATGTCTAAGAAAAGATTATATATATATATATATATATATATATATATATATATATATATATATATATATATATACACACACACACACACACTTTTGTATACATTATATATTCTAGTGTATTATCATAATTTGTTTAACATGTGCAAATATATATATATTTTTTTACCTCACCCTCAAACCAGATAAAGACTTGTGCACCCCCTGTGATCTTTGCCGCCCCCCCCGAGGGGTGCCCAGACCCCAGGTTGGGAACCACTGCTATAGAGAATACTATCATTTTTCTCTGGCCTGGGAGAATTTTTTGTAGTCTACAATAGCCAACAAACAAAGAAAAAAAAAAAATATTATAAAAGGTTATGCACAGTGCTTTGCTAAAGGTCTCCAGTATGACTGACAGCCACCTGAAAGCCTGTGATACAGCATAAAGAACATGGAAACAAGAACAATAAAGAACAACGTGGAAAGTCGTTTTTTTGTAAAAATATGTATATTTTTGGATAATACACTATTTTACTTTCTCATTAAATTCATTCACACCATGCATTGATCTATTCATTCATCAAAGCCATTTCTACTTTCTATTCTTGCCTTGCAGAGTTATGGGTGTTGACCATCTGGTCACCGCAGGGGATCGAGCCCCTGACGGCTGCATCAACGCACATGCACAATGATAAGTAAGTATAGGGAGAGACTCAGACACACAGAACAGACTCAGGTACTGTACTGCAAGTCTTATTGGTTTCCTGGAAAGTTCTTGTATTGTTTTTTTCCCCTTTAAAATAGCAGAAAAGCTAAATTGGTGCATGATGAAAATATCCTGCAACCTGAAGTAATACTGAAGGCATCTTTGGGCTGATACTGAACTTAATACATGGTTTTGCATCTAAAACATTTAAGGAAAAAATATACTTTGTAATGAAGCATGTGTTTTATATATTTATTATATGATGTGCTTGATTAATAGCATATACTATCATGGGGACATTTTTTATACCTCTCTGTCAAACCTAGGGTTCTATACCTGCTGCAAAAGTCAAATGAATTTACATAATGGACAACAATAAAACAACCATGACACTTTCATGTCACACTTAAAGCACATTTGAGTCCATTATAAATGCCCTCAGCTTAAATAAACCCACCTTACGCTACAAACAATAAAGTCAAATTAAATGAGCTACTGTTGAAAGATCAAATACAGGAATGTAAGTAGTCACGATAAAAGCTCTGAAAGTACAGTATTTTTTTGTTGTTCACCTCCAAAGAGAGATTTGAAAGATGTTGGCAAAAGTGTGAAAATGGAATGCTGAGCTTTCAAGTAGCATCATCTTTAGGAGCCATGTCTTTGTCAGTTAGAGAGACAGAGAAAAAAATCATAAAAGTGTTGAGAGTGCAAAAAAAGTACCAGCTCACCAAATTTGAACGCACCCAAAAATAAAAAAATAAAAATATATATATATATATATATATATAAAAAACATGCCATTGTCAAAACGATTGCCTCACAGTTTCAACACCTAGTCAAGTGTCTTGCCAGGTGCCAATGTGTGTCAAACTCACTGCTGTTCCATAAAGGCTGCTGTCATTGTGAAAATATTTATACTGAAAGTAAACAGTGGAGGGAATATCTTAAGTTATTCTGGAAAACAGTTGGTAGCGTAGGGCATCCTAACGCTTTTCTTCCTTCAAGGTGTATGCCAGTAAATCAATACGCAGAGTGTATGTCTGTATGTACCTGTACACGTGGGTATGTATGTTGACCCACATTATCTCAATGCCGGGCTAGTGTGAGTGTCTGCTTGGGTTCAAGTAGGTTTCACTGCACATCATCAGAATCCCCTTACAGACATGAGATGTCACATGGGAATCTGAAAATAGACAGATCCATTTCAGAGAAGTATGTCGCAGCAGGAGCTTGTTCAACCGGCGAGATCAAGCGGTCTGGTAAAAAGGCTATTGTCTTGTAATGTATGGAGATGATCAGGGGTCTCATTTATAAAACTGTGCGTAGGATCCTTACTTAAAGTGTACGTACGCCCAATAGCCAAAAAAAAATTCAGATTTATAAAACCATGCGTATGCACATCGGTAAGCAATGTTCCCTTTATAAATCAGAGATTACCCACAAGTGTGCGTACGTGAATGCCTCTTATCCCGCCCTGTACACACCCATTTTTAACCATAAATAGTCAATGCAAAGCACCTTATGAATGCTGATAAGTATGTTAATGACCCTGGCAGTTGTTCTTTCGTCACCAAATCATGATGACTGGCGAAGAAAAAGCAAAAAACTTCTCAGACGTTCAGGAATTGCTGCAAATTGAATTATAATTCCGGCCTGTTCTCGCACAGTGTAGGAAACCTGATCTATAGACTACCTATATTAATAATACCGTCCAAAACGGCAGGCATTACGGCACAGCTTTGATATACCACACCTAGACAGAACTATAACAGACTTAACAAAACTATGTATTATATCCAAACAAGCCTTAGTGATAAAGTTGAAGATTATATATAATATTTATATAAAACACTTTATATGTTATATGTTTACAACAATTAGAGTGATTGATAACACCTTGCCAAAATCACAGCATCAACTAGTGGTATCCCCCACCCCGAGATACAATTTGAAGATGAAATAAAGTGTAATAGGCAAACACACTTTTCTTCATGCAGGTTTTGTCACGACAGTATTAAAGTTTGGACCGATAACGAGGACATTAAGTGGAACGATTGCGCGAGAGCTTAACGGCTGTATTTCCAGACTTTGACATTTGATGATATATGCACAGTATTAAAGACAGATATTTGGTTATTTAGGCTAAACTGTGTTCTGCCGTTATCTAATGCTAGGGTATTTGATGCTATCCAGTATTCCATGCAGTCGGGCCATCTCCTCCTCCTGCGCTCCGTAGCAGACAATGTGACGGTGACACAGCGCCGATTAAACACATTTTTATTGAAGATTTGAGTTGGAGGTGTTTATGGAACAATTATCACTCAGTACAAGTGCAAATAACACCGCTGGATTTAATCTTCATGGTAACGTGGATGATATGGAGTGAAAGAATGTGCATGAGACATCAATTAACTTAAAAATATTACGAGTAATCGTTATTCCCACGTAAACTTTCTGCAGTCTCACTTCAGTTCACCACCTCACCATCTGCGTCCTCACCAAATTATATCTAATCTTCATCATACCATAATAAAAAAAAAGAAGAAGAAAAAAAGTGCATACATGTCTTAATTTGAAATAGGACCATTTGTATTAATAATGTTTTACTTGCAATCTAATTGCATACAGAAATGCTGTACATGCCTTGGAATCTTACATTTTAAATCATGGATTAAAAAAATATGAGCCAGTAATGGGATGATTTAAACATGGTTATATCTTAAAGCTGCTTGCCAATAGATACAGTGGCATGCATTTATTCAGAATGTATTAGATATGCAGTACTAATGACATGAATGTACAGTAGCTTAATCTGATTCTCTTCTCTGCTGTCAATAAACTTAAATTCCAACATGTTATTACGTTGATGACCTTTGCAGCACATAATATATCTGAATGGATCCATGAGACAGAAAACCACTCGAGCTCATTGAAATGTTTCAGATGAGTGGAGTGATGTAAACGGTCAAATTGACAACACACAAGTCAAGGTTGTGTAGTGATGCATCACGTTGAGGCTTTAAATGATTCTGGTTAACCGAACATTTCTGAAAACATCAGCAGAAGGCTGAGTGAAAATCCATTTGTTAGGTTTTCATGTGCAGGATTTAAATCCTTATGGTCAAACCAGCACATTGAAGAATGTTGATGAAATATCTCACAGAATGATTAAGCAGATAATCTCTCTTTGGTGCCCGCTTGTGTACAGGACTGTCCCAAGTATTTCCTAATCCATATGACAGCTTATGTATGTAATTTTTTTTAATCATTTTGGAAAATATATGTATACATATAACTACAGAAACTAGACAAGTTTCCACATATTGATTCCGCTGCTTAAGCAAACCCATGCGACTTGTTCACCTTCATGTCTTTTTTCAAAAGAACCGATTAATGAGTCTACCCCCCCACCGGAGACAACCCTCAGCGTCTTTAGACAACGTGCATTGGATCTGAGAAGTGGATGTTGTGACATTATCTTAAAGCACATATAGTTCTCTGAAAAGGTCAGTGCAGTAGGGTCTATGAGTCCAGAGACTCGTGAATTCAGAGGTTCGGTGAGAGAGTGGAAAGGCAGAGAAGAAGAGTGAGGGCATCTGCTTTGACCTAGACAGGGAATAAACAAACAAACAGCCTGCCAGGCTATCAGCACACACAGTGAACAAACAGGGCAGCTGACAAATCTCCCTCATATCTATGGAACCAAGCCAGGTATCACGCAGGTTACAAAGGTAAGGTGTTGGAACAACACATTGGTGGTGGTGATGCGACTTTAGAGCAAATCCCTACTCATTCATATGATAACCTGCTTTTCTCTCACTAATTCATTGATTACCTAATGCTTTTCATTTTCATGTCTCAGGATCACTGCCCCAGCTGAATGACATCCCCTTGTGCAGGTCAAAGACAGATATCAGATCAATGAGGTGATTCAATTGACTGAGCATTGGTCGCTGTTTTACAGAGAGCTTTACTCATTCACGTCTTACAAATGTAACATCAGGTATCATTCATCATTTATGGCTTGCTCTTGCTAATGACACGCAGTGAAATCTATACTTGCCCACTTTCAATAATATATGTGAGCAGAGCACTGGTGTACAATCAAGTCCACCGCTAATTATGTAGAGCCGGGAGTGTGCAGCTTCTTCCAAACACTGAACCAAACGCATTTCACTAATTAGCCCATTCTTCTCAGGTTAAATTGTGCTAATTACTGAAATCAGTTCAAGTTGTGTTTTGGCTGTGGTGGAAACCTTCATCCTCTTGGCCTTCGTTAGCATGACACTGCCAGGCCGGGGGAAATGGCCGAGCAGTATCTGCACTGTATTCTGTGAGCCAGGGACAGCAGCCACCCTCACTATTAAGCCTGCTAATAAATGACAAATGTGAGCTTCTGATTGCTCATTTTTATTGAACAATGTGTGGAGAAAGCCATTTTGATTACTTGCCATATTAGGGCTGTTGAAACAAATCCCAGAAGTCAAATATAATTCAAATAGTTAAAAAAAATAAAAATAAAAAATCAATACTAACCAAATGCTGAAATTACTACACTATATATTACTATAAGTATGAGAGTCGAGTTTGGAAGTATTCCTCTGCCTGGAAAGGCTATGAGGTTATGTTGGACACTGACCTGAATGACACCTGGGTACCATTGTCTCCACTTACATAGCATGAGTTCATAAGCTGGAAACTCCACCACAACATGAATTTAAAATTGACATCCACTCAAAATGCCTATGTTATCATTAATTATCTCGTTCTTGTTTCCTAACTGCGTCATGAGTTATAGGAACTCAGCTGGGAACTTCAAGAAGACAACTAACATTTATGTTAATGTTAGCTGCCCTTCGGCTGTCAGAGTTAGCTTTGACTTCAAATATTAACTTTTAGTAGCTGTACTCCTAATAACTTGACAATCTGCAAGAAACAGCTTGCTTATAAACCACTAAAATAGTAGTGACAGCACCATTTAGCATAGGTATCAATGCCGTTAGCATGGAGGCTAACACTAATGTTACTCCGTCTATGACATTTCGGCCGTGCTTTCTAACATGCCGTCATTAGTGGTGTAATGGACCATTGCTTAAAAGTAGACGGATACATTTCTATGGAGGGTTGCCGTGAAAAGATACAGGCAACGCAATTTTCTGTTCACGTGAACGGAGCATGTTAAAATCTGGTGATAATATGGTGCCTAAATGACCGGTATCTACCGGACGGAATAGCACCGCGGATTTTGGTGTCTCATTTCGGTGCCACTTAAATGTCTACGCTGCTGTGCAACTGGTAAACCTTGTGGTGCATTCAAAGTTATTGTAAAATACCCTTTCCTCATCTGTATTTGTTGTTTAACAGCAATTTACAAGTTAAAAGTTATTATAACATTTTCAATAAATCATTTAAATTCCCTTGTTTTTTGTGGTGATCCAAAAATGTATCCGATCTGTGACTCAAAACCGTGATGCGATCCGAACATGAGTTTTTTGATCAGTTGCACCCCTAGCCGTCATTGTGCTAACCGAACACCGTTAGCATTTACAACACAGCCGCTTCACTACACTGTTAGATAATGTTTCATGACAGGATTCTCTGTTGATTTGGGTTTGTCGCTTTGTGTTCGTGGTTGAAAATGAATGTAAACAAAGCAATGTGCCAGAAATGCAATGCACCATGGCATTGGTACCCCTTCAAGGCTAATGTTTGAAGTCCCTCTAGTGGACAGAACGTATAACAACAATCACTTGCGGAAAGTGGTAGTAGTGTAGTAAATATTAATCATAGAAAAAAATAAATAAATGAAATTCAAATGGTATTATAGAAGAAGATTTACAGCTCTATGCCATACTCTTCCATATCTTCACCAGTAGACAATGATGAGGCCAATCAATAAAGGTCGGAGCAGCAATAAAACGGCTCTGTTACTGTATCACCCTTTCAGACACACAAAAGAAAATCCTGTGTGCTCAAACATTTAGTGAACACAAAGATTACACACATATGCATGCTCACTAAATCCACACCTTGCAAAATACACCTGGGATCTACCTCACTCTCCTTGAAAGGTCACCTGCCAATAATGTGCAGTTAAGTCTCAAGACGTGCGTGAGCTCTGCGATATTATTTGGTTCCACTCCACCACTGTTTATTGAAATTTCATTAGCTCAATCTCTGTTATTCTAATTACACCGGCGTCTTTTGCAGCAAATAAAAGTTAATGAGCTTTTATGAAAATGGCTTGACGTGACCTTTTTATTTATTCATTTATATCCCCCCCCACCCCTCATGTCCCTGTCAAATTGCACTGTGGAAGGTCCCTGATATTGTGGGATTGGTATGGATGGACACACCCCTCAAACACACACTGTCAAAAACACTCCTTCCAATCAACATGAATGACTCTTTTTCTACTTCCCTGTTTTCCATAGATCATTTAGCCTTGTCATACATAAATCTGCAAAATGCCCTTTTCAAGCTGCTCATAAACACCTCATAGATCTTCAAAAATGCCACCACACTGAGGCTAGAGTTGTTGATGGAAGTGAGCCCACAGCGGTTCAGCTTCCTACAGTCAGTAAGTGATGAATGTCAAAGTGAATGTGTACATTACAGTCTGCCAGGCAAAGCCAATGGGTTTTGGGTTGAGGTGTCCCAGAGGGGTAAATGTAAATGTTATTTAGTTGTATGGCCTAAAAACCCTATGAAGTGTTTCTTGGAAACTATGTAGTTACAGAGTACTTTAGTCTCTCACTTTAATTTGCATAGTGCAGGGGTATAGTAACAGGGTCCTTTTGGGAGTGATCTCTGTACTAGGGCTGCACAATATATTGCTTTTTTTATTGTCATCGCGATGTCAACTTGCACGAAAACACAACGCAAAAGACTGCAATATTGCACTTAAGTTAGTTGAAAGGTAGTATCAGCTGAAAACGGCACTTTAAAATGTAACTATCATTCTCATTATTCTCTAATAAAGGTGGGACATGTTATCTGACTCATTCTATCAATATTGAATAGCTGGCTACTGTAGGACCTACACCTTTGATACATGAATATGTACAAAAAGTCTAGCACCACATAACACAAACTGTATTAATTTAATACAAAAAGGTTAGATGGTGAACAGAGATAATTATTCAAGAGAAAGAAAGCAAAATTTAGCAAAAACACCCACTATCAAATTCCCTTTCCTTCTCCCTAAATTAGTATTATAATTATTGCTATCAAAATCATTATGTGACCTCATGGATGGCCCTGAGGTTTATTAGTCTGCTCGTTGCTAGCAGGAGCTCCATTATCTTATTGCCTTTAATGTCAGAAAAATAAGAGGGTAAGGTGGGCGACGGCTGCTGCTGCTTTGGGCCACTGCGTTCATCTCAGAGAGAGCCAATATTGCAGGGAAGACAGATGTTGAGGAGAAAAGATAGATCTTAATTCGAAAGCTATTACAAAGTCTATTGTTTTTCAATGCTGATGTAAATTACCTCGAGGAGCTTCAAGCGCCATTTTGCATTCCATAAGTCATGTTTGTTGCAAAGGGAATCAAGTAATAATAACTTTATGTGTACAGCACTTCTCTAAAACAATAATTTTACACTTTCATAATTAAGACAAACTACAGATGCTTAAACATACATAACAAGACCAGTAAAAATCAGTGATATAGTCATAAATGTCTGTGTGAAATAGGTTTGAGTAATAAATGATGGGAATGGGAATAGCATTGCTTTGTGCTTTGGGTAAACATGATGGACTTGTCTCTGGTCTTCATTTTAGTTAGGAGCACATGAACATGAGCAGGATATGAGAATCAGTCTACACTCTGGTTTGCCCTTTCTTCAATTTGATTTGCCTGGTTTTCCAAAGATGAGTCACTCAAAGCTATCACATTTCATCACCTGTCGTTTATGCAATAAATGCTCCAGAATTTGAACAAATTCCACAAAAAAAAGCTTGTGAACACAGCCTGGGGCTTACAGGATGATTCAAATCCATGACCAAGAAAAAAAGAGACACACAAAGATCACAAAGGCAGACAGCAAACTGCTGCTTTCTCGGTTAAGGTCAATCACTGCAGCATATACCAGAAAATCCTCAGAAAACAGCCAAGAAACATGACTGCAAAGGCGCCATTTTGAAAAAATCTCTAAAGTCTCTAACGTAGCACCTGTAGTTGCACGCTATACAAAGTTTACCTTTAATTGGCAACGACCTCATTCGCTCTCAGAGGCTCTGTCTGCTGGATATCGGCTTTGATTGTTTGGAAGTGGAAAATAAGTGTAATTTCTAAATGGAATGCATTGTGTTTGCTAGACACAGACTGGGGTGAAACACATTCAGGCCACAATTGCAAAAATGGCTGAATGTGTTTGAGTGAATGACTTTTGGCCTGTGGCAGCACTGCATCCGAAAAGGGACTTAAGCTCTTGTTTGGGATTCAAGACATCCATCTCAACCTAAGATTTATGCATTATTGTCTCCAACCAACTCCAGACCTCGTCTCCAGCACCTCACTCTCCCCCATCGGACTAAAACATTCATCATTCGCTTATGTGGATGGGCAATGGGGACATAGGCGCTCCTTCATCCCTCAATGAGACAGTAGTCATTGAACCATAGGGAGGGAATACTGAGGAACGGAGTTGGGGTGGGGGTTGTACCAAGCCACTGTTTCGGTCTTGTTCACCAAAGTGAAAGTACAATGGGCTGTAGGCGTTATGTAAAGGGACAGTGTGCAGATTTGTACATGAGCAAGGGGGTCAGTGAGTCACAAAATAGGAAAGCTCCATGGGAAGCACAGCAGGAAGAGGCACTGCTGTAATAAATATATGGAATGAGGAAGTGTAATGACATCTGTAATGTCAAAGACACAATGCTAGCATTTCTACCAAAAATTGCCAGAAAACCTCACAGATAGCAACATGCAGGAGGAGGCCAAGTTCAATGTCAATCCAAATGAGCACCACAGTTTCACAACATGACTGGACAAAATAAATATCAACACAGCTACAGATAAGGGTGTCATGATTTCGATTTTAAATCGAAATCGACCGAAATTAAGTCACAATCTTGAATTTCGAATAAAAAAGTGGAATCGTCGATACTGCCACGCCCCCATGTCACATCCGGTCGGCTGAGAAAAAGCCCCCACACGTGTTGAAGTGCTGCGAGTCAGTCAACCTCCTCTAACTACAGCCAGTCAAAAGATAGCATGGCAATTGCAGATGCAGGAGACCAATCGACAGAACTTGAGCCCCCTCCGCTTTCACTGAAGTCGCCGGTGTGGAAGTATTTGGGATATCCAGTGAGTTATGTTGACAACGTTTGCGTTGTCGACAAAGAAAACACAGTTTGCAAGCTCTGCTATGTGCGTGTACCATATTCTGTGTGTTTACCATTGCACATTAGCCTAGCAGCTAGCAGAGATTCCTTCTGCTTATAGCTTAATCCCAACAAAACCGCACGGTTGAATTTCAGCCTGCATGAACGTTTTGTAGCCTAAACAGAGCAGCTTACAGTATAGTGGTTATATTAGAGAGAGCAACAAGTTAGGGGAGTGCCAAGTCTTCCTCTCTGCTCTCTGACTGCTCAGCCGCTGTGAGGCGAAGCGTCTGCCCTCGGCATTGTCGGCAAACTTTTTTTTATTACTGATAAATTGTCAAGTTTCCAATTGACTGAAGATATGTTATTGTTACATTATGTTGTTAATACATGTTTTAAATTTGACAATGTAGTGTGGTACATTGCAAACAAAGGTCAAATATTATATTCCATAAAAGTCTAGTCTAAAAATAAATAATGTAAAAATCGAACTGTGACCTTAGAATCGAACATTTAATCGAATCGAGGATTTGGAGAATCGGAACACTCCTAGCTACAGATGTACAAAGACGAAGAATATTGACTCACATTTACAGTAAATAATTCAGGCCATCATATCTGTTCAACATTTAAATGATTTGTGGATGTTGTTTTTCACATATAAATGTTACAGACTTTTAGATTTTTGAAGATGAAAATAAATATATATAACCGACTCTTACCATGGATATGTTAATAAGAGTCTAAATTAGACCTAGTGATCATTTGAATGTATATTATTTTCTATAATGGCCATGTGCTCTCTGTACTGAATACTGTTATTTATACTAACAAATGCCATACATGGATTAGTTCTTCATATGCTGCGTAATTCTGCTGCTCTTTTATCAAAAAATTTTATTTCGCATTTTCCCTAAAATATTTTAATGTCAATAATATGTTCGCATTTCAATGTCAACATGCAATGGATTATTCCCCGACTTAACCTGGGGCTGAATCTCCAAAAATCACCCCCCAATAAAGACTAGAGAACAGATTTATAGTGCCTGCCTGCCTGTCTCTCTACTAGGGAAAATGAACTTAGGTGCTGAGGAGAATTGCCTCGATGTGACAGCTTGAACCAAAGGAACTCACTCTCACCCCTCGCTTCTACACCCTAAACTCTCTGAGATGAGAGCGTTGAACGGCTCTGTGAGCTACTGATGTGTCACAGCCAAATCCTTGCAGTGAAAGTTGACTGGACTCGAGGCTCACTGCCAAAAACCTAAGAACAAAAGAAAGGCTTTGGAGGAGACAGAACAGAAGGGAGTTGACTGGTCTCCTTTATTCGCCTCCTCTGCCTCATAGCCACTTTTACACTCCAAAAGGCTTGATCGCTCATGTATGCTGGTCAGACAGAGTGAAGCAAATAGTACATGTTTCAGAAGCTAAGGCCCTCGAAGACAGGGTTTCAGCATTTACAATGTTTAACGGCTGATAAGCGTTTTTGATTTTCTCACTTATGTTGTCTTTCTTCATCTGTCCAACCGGTGTTTGGCGTAATCATCGAGATTGGGGCTGCTACACACCTCGACCTTTTGGACAATTATGAGTTCATGACTGCCTTTGGCTATGGCACCTGTCTATTTAAAATGTGGGAAAAACAGCAGTTGGGCTCTCAGCTGGGCACTGTCTGCTGGCTTTAGTCAGTGGCAACAGGTGAAAGCTTGAGAACAATGGCCCTGGAAATGTCATCGACCAGCAGCACAATGGAGCTTCCTGGACACAGTGATCAAATATTAAAAAGCAGCCAAATTTTTGTCCTAAATAATTATTGCACAATAATTATTTTTCAAAATGAATTATCCATTGAGTGCACCACTACATTGGGTGACGATCTTGATTACAAAAGGGAGGGAAAAAATCTTATATTTGGATCAATACTATATTTTACATTACTATGAATCAATTCCGAAACATACCACACATTTTTAAACCGACTTCCCACCTTCCAGCCCCTCACTGGTTTCCGTGTATTAACATGACATGGTGCTCTTTGGATGCTTTTATATAGACCTTAGTGGTCCCCTAATACTGTATCTGAAGTCTGTTTTATATAGACCTTAGTGGTCCCCTAATACTGGATCTGAAGTCTCTTTTATATAGACCTTAGTGGTCCCCTAATACTGTATCTGAAGTCTCTTTTGTATAGACCTTAGTGGTCCCCTAATACTGTATCTGAAGTCTCTTTTATATAGACCTTAGTGGTCCCCTAATACTGTATCTGAAGTCTCTTTTATATAGACCTTAGTGGTCCCCTAATACTGTATCTGAAGTCTCTTTCACGAAATTCAGATTCTATGAATATTGAGGAGGAGAGAGAGAGAGAGAGGGGGGGGGGGGGGGGGGGGTGTGGCCTTGACCAACTGCCACTTTGCTCGTTTGATAGCCATGATGTCTCTCTCTCATGGGCGGGCCAAATTCTCTGGGCAGGCAAAGCAGAGAAAGGGGAGGTAACCTTGCTCCTTACGAGGTCATAAGGAGGAGATTCCAGATCGGCCCATCAGAGCTTTCATTTTCTCAAAGGCAGAGCAGGATACCCAGGGTTTGGTTTACATTTATCGCCATTTCTAGCCACTGGGGGACCATAGCCAGGCTAGGGGAAATCATATTAATGTTAAAAAAACCTCAAAGTGAAAATGTTATGCCCTGGGACCTTTAAATTCAATACTACTCGGGAAAGGTTATATTTCATTACTATGGGTTATATGTTTAGTATCACGTGATGAACTCCACTGAATGCAAAAAGTTACATCTCGCCCTAAGTGTCAGCTGTCAAACACAAATCTAGACAAGATGGTCACAAATGTCAAACCGCTGTTTGCTATTCATGTATGTATGGTATATGGATCATTATTTTTTTGCTTGTGTGCCTTCTACCTGCATGTCTTGCCCAGATATATAAAGCCACACGGATGTACCTGTACCAGATTTTGTCGAGCACAGGGGGAGCAACAGTGTGCGGTCAGCACTACTTGCAGCATTTTACGCCGGGCCTCTACGAGCAGCAGAGGAGTCCAGAATGTGTTATTTCCAGCTCAGTGGTATTCTACCTGCTCACAGACCTGCTCCCGTCCCTGCTGCCCGCCACCTGTGCAGTGCGACGGCATGCACACACACATCATCGGAAAACCAGGCCATATCACAGTAGTTACCTGGCAGAAGACAGATGGAATAAACAAATCCATCTCTAGCTCATCAGCTCGTGTGGAATCTGGGTTTTAGCGTAGGTTTGTGTGTCTGTCCCTGCATGCATGTTTGTGTGTTAATAAAGTATAAGACTCTATTTTAATTTATATAATACATTCACATGTCACATTGGTAAAGATCCAGCACAGTCATAGCTAAACGTTAACACCCCAGTTGGAGAGGATAAAAGGATAGTACCAGGTTTATCAGTCATTACCAGCAATGTGGGTGTAACTATTGTTTTCTCATTGCCATGGAAGTATCATGGGAAATATATTTATTTTTGGTCCTAATATTGCTGTTCACGTCAAGATTGCTCTCCCCTCTCAAGGACCAAAACAGCCTCTTTGTCATAAGCAGAACAAATCAATCCTTACCCCCATCTGCCCTTACTTTACAACCAGGAAGCCATTTTGAGATACTTGCGTCATGGTTTAGTCTTGAAACTCAGGGGGACAGAATGATGCAGACGGTGATTGTCTGGGCTTCTTGTACATATCAGCCAGACACGTTGTGGTACAGAGGACAAAGAAATACAAACAGAAAATGGGCTGAATAGAAATATATGGATGGGACGGAAGCTCTAGTGGGAGGCAGACGCAGTTCTGAGTCATTATGTTCTTTGTGCTCTAACTTCCTCCAGTGGCAATGAAAAGTCAAAGAAAAGTGCAGAAGATCCTTGGTCATGCAGTACAACAGAGACGTACCAAATGGCTGAGGTAATATCAATATTTTTTAAGTATTACATGGATTAAAGTATCGGCTTCAATCAATCCCTTCCACTACATATTTGACAGAAGCTTTGCGTCACTATGCAGGATCATGTAGCTAAAAGTCCACCAGGGAAGATAATCCACTCTCTTGTCTGTACAAGCTGGCATACCACCACTATTATGTGTTGGAGGGGAAATAAAGAGGGTCAGATTTATTGGTTATTCAATCACATGCAAAAGCAACGGCCGTTCCCGGTGATTGCTTTCAGGTAAAGAGACTGTCAGGACTTCCGCATAGAAGCTCCAAGAGCAGAGGAAATGAAACCACACTAAAGCCAGCTCTGCCTTTTCATCACAATAAAAAGAGGAGCTGGTATTATCGTCTCGCAAGGAAAAGGGAGAGGTGAACTGTCGGTGCATAATAAACCTGATGTGGTAAGTGTTGAAAAGGTCAGTGCATCTTCTAGAGTTAAGCTGGGAGAACAGCTCCAGTGACAATAGAGTAATAGCATTTTTAAGCTTGATCAGACATGTGAACAGCAGAACAATTCTCTTTGGGATTGTGATTTCTTTTATCCCTTCTCTTTTTGCTCTCTCTTGCCTCGGTATTCATGAGCCAAGTCTTTAACTATGCAGTCTCATTTTTACAATATTTTACAATTCACAGTTAATACTGGTGACTTTGTATGACTTTGTTGCTATGGTGGACCTAAATTAAACCAAGGCTAAACAACAAGCATTAGAGGAAGGCATTATGTTTATTGTCACTCTTAGCTGTAAAGATGATTAAAAAAAAACGCATGGCTTAGTGGAAGGCAGAGACAAGAGCTGGCAGGGAAAATTGGACTAGAAGCTATGTTCATTGTATAAACTTGGCATGAACTCTTGGTATAACAAGATTAACCCTTTTTTCACATGAACTGTTTTCTGCATTTACAGTGAAATTGTGTAATTCCTATCATCCGGGATGACCTCTAATCTGATTCCACCCTTCTAAAATTATCCCTTGGCAATAGGCCTACACAAAGGAGAGAGGAGAAGATAAGGGGTCAACATTATCAGCAGCACACAATACCCCTGGCATTCTACTATTTGCAATTAGTGTACTATATGTCGTTTTCAGGGCCTGATAGTCAAACAGCCCTTTAATGAAAAGACAAAGTCAATATTTACCTTCCCTGCTCGACTTGGGAGCACTGACGCCAGAGGATGTGTGTCAATGTGTTTGTGTGTTTATGAAAATATGTGATTAAGTCCTTTTGCTGAGGAGGATGGCTGTGAATAAATGTGGTGCAATATTGTGATGGAAAGACACAATAATCATTTCAGAATGTGATAATAAAGTCTGTTTCCTTGCATCACATTAACGTATCATCATATTGATGCTGATGAAACATTAGTAATGGCAGTAGGGGAACTGGATGTACAAAGGAGAAAAGTCTTCATACACATTGAGAGACAATCCTATTATAGCTTTCTTTGTTTTTCCTTCCATTCCATCTGTCAACCTGCCTGTGAGACAGAGAGAAGCCATGCTGAAAGCTCCACTACTGAGGCCTTGCACAAACTGAGACCCACACATATGCCCCCTGATTGCAATTCCATGCATTCCCGCAGACACACAATCTACAGGCTGGCGTCAATATGTGCTGCCCCGCAGCACTCACAGTGTGCCCCTCAAGCTGTTCCATTTTCCCTGACAAATATCACCCTGGGCAATCCATCAAAGACATAAGCCTATTCTTGAGGCGTTGGACGATTTTGTCACTACTGCTGCCAAATTGTTTTGTCATGCAGTGTCTTCCTGTCCACCAATTAGCCAAAGTGCTCTCTTTACATCTCTGCGTTCTCTGCATTCTCTATAATGTCATCCTTTCTGACCAGTTCTCCTTACTGTACACCTGAACCTTCCCTGTATGTCCCATTCTCTGCCGTATGATCCACGAGCTTCCACCTTTGGCAATGTATGCGTTGTTGGCAACATTTGTTTATCTCAACCATCCAGAGGCCTGTACTTTGAAGCAAGTTCAACATACCAAGGATATTTCTTTGTTAAGCCTAACAACCACATTCACACTAAACGGCTTTACGACGGTGGTTATCTGCACCGTAAGTCTAACCAGGGTTTTCCCAATCTAGCCATAAGCACATTCACATAAAAGAGGCGGTGCTTGCAGCATATGACCAATCACAAACATGGACAAGCGGCATATTTTCCAAAAAGAGCAAACTATAATATTAGACAAATTTGATAAGTTAACACATAATACAGGCTAAAAGCAACACAGTTGCAACTGCCAAATGCAAAAAGAACAGCTGACAAAAAAAAATCACAGACTGTGTGAATTTTTTAATTATTAGGAATATCTGAATGATATGATGTCTTGAAGACCTCGGTCCTGAACTATGTTGATGGGCCTGCAGTCTGTAGCGACCCATTTAGCGATTGCACTAGTTAGCTTTGCTGTTGTCATTTTGTTCACAAACTTGACTGGCTGCACTCCGCCAGTGTCATTTGACGACCATGGCTTGTTAACCCTGTCCCTGCGGTAAGATATTGGGGGTCAAACTTGATAAAATGCTTACTTTGCATTAAGAAAATAATAACGTGTTACATTGTTTGGATTAATCGCATGCATTAACGTTGACAACGTTACTGGATGTGACAGGGTCAACAAGCCCTGCTCGTCAAACAAGTGCAGTCGGGGCAAGTATGTCAACGAAACGATCATCAACATAGTTCAGGAGCAGGGCCTTAAGACATTCAGATTGCCACAGGCGATCCATCATACAAGCTACCTTCGAGGGGAACTATCGTTACGAGAATTAACTGTACGATGCTGAAAAAGCTACAAGAGTGAGGCAGTTGGCAGAAGGTACTTGTGTTGCACTCACTGAGACCACTGGACATGGTCGTCACAAGCAGGTGCCTATGGTAAAAAGGTACTTGGCTACATCTTCCTCAACAGTGTCATGTTAGAGACTGTTCTCTTTGGCAGGCAACATTCTGCAGAAGAAGAGCTCAGCTCTATCATCTGAAAATCTCAACAAGCTAGTCTGCCTGAGCAACTGGTTGAAAGAAGAGTAGACTGTATGATTGGTTGACAGGAGGCATGTTGCACAGATGCACACAGTTTGAAGTAATTATCTTTAACCAAGAAATGTAGAGACTGTTCCTTCTGTCTCCTCACATATATTATGGCTTTCTATTTCTAAAATAGGCCTACTCATTGCTGCATTCATTTGAGTTGATGTTGCTGCGCTATTTGTGACTTTTTAGCAGACATTACTTTGTAACAGTTGTTGGTTACTGCTAAATAAGTCTGCAGTTCATATGGATGCCTCAACAAATTAAGATTGTTATTGAACACTTGTTTAATAAATGTTAATGGTTAAGATAATAAAACTGAGGAATGTTTCTTTAAACATGTATTTATTTATTTCAACACTGCAAGTTTACAAGTAAATCCTAGTATTTTAAATTTGCAATTAATCATGATTAATCACAGCCCATGACTGTGATTAACTTGATTACATTTTTTTGTATCGACTGACATCACTAAAATACATATATAGTGGGGCAAAAAAGTATTTAGTCAGCCACCAATTGTGATAGTTCTCCCACTTAAAAAGATGAGAGAGGTCTGTAATTTTCATCATAGGTGCACTTCAACTATGAGAGACAAAATGAGAAAAAACAAATCCAGAAAATCACATTGTAGGATTTTTAATGAATTTATTTGCAAATTCCTCGGGAAAATAAGTATTTGGTCACCTACAAACAAGCAACATTTCTGTCTCTCACAGACCTGTAATAACTTCTTTAAGAGGCTCCTCTGTCCTCCACTCGTTACCTGTATTAATGGCACCTGTTTGAACTTGTTATCAGTATAAAAGACACCTGTCCACAACCTCAAACAGTCACACTCCAAACTCTACTATGCCCAAGACCAAAGAGCTGTCAAAGGACACCAGAAACAAAATTGTAGACCTGCACCAGGCTGGGAAGACTGAATCTGCAATAGGTAAGCAGCTTGGTGTGAAGAAATCAACTGTGGGAGAAATTATAAGAAAATGGAAGACATACAAGACCACTAATAATCTCCCTCGATACTGGGCTCCACGCAAGATCTCACCCCGTGGGGTCAAAATGATCACAAGAACGGTGAGCAAAAATCCCAGAACCACACGGGGGGACCTAGTGAATGACCTGCAGAGAGCTGGGACCAAAGTAACAAAGGCTACCATCAGTAACACACTACGCCGCCAGGGACTCAAATCCTGCAGTGCCAGACGTGTCCCCCTGCTTAAGCCAGTACATGTCCAGGCTCGTCTGGAGTTTGCTAGAGAGCATTTGGATGATCCAGAAGAGGATTGGGAGAATGTCATATGGTCAGATGAAACCAAAATAGAACTTTTTAATAAAAACTCAACTCGTCGTGTTTGGAGGGGAAAGAATGCTGAGTTGCATCCAAAGAACACCATACCTACCGTGAAGCATGGGGGTGGAAACATCATTCTTTGGGGCTGTTTTTCTGCAAAGGGACCATGACGACTGATCCGTGTAAAGGAAAGAATGAATGGGGCCATGTATCGTGAGATTTTGAGTGAAAACCTCCTTCCATCAGCAAGGGCATTGAAGATGAAACGTGGCTGGGTCTTTCAGCATGACAATGATCCCAAACACACTGCCTGGGCAACGAAGGAGTGGCTTCGTAAGAAGCATTTCAAGGTCCTGGAGTGGCCTAGCCAGTCTCCAGATCTCAACCCCATAGAAAATCTTTGGAGGGAGTTGAAAGTCCGTGTTGCAGCGACAGCCCCAAAACACCACTGCTCTAGAGGAGATCTGCATGGAGGAAAAAATACCAGCAACAGTGTGTGAAAACCTTGTGAAGACTTACAGTAAACATTTGACCTCTGTCATTGCCAGCAAAGGGTATATAACAAAGTATTGAGATGAACTTTTGTTATTGACCAAATACTTATTTTCCACCATAATTTGCAAATAAATTCATTAAAAATCCTACAATGTGATTTTCTGGATTTTTTTTTCTCATTTTGTCTCTCATAGTGTACCTATGATGAAAATTACAGGCCTCTCTCATCTTTTTAAGTGGGAGAACTTGCGCAATTGGTGGCTGACTAAATACTTTTTTGCCCCACTGTACATACATAATTTAAAGCAGTGAGTAGGCTTACTTTCATATCTTAATACAAATCCAAGGCTTAAGATCTTTAATCAGTCTCTGTTGTAGGATATCGCTATGCAAAAGCACACAGAACATACATAAAAGTATCCTTAGCCAAGTAACACAATGGATACAGTCTGCGGGACTGTAGGCGCACAACTCCAACGTGTGGCACTGGGAACATATGGCTCAAGAAGCCGACACCGATAAGACAGATGAGTATCTATATCTTTCATACAAAAAATCGTCAGGGAAAGCAAAGAAAAAGGCTTTGCAGGTCACCATATGTTACCATAGCGATGAACCCCAGTAAGAGGTGAACCCATAGAAATAAAATGTTCATTCTATTTCTATGGGTGAACTACAGTTGTAACCCTGAAAACTGAGGGTTGAACCTGAAGTTACCTTGCTAACCCCAAATCCTGCTTCGTAGTACAGGCCTCAGGTCAGACATGTTTGGCCATCTTATTTGTGTTTTGATCTGTTTTCTGGCACTTGGCAGCTAGGGAGGTAAGGCTGACTCACCAGGTTACTGCCCTGCGCAGAGATCACGCAGAGTTTAATCGTAGCTTAGTCAGTGAGAACAGGAAAGGAATTGTGTCACAATTTGGCCTAGAATCTCTTGCTTTCTTCTTCAGGCTCTTGCAGAACCAGACAGATTGGGTCAGATTACCAGAGCTCTTCCATCAGCCTAGTTATTTTATTAAAAAAAGTTAAAGCACATTGGAAGTAGTGTAAAAATGCATAAATAAAGCAGAAGTTTTATCCTTAATGTTGTCGAGTCTCACTCATCAGCGAGGCGGGAGAGCTCTGATGAGCCATAAGCACAAACAGCTTGCAACTTGAGTGACGGCATTAACAGCAGCAGGCACATCAGCAATCAGACCTCATTTCCTAGTAATTTGGTGTCGCCGGAGCTATATTAACTCCATAGGTGGTCCCGTCTGTTTATAAGCCTAAATAGATAAATAAATATAGAACCAGCCTGGTTCACAAGAGATGCATAAAGTAATAATAAATGCCACCCTGCTTGTGCAGATGTCAGCAGTGAAGGCACGTTAGCTCCTTTAGGTAGCGTCCAAAGGCCAATTTGAGACCCACATGTGATCAAGGCTTCTCCTTTACATACTTGTGTGTAGTATATCGACAGTGACTCGAGTCACACACTCAGTCAGGGCTATAGGGCATGCCGGGAGGTATCAGAACTTTCTCTCCTCCATATATTAATACTGTATTGTCATATTACAGCAGCAGGGATTTTGGGCTGGCAAAGGGAGGGCGATTACAGTCCTCTTTTGAAGCTCAGCTGGCCCAATACCAATAAGAGGGGAGGGACTGAGGAACGGTGAGGGTTTTCCCAGTGTCTGCGTCGACAGCTTCTGAGCATCGCTGTGGTCTAAATACTCTTCCGTGCTTTCACACCTTTTTCACCCTGCTGTTTGTTTCCCACAACAGTTCTTCCCCAACTCCCCATGTATCTTGTTTATGACTCAATGCACAAACAACTGGTCCAGGAAAGGGCCACAGGGGGTTTCCTGATGCATGGAGCTGCAAGCAACTCGTATCAGTCACAATACAGACAAGACATCATTTTCAGTAGCAGCTTGGGGTTACAGAGCAAAAGTGGTTGACTAAGACAAAGCATCACTAATTCCTTGCACATGTAGGTGCAATAAACCAAGCTTAGGTTTGCTTCTTTGAGATGTTGCGAGTGCAGTAGCCCTCAAAAAGTCCTCAGGTTGCTGGACTGCAATGACACAAACAATGAACACAAGGGAGCACTCTTCTGAAGGTAAAGTTAACATAATGAATAAAGTGCAAAGACCCAGTAGCGTTGTGCGGCTTCTGACCATCCAGGGCATGGAGGAGGTGTGTTTTCTGAGTCAAGCTTTGATGGAACATCAGAATATGGAGAATATGGCCAGACTGAACATATGCTATTGCTAATATAGTGCAGGTGATGTTTAGAGAGGGCTTCCAGGCAATCTAATTTAGCATCCAAGGATCATATTATATTAGAGTTTAAATGAAAGAGACGAGGTAAGTAACAACCAGCTAAACACACGCAGCATCAACAGATCAAAATCAGTATATTTAATGTAAGGTGAAACCATTCAGCCCAGTTATAAAATGTAGTTACTTTAGAAAGTGTTAGCAGGCACAACACTAGAATATAAAAAAAGATGCTGAAGAAGTACCAGGCACCAATATCCAAACAATAAAAGCAATAAACTATAAATATTTTGTAGGCCTTAACATAATACTACCGACATGTACAACATTACAATATCCATTGTAAAATTGGGTATGGGATAAAAATGGATTGCTAACATTTGTGTTCTTTCATGATTACAAAGTGCTATAATAAAAGGTGTGAGTAATATAGAACATTATCAAGTTAAACATAAAGCTACACTGGACTGAGGCTAGAAATGAATAGTTAAGGTAACAGTGGAGCTTTTTTTATGTGCAATCATACATCAAAGATATTACTTACATTACTGATATTATTCCCAAGCACCTTCCTTGAATATGTCCTTTATTGCACGTTTCTCTGTGTAATATTGTGGTTTTGGATTCCCATGCACTTTTCAATCCAACAAAATATGAATAGAGGTGTAACTTGATTGACTTAAATTACAACTAATCAAGGATTCTTTTGTTATGCATTTCTTTATTAGCTGAGTTTGAGCTGCTGCAAAAAGACATTGCTAGATACTGTTAGCCTAGCATCCAATGATTCATGGCTCTAACTTTCAAAATTCAAACAAATAACTGTACTGCAATTATGGCATTACTTAGAATAGAACAGAATATTTAGCAAAATGGAACTAAATTTCCTAATAATTCTTACGATAGAAGAAACACTGAAAAAAAGATCTGGATATAATCTAAAGTATTAAAATTACTAATTAATTACAAAGCTGCAGGAGCAAACAGTGGGGTTTAACCACCGTCATAACCCCGTTAAACCTGAAGTTACCCTGCTAACCCCAAATCCTGCTCCGTAGAACAGGCCTCAGGTCAGACATGTACTTGCCGGCTGGGGAAGTAAGGCTGATTCACCAGGTTATTTCCTATTCATATTTGGAATTCCTATTCATTCCTACCATAGAAGAAACACTGATACAATATCTGGGTATAATCTGAAGTCCTAAAATGCCTTTAATTAATTACAAAGTTGCAGGAGCAAACATTTCTCCACAGAGGTGGTCTCAGTGAGCTCACAAATGGCAGGATGCAGGAACAGATATTAATATAGAACATGTCTGACTGTGTGGCTGATAATACTGGTGACTGCAGCCCCTAGGGATCCAACTGTCTGTCAATTAACACTGAACACAAATAGTCAAGAGACCTTAAAAGGAAGAAAAACAAATCAAGCCTAATTGCATAGAGCTTTGCACCGGACACTCAAAAATCTATGCATATGGAATTTAAAGCCATTGACCTAAATACATTAGGGTACTGATACTGCATAGCCAACACAAGCCATCATATAATCCCTCATTGATTTGCTTTGTTGTTGCATTAGAAAAGCTGTCTAATGTTGTCCAGCAGTGTGTTGTAATGCATGCATTGCAATGAGACGCATGTCATTTTTCTCATCTATTATTTAAAAAAATCCTTTAAAGTCACATACAAGTGTGAAAATGATCAATACTTGTCTGTAAATGTTGTATATTATAGCTGCATCACATGGTGACGCTGCAGTGACACGTGAGGAACCCTTGATACATTAAGCACTTATTTAATGCTAAGCTTTTCAAAGGGTTAACGTCACAGAGACATGTTTCTTTTGTTTTGGGCCTTCTGTTTCTCCTATAGCTAAGCCACAATGGGGATGGATAGCATGTGACATGTGGCACGGATGTGAGAGCCAGACCTTTTGCTCACTTTTCCACTTGTAGAGTGACAGCAGGGGTAGAGAGCAAGCTTTAATTGCATGTGACGGCCCTTCACGCTGGCAGGGACCTTCAAGTCAGTAAAGACTCACCTGAGAAAATGGTGAGGAATGTGGTGGGCTGGAAACGTCAGATTGACACCATCCCTGGAAGCCATTCGCTTGATTGCACCCGGCCCACCTACATCCTACACTACCATCCCATTGGATCATACAAGTCAAAACAAATATGTTTTGAGTGTGCTTAACACTCATCGGCTCCTTTGAGTCAGGCTACTTAACCTCACACTTTAATCCATTAATGCTTGCTTTTTGCTTCCACAAGGAAAAGCAATCTGCATAAAAGTATTCAGATGGAGCAAAAAAGGGAGGAATTAGGGGATTAGGGATTAAGGAAGTCTCTCATCTGGAGCAGTTACCAGATTTTTTTTATTTTTTTTTTTAACGCAACAAAGACCAGGTTATGAAAAAGACTGGATCAGAATCTGGTATGTGGAGTGTGGATTAATATATGGTCTTCTTCCCTTCTCAAAAAGCAAAAGCACAGAAGAAAGAAGCACAGCAAGAGAGAATGAGATAAGCGTGTATCGCAACATCCCTTGATCAGGTATGAGGAAAATTAGGCACCCATGACTAAATAGTGGATTTTTTGCTTTGCTGTCTGTTTGAGGAAGCTGGGAATCTATCAACAGGAGAATGGAGGCCCAGGAGCATGTGTCCTTTGAAAAAAGAGTGGGCAAGCGAAAAAATTAGATCAGTTAGAAGGGAGGGAGATAGTTACTCGAGAGCGGACGTGAAGATGTTCACAAAATATGACAAAAGAAGACAAAGGGGAAGGTAAGATTTCAAAGGGTTATTGATGGTTTTCTTCATAACTATCTAATCACTGGCTGAATTTGCCCTTTTAATAGAAAACTAAATTTGGTTCAGTTCTTCCATCACCTGGGTTGGATCAGCTCTACTAAAGTGTATTTTAGTAGTAGTAGTAGTAGTAGTAGTAGTAGTAGTATATAGTACATGCAAAAACTGCCTTACATTCCTATGTACTGATGTTGGGTAGGTTTTCATTGAGAGATGTATTTCCTGATTACTTCAAAGGTGTGGACCTTAACTACTACTTCAGAGCTTTGTGATTTACAGTATTCATAGTATTATGTTATAGACTTAATTAATTGTATACCTTAAGATGTGCAATTTAAAGTGCTGTTTTTTTATAGTAATTTCCTCTATTTTTGCAATTATTTTTCAGTCTATTATTATTATTATTATTATTATTATTAGATTGGTATGTTACTCTTAATTATTCTCATGTATTAACTATGCACTGACTAACCCCCTGTGGATTACTACACTATATTCAAGTATGTTATTACTTTTATAACCGCTGTGACTTGTGGGGGGGAAACTGTACAACTGAAACTTCTAACAATACACTTAAGTAAAATATTTCCAAAGTCTTCCCATATGTGCCCATTACCAACCAACACAAACTAAAACTGAGGGAACTGTTTATTGGGTAACTAGAAGAAAGATAACGACAGCACCTAGTCCCAACAGCACACAGCAGCAGCAGAGCTGTAACACAGCAGCTTTGATAAACACCAACACAATCTCAGCAATCAGATCCAATGGAGACTTGAAGCATGGAGGGCTTCATTAGACTGTATCAGTGTAGTTGGCTAGGGAAGGCAAAAAGACATTGCCTGGATTCTGTCAGCCCCTGTCATCACAGCCAGACGTATTGCTAAGAAGGTTATCTAGGGAACCTCTTCAGGCAGCCTAACGGTGTACAGCCCCCTCATTAGCTCTATACTTATTTATGTATACGGGACAAGTTAATTGGGAGTTCAATTTTCAGGCAGTGAGCCACCCTCCTCCCCAACCACACACTCAGCCCCAACTCACTTCACCTCCTCTCTCTGTGGTTGCCAGTGGGCAGATAGCACAATTATCACCATGATGTGTGGCTCTCTCTGGTGTCCTCTGCTCTTTGCCCCAGCCCTGTTCTATCACGGTCCTACTCCAACTAATACTACTAAAATCCAATGTCCCACGTCACTCAACTCAAATTTGCCGACATTTAAAGTACTGTGTATAGCATATGCTAACATCCATGGGGCATTTACATTAGTATCATTTAGACCATTCCTGCATTCTGCATTTTGTACCATCAGGGTAGATTTGCTGGAAAATCCACTGGAATGTTTGATTGCCCAAAAGGAATGTTATGTTACATTATGGTAACAGAATCCGAAAGAAGCACTAGAAGAAGTACTTTCGTAACAGAAGAAGTACAAATGCAGCTAAAGCTCTCAGGATTGCAAGCAATGGCAGAGGATGGAATGAGGGAAAGGCAAATAATGAGGTAAATAACTACCAATATTTCATCATCTTCTGTGCTGGTGAGATCACTTGACTTATTTCTAACAGGAAATAACATGACTCAAGGGAAAGTATTGATGTGCAACACAAACTATATACAGTAACATATATGTAAAAAAGAGGCTCGATATTGTGCCAGTGTAGATCGTCTTATCGACAGGAATTATGACATATTCACAGCTGAAAAGTATTAACAGTTTAAATTGGCTTTATGTGGCCCTTTTAAAACACATTTGTGTTTATTTGTTTTACATATTTACCTCCCCGTTTCACTATATGAAATGTAATTTTGTAAGATAAACGTTCAAAGTATTCATATGATATTCATTATATCAATGTAGAGTTGTAGTACAACATGTCAGGTTCATGGGTGTGAATGTTTTTCCTGTCTCACAGCTTGAGACAAGCAAAGGTAAAGTTAATTTTAACATCACATTGGAGCACACCTTTCTGAATTTGAATGTAATATAATATTTAAAAAAAACATTGTTCAAGCATTAGCTTAAAAATGACAGAGCAGCATCATCAAATGGGTTTTGTGGTGTTAAGAGGTGTGTTGAGCACTTATCATTTATGAATTACAACAGGTGATAAACCCAGATTACTGAGGAATGTCGGAAAAAAGGCAGTGGTGGCCTAGAGGTTAGAGAAGAGAGCTTGTGACCGGGAGGTCGTCAGTTCAATCCCCAGACCAACAGGATAAAATCTGGGTGGGAAAGTGAAAGAGCAGTGCTTGTCCCTCCCTCATTAATACCACTGAGGTGCCCTTGAGCAAGGCCCTCAACCCCAACTGCTCCAGTGGAGCTGCTCAGTGGCCAGCAGATCAGACTGCGGTTGTACTAGGCAGCTTCCAGGTATGAATGTGGGAAACTGTGTGAATGTGATCCGGGTGTTCCTGCAAAAGAGAGGCTGCCTCTCAGTGAAACTCCCCTGAATAAATAAATAAATAAAGAATAAAAAAAATACCATCTGTTCATGGCAGACTGTGTTAAAACATCTCCAAAAGCTTTAAAAAGGACATTATGTGTTTGAAGCTGAAGCCTTGACTCCCTGAACGCAGCTGTTTCTCTGTCTATCACAGCTTCCCACAGCCTTCCCAACATGCAGTGTCCAGCCCGGTGAACTGCTCCTCCGGGACCCAGGTTTCTGCTTTATTCCAACACATATAATAAAAAGTGATGATGAAAGTGAACGGAGTAGTGAGCAGTAATGATCTAAGCAGCCGTTTTTGAACACTTCTCTATATGGTGCTGCCAAGTGGAAAAGGGCTGCTGCATCAACCCTTTTTCTTCATAAATGGCGATGTAGTGTTTATTCCACTGCCAGAGAACAGGCAGCAAATGTGGATGGAAAACATCCAATTTTCTGTGACATTGCCAGATATCCTGTCACAAGCTTAAAAAAAGGCAACTAAATTCACGCCTACGCTATATAACTGATTAGGTTGGGGAAGATTACTTTTCAAATGTAAAACATAGCTGACTGCTGATTAACTCCCAAAGGTGTAAACGATATGATATAATGTAGTGTTACTATGAATAGGAATTTTTACAGCTGAAATTGTTAGATTATTAAGTATCATAATGCCTATTGCCCAACTACTGGTTATTACACAGGCTGTGTAGTGAAAGCAGCACATCAGCAGAGCTGCAGCAGTAGCTTCAGTCCTCCGTCAGTGTCTACACAGGATGCGTTCAGGCACAGTACTGTGTATAGGTCATGTAAAATAAAAATATACTTCAGGACGAAGGTGTGTAGAGCGCGAGTGAACACAAGCTGGTAATACAGCCTGGATAATTATTATAAATAGAATGGTATCTGTTCCATCAGAGGCGCATGAGACAGATGACTGAAAAACATGGCAGACATATGAAGACATGCCTTTACACTCCAATGACATAAGATTTTACAAAGTAACTTAACACCCCTGAAAAGGTTATCTTTGCTGACCTCAGGCGATTTAGCTTTTCACCTTGACAAGATCACTGTTGGGTGTGGTTACAGGTACAACAGAGCACTTTCTGGACCCCACACACACACTTTCTGAAAAAGGCTTGAAACTTTTAACCAGAGGCACTCAGAGCAGCAAAACATTTCAGCCTGGTGTCAAGTTACTCTGACTAAATAAATCTCAATCACCTTGGAAATTGCCAGCATCCGACCTTTTAAAATCAATATAAAAGTAATTAATTCACTGACCGGTGCATTTGCAAAGTGATATAATGAAATGGCCACAGAGATCATTAAAGTCAATATAAGCTGATTTTGGGCGCATTTCCAGTTTTTCCCTAAGAGTCTCGTTAGGAAAACATTTATCCCACATTTCTTTGACTAGATGAATTTGTTGTTTTCATGTCATTCTAGTCAAGTCAGCTGTACGTGGCAATTAAAGGTTCATTAGAAACATTTTAAAACATGAAAAATAGCTTTATAGTCAGGTGCAAATCCAGCCTCATGGCAACCTGAAAGACTATTCATAGTTTGAGTAAATTAATATATTAATATCACAGCAGTCATTTTCACAAATTCATTTAACCTCCAATTACCCTGACTTGAGTGCTCATAACTGCATTTCCATGCACTGCCGTTTGGGGTTCAACAGGGAACAAAGCCAGGGTCGGCATCAATTATAAAAACAATGGCCCACAGAGGCACATTGTGGCTTTAATTACAACCCCTAATGGAAAAAGGCCTGTCCATAACTACTTTAAAATGCTAGCCAATGGGAACAGAATATATGATAATAGCAGGGAAGGTGCACCTACACACATACAGTAAATTTAGCGCATAAATGTTTCAGGTAGTAGAGTATGTATGTTTGCTTTTCTGTGAGCAGTCATTAAAAAAAGGCTGACTGTGGGATGTTCACCTTCAACCTTCATTCTTTCTAAAAAAAATAAAAACTCCCACTTCACCTGAACAATATTAACCTAAATGAGCCAAACAAAAACCCTGTCCGTACCAGATATGGATGAAGGGTGCTAACAGCTGAATGAGATCACTGGTATTCAAATGAAGGCAACAGGAGATACAGACTCTACAACAGAGTGGGAGATGAGATGGCACAACCTCCTTAAATTACAAAACCTCAAATGGCATAGACAATGTTCATATTTTACTGATTCCACTTTGGGCTGACATTCACCATTACAAAGGATTTCAAAAGTCTGGAAGACAATATTTTTGTAGTGGCTCATAGCTTCAATTTCAATAATTTGTACAAACTGCACTACAGGGTGTCAAAGTGTGGCAGTTGAATGTGCATCTTTTGAGAAGATTTACTGTATGTGGTTAAAATCCATGGTTATTCCTGAGCATACAGCAGCAATCAGTAAAGAGAACCAACCATTTCTCTGATGACTACACTCTCTCACAGTGTTGTCCAACTTACTGTTAATAATGTTGACGTTGTACGTTATATTTCTTTATTCATTAATAACTAATAACTAGACTTTATTCCCACTTTTTTAATCAAACCTTTGTTTTGCAGCATAGCCAGCATCAGTTATTGTCATCCATCTCTGAGAAATAGCGTTACTATACAGATATTAATATATGTGATGAATACACAGTGGTTTTTAAAAAGGTTTTTTGTCCTTGTTTTGTCATTGAAATTACACTGAATATCAAGACACAATGTTAGGATATTACACAGCATATTTTTCCTCACTTAAAACCCCTTTATTTGTTTTTGAAGGATAGGTACCTTTCACTCTACTGCAATTTTCTATAAGCACCACAAATGAAACTCTTTTTGTGAGCGGGCGACAAGGTTGTTAACAAATGTTAAGACAGAAATTTCTGTTGCCCTCTGAACTAGACAAATCAAAAAATGTCATTACCTATGGCCGGGTTGCCTCAGTGGGTAGAGCAGGCGCACATATACTGAGAGGTTTATGCCTCGACGCAGAGGTCCAGGGATTGAATCTGGCAAGCACGCATTCATTATTGAAACACAGACAGATCAATGAACACTGTTTATTGACAGTAACAGGCTTGCAAGAACAAAAAAAAAAACCTGTAAAGTGGTGATAAGCTTGACTGTACGGTGGGCATGACATGGTGGCTTCACCGTGGTAATGCGGTAACCGCAGCAGGCCTACCTGGGTCCATAAACCAGAACTATCTGCATGGATAGATACCACTAGTAAACACATGTTTATTTTCTGTGACACTGGTGACCCTACCCTTTAAAAGGGTAAACCTTTTCACTCTTGTTTGTGTTGGATCTTTGCACTACTTAATTAATTAATAATTGGTTGGTTGTAGTTTTAGTAGCCTAGGAATTCAATCTTATTCCACTGATTGTAAATCTCTGAAGAAGTGCGTCAGCTAAATGCCTAAATGATCAAGTAGCACATCATGAATCATCTGGAACGAGGTACATGAATATATATAAATGCTCCTATGAAATGATGCGTTCTTCCTCTCTGAAGGGTGCAGGCCTTTAAAAATAAGCTTTCTTTTGACATAGCCCCTTCACCACAGAGCTAACACAGCGAGACATGGATTTGTTAGTACATCTAAAGTGTCTTAAAACCAACTAAAAGAGAGAGAGAGAGAGAGACCTTTCCATTCCCACCCACGTGTTGGATAAAAGGAATAAATAAACTGCTGCACTGGCAGTCGGCCATAATGACCCAATTAACGGCCCTCAAACCAAAGAACATCTCTGAAAATAAATTTACACTGAGCAAATTAATATCTCTATGCCGTCTTTCGTTCTTGCCCTCTTCTCCATTTCTCACTGTTGTTCGGCCATTGCTCTCTACCCCAATTTCCTCTTGTTCCGTTTCTCTGCTCCTAACCTCTATCTCCATTCTCTCCCTCTCTTACTCTCTCTGGCTCTGTCCCCCTCTACCTTACTCTCTCTCTCTCCCTCTCTCTTTCTCAAAAGGACAAATGTTTCCTGCAGTCACTGTAGCACTGCATTGGTATTCTGCTCTCAATTTAGCCTAGAGCCAGGCAGCAGTATCTGCTTCCAGCAACCACACAGCAATCTGACACAGAGCACACAGAGAGAGAGAGAAAAGGAACTGAGAAAAATGAGAGAGACAGACAGACCTGCAGTAACATAATGTGCTGTACTATAGGGTCTCTAAAGAGCAATAACTCATTCACAAGAACTGAAGGATTCTGCTTTTGTTTGACTTCTTCTAAGAGCAAAAGATGAAACAATACAGCTTCTCGAGCTGGTAAAGACTGTTCTAAACTTTCTACAGCAAAATCATGGCTGCATGCTGATTTTATTATTATTGCTTCAGATCTATCAAAAGCAGTACTCAAATGAAAAAGCAAACAATCAAACAAATTGAACAAAATATTGTGTTTGATTTCTTTGTCTGTGCTGTCAAAGCTTATCTCTGGGTGCCACAAAAATGCAAGACTTCAAACAATTGGCACATAACCGCTGGCAAAATATTTATCTACCTTTTGAAGATCCAGTAAGTCATTTCATTACACAGGACAAGGTAGGAGCTACTATTTTTATGGATTATGTGACACCGATGCGGTATTAATAGTACATATAAACGGCAATAACTGGAGATGTAGGATGAAGGGCTCCTCCCCCCCCCCATTACAAATAATCAAGACAGAGCAAGCCATTTCTGTAGGCTGCATAGGGAATGAGAGACCTCACAACTAAGGTGTGGAGATGCAGACAGTTTGAAAGAAAGACAGGGGGGAGCTAAGTGCAGGGGGAGGAGAGGCGGGAGTAGGAAGTGCTGACAGCGGGTAAAGGTGAGAGAAAGATAAGTGGAGTAAGGGAGTGAAGTCGGGAGAGATAGAGAGGGGGAGGGAGGTGAGGAGAGATGGAAAGCCCAGATAGCCTTGAGAAGAGAAGGTAGGAGGCGGATGAAGGAAATGCTGCGGGACGAAGAGAAACAGAGAGATGGATGGACGTAAAGCAGAGAGAAAAACTAGATATGGAAATGGGATGTGTCAGTGAAGGAGGGAGCCAGAGGTGTAAAACAGAACAGAGTTTGACATGAGCTGACAGCACAGAAGCACATCCCAAGAGCAAATGAAGGCAAGAGCAGGGTGTACACCTCATACAATAAGCTTGGAGAGAAAGAAGGAAGACAAGAGAAAGAAAGAATGAAAAAGGTGGAAAGGAGGAAATACAGAGAGAAAAACGGCAGTAAAGAAAGCAGGTTAAAAAGCAGACCTACAATGTGTGATTTAGCATTTGAAATATTCTGTTTAGATATTCAGCACCTCTGATGTTAAGTATTGTTTTAGAAAAAAAAATCCCAGCCACATTTAAAGTAGCACCTGTGCAATGTCTAAATCTTTTTATGAGTCCCATAATCCCCAAGAAAGTGTTTTTTCTTCAACAACTCAATCTTTCTGGCAATGAAACTTCTTAAAAACTATTTTGACAATAGAAGACTGAAAATAGCAATATGCCTGCCTTTTCACAAAGCACCTCACCCTCCTTTCTTGGTCCTCACTGAGTCTAGGCTTCAACTATTAAATCCTACTAGAACAGAGATCCTACTAAGAAACAAGCCACTTGTGATTTCACTGCAAGAGACTTAGAGAAGGTTAAGAAGAGACTATTTAAGTATAATTTATACACATCAGAACTGTACAACTTGAATTCCTATGCTGAACATCTCATACCACTGACCCCTTAGAAGACTGAATGGCTACAAAGTGACCACAAAAGCCCAAAGAAAAGGGCTACATCTCCATCACCTCATGAAATACTCCAGACTTTGATTAACAGAGCCTATCTTTACCTACAACAGATTTATATTAGCCAAGAGTACTGCCCAGGTAGCAATGCAATAAAACCAGGATAGAGCAGGTACAGTATGATGGTTCCTTACCTTCTTTGCAGTACTTCCCCTTGAAGCGGGTGAGGGTGCAATCACAGTGAACTTCTCCATACTGAATAGAGCAAAACCCTCCATTGAAGCACGGGTTCTGTTTGGTGCAGAGGTACTCCAGGTCGCTCTGAATGCCCTGGCTATTTAACAAAGTAGGAGGCATCTCCCCCACCTTCAGATTGGAGATCAAGCCCTGGAAGGGTGGCTCGTACTTCACGGTGCTAGACGTCAGCGCAGAGAGGCGCACATCAGGTGGGATCCCGCCCACAAACAGGTCACTGACCACTGCCATCTCCTTCCTCTTGGACTTGACTTCAGCCACTTTTGTCTCACCATCGACCATCAGGAGGGTCTCACGGAAATTGCGGGTGAGCAAGACCATGTGCCAGCGGTCATCATTCACCCGTGTCTCCATGTGCACTGTGGCCGGCTCGGCACAGTGGATGGCAAAGCGTAGCTGGAGGCGCCCACCAGCGATGAGAAGCTCCAAGAAGTCACAGTTGCCGCCATCATCCAGATAGAGTACCAAGGCTTTGCTGATGTTGGTCTTGAGACTGAAGCTCAGCTCGCCCACTGATCCAGCTTCCCAGCGTCCGTAGCGCGCCCACTGGCCAGGCGCCCCACCAAATTCCAGCATCTTCACTGTAGTGAGCAGGCTGAAGAGGGCCACAGGCCACCAAAAGAATCTTAACCCCCTTGTCATGCTCAAAGTTCCCAAGTTTCCCCTTCTCTACTTGATGCCTTTATGGTCTAATGCACCCCAGAGGTAAAGCCTAACTTCGCTGTAGCTAACAGATTTCAAATGTAAACAATGAGCATTATATATCACTGAACTGGGACATCAACTGGGTAAAGTAATCCTCACAGCTCTCCTACTCTAATTTTCTTGACAGTTTTTTTTCCTCTTCTCTCTGATTTTCAAATTTTTGTCCTTATCCTGACTCTCTCCTTTGTCTCTCCATCAGTTGGTGCCTCTGGGAATTGGAGAAAAGGAATGAGGAATAGTGGGAGAGTAAAAGAGGGGGGGGGAGGGAGATATGATATTTTCAACACAGCACTTTCTTCAAAAGCCTCTTGGTCTATCCTGGACCGAAAATAGAAATTTTCTCTTGAATCCAGATCTCCAGGAAATTTGAGCTGGCGACAAAAGCTTGGGGGGAGAGTTATCCAATTCTGATCTTTCTTTAAGGGGCGTAGAAGAAAAGCAAAAGAGTGAGGGAGCCGTAGAGTAGACGGGTATCACAGTCTACTGGTGTCTGCTGGAGCATACTATGCGTTCATGGTTTCAGCGTAAACCCATTCTTCTCCTGAAACTTAAGGACTACAAAGATTTACGCAGGTATGGGTCCCATCGTTAGGGGGGCAGGTGGGGATCTGGAAGAAACACACACAAAAAAAAAAATGTAAATCACATACAGACATGTTCCAGTGCATTTCATTCCATTCCAACTATACAAACTTGCGGATGTCATATCTAAATGTGACCCATTCCAAGTTAAGTTAATCAGCCCTTATTCGTTTTTACGTTACTGTATTTAATCTTTTATCTTTCATCTTCTTTGCCTGTAGCTTGCTTCCGCCTGCTGTCTTAGACACCATATACAAAAATCCCTTCCCTCTTTTCAGTTGAAAGCTGACAAAAAAAAAAGTTTGTCGAGAGCCAAGCGATAAATAAGCTTTCTGAGTTTTGCATAGCTGCGAGGGGCCTGAGCGATATAAATGTCATCTCAGTCATGCCAATAGATATGTCAAGTAATGTACTGAACCTTACCATAATGATTGTATATGCAGTGAAGATAGCGGTCATCCATACATATAAGTATACTTAATAAATCCCACCCGACCACTGTGCCACAGGTGTGCGCACGCACGCACGCACGCACGCACGCACGCACGCACACACACACGATGAACATGCATATGCAAACTCACACATCACTAAATCAAATGCGATTCAGAGTTGAGTGCTGCAGAGTCAATAGCTGTCTGAACAGCCAGCCTTGACCCTGGGGCTCGGCCTAATCCCTAGCCATTATTTCTTGAGTGAGATCTAATTTCTATCACAAACAGTCTACAATTAAAGCTAGGCTCACCCCTGCCCATGCTCCCTTATGCTATCCTGCCTGGCTTCAAAGTGACAACAGCTAGGACGCTGGCATACAAGCAGGGAAGGGAGGGAAGTGAGAGAAATACAAACACACAGAGAAAGAAAGGCTGCATAATCATGATCTCAGACGGGGGAGGCTCAACATCGATGGAGAAAGATAAGGGAGGACAGAGGGGACAGACAGAGCTGTGAAAAACAGAAGCGGGAGGAAGACTAATATTTTTAGGGCTATTTTTCTCCGGCTGATATTCACATTGGTAAGCAATGCTGCTAGAGATGGCCCGATACCATTTTTTGCTTCCCGATACCGATTCTGATACCTGAACTTGTACCGATCCGATACCAGTGTGTCATATATTTTATTATGTTTTAACAACTGTATACTACTATCCCTGTATGGATGTGATATTATTTCTATCTTTGTTATCGGTCTGGCTCAGGTTAAACTCTTTGTGAAACATGAATGCCACAGAACTTTCTGTTATTCTGCAGTTTGACAGTCAGTTATAACGGAAAAAGAACATAAATAAACTACTTTAACATAGATTTTTATTAGGGCTTTCTTACGTGGTATCGGATCGGTGCATAAACTCCAGTACTTCCCGATACCAGCGTTTTAGGCAGTATCGGAGCCGATACCGATACTGGTATCGGTAATGGAACATCTCTAAATGCTGCCCTCAGATGGAACTCGTGAGGTTATATTGTTAACATGGGAAGCACAGTGGACATCATGCTCATCATTCAAGTGTTTAAGGTTGGAAAAAATTTGCTTAGGCAACCGAACAGCAAATAGGAGCGTTCCAAAATTCAAAAAACAAAAACAAAATCATCTGCAGGCTCGCACGTTACATCCGTCTGTAAAATATGTCACCATTTTGTACTATGTCCTATTGTAGTATGCAAATACTTAAAATAAAAAATGTCAGCATATGCCAAAGCTGTTGAACTCTGTGCACACACTAGGGGTGGGAATCTCAGAGTATCTCACAATACGATACACGACCCACGATACTGATAATGTCACGATACAGCAATTCTGTGATAATCAATATATTGCTAGACAATCCTAAAATGATACATCACGATATCGGTCTAAATATGAATACAAATGCCCGTAAATGAGGATAAGTGTAGGTTTTCTCTCTGTATTCACTGCAAGCCCAAACTGTTAGAAAACTAATTCTGCAGCACAAGTTTTCAGCCTGTAAATTAAAATCACACAACTATAGAGCAACTATAAGGCCAGACTTTAGACTTAAACGTGGCTGGGGCCTCTGTTATTTTCCTCAAACAGCTGTCCGCCATCCATTTAAAAACCTCTTCCTCTTCGGTTAGTTAACAAGTTCAAGTTTCCCTCATTTATGTGCTGAATGCCACCTCGAGGAGCCATGAAGTAGCAACGCTGTGAGAAGAGAAATCTATTTATGGCGCCTTACTTCATTAAATAAAATTGATTGATATTTGGCACCAGTGTATAGATTATCGTATCCCACAAAGAAGCACAATCATATATTGCCATATCGATATTTTGTCCCACCCATAGTACACACCTATGATGACCACATAAGCCCCTTTCACACAGATTCCAGAATAGGGCCGTAATGAAGGTTCACCATTATGCCAGCTTTGCTTTTTGTTTCATAGAACCAAGCAAAGGCGACATAATGATGCCCCAGTGTGTGTTTCTGCATAACAAGCACAAATTCCGGAGTGTGTGAGCCGATCCACACCATTAATCAATAATGCAAACCTGAAAGACAAACCGCCAACTTTATGCATTATAATGCATTAAAACGGCAGTAACGCACGTGCGCATGTGTTTAATAGAGAGAGAGAGAGAGAAAGTGGACAATGGCATGCAATGTTTCTGTAAGTTATCAATAACTTTGGCCACTCGGAACGTTGCTTTGCTATTGTTCAGCTGCTTGTAGGTCGATTCGCGCATTGTACTGGGTGTAGTCCTGCCATACCGGCTGTCCCTTTTCACACAGACATCGGTTCGGCTCTGTTACGGCTCTGTGACTACCTGCAGGCTTAAAGACAACAATTCTGTCCTCCCAATCCGTCTTTGTAACTTTCACACAGGCGGCGAAGCAAAATAAAGGGCAATAGTCTACTTGATCCTAATATGGCACGTAACCAAGCCATCTTGACCATTCCAACAAAATATAATATTTTTAACATATGATAAGTTTTTTTAGCAATGTCTTAGCATTGCAAGGGGTTTGGCCACGCAGTGGCACAGTGACCCAGCAAAGGATTTACATGCTGAAGTGAAGACCTATGTCCGCTGTCTGGATGTCGTTCACAGTGATAAAAAAGAAGACACGTGAGCGCACTATGCAGTACTTGCGAGGTCGAAGTAATGCGAGAAGGAAGCCGTGGCAAATCCAAACACCGCCAACTTGATTGCTCATATGGAGAACTGCCTTCCAGAAGTTCACAGACAATATCAGGAGGAGGTCAAACACAAACAGCGGCAGGTTAGCCAGTGTGTGGTGGTGAGAGAGATTAAAAGAGGGAGATGTGAGTGTCGGTGAGTTTGAAGTTAGCAGTAACAAATGTGGTAAATCTATGATTTATGGGCTTTTCCAGATGTTTTGCAAATAAAGAAAGACGTTACTTTTCATTAAAACATATTTTATACAGACATCTGTAAATATTGGTTATCGGCGATAACAGCGATGTTAATATCGGTTATCAGTATCAGCCAAAGTTTTCTTATCGGTGCATCCCTACTTACTGTATGTCAGACTGTTGTTAAATGTGAGACAGTGTCAGACAAAATGTCTTCTAATATGTCTTTAAAAGTGGTCAAACCAGGGCTAGTTTATTTTGGTCTTTGAGCTACAGAACCCGGTCTGCATATTTGCACACATTCTCTCGTTTTGCACACGCTAGCATATCCGCATACGTATGCTCCTGCAAATTGGAAGGCGTGATTTACGGGATTCATTCAGCAGTTGCGAGAACAAACGTGGTCTTATTCAGACAAAAGGCATGCTTGGAGACACATCTGGATAGGTACATTTTACTGTAAATTTACATAGGCAGGAATAAATGTAGCCCTTATTATACTGACGCAAAAACATTTCCTACTAATACGCCTATACTAACTCATGAGCAAACAACCTGCTGTTTTATACACATGCAAACCCCTCCACCCCTCACACACACACACACACACACACACACACACACACACACACAGACCATGACATTGTTTTAATTGCCATTATGAACATCAACAAAAACATGATAAAACCCCTGAACACTTTGGGACCATAAGAATTACATTTTGTGAACAATTTGAGAGCTTACGCTTGTTTAATCAACCATTCTTTTAACCACATCTGTGTCCCTTATGGGTAAATAGATTGGAATATTCCCTGACCAAATTGAATATTCATTCAGTTATTTCTGTGTGTTTGGGGACTCTCTACTGCTACAGAAAGAAGCGGCGTTTCCTGCTCTTTTCACAGTGCCATGTTTTTGAAGGTTTACTATGTTGACTTTCAGTGCGTCCTTAATGCATTGTGTTGGTAGTTATTAAGGGGGTATTGGCCGGCTCGCCTGATGGTACTATTTAATCCCAAGGACACAGAGGAAACATAACAAGCCTCAAGAGATAACTACAGCTCCGGGGGATGTGCTGTCTGTGTCTGTGTGTGTGTGTGTGTGTGTGTGTGTGTGTGTGTGGTTGTGATTGATTCCAGTTGTGTGTGCAGCTGTCTGCATTCAGCAAAGCAACTGTCCTTGTGCGACAGCGCGTGTTCATCTGGACTGTGTATACTGGAGTGTGTCTATATTTAGGCCTGCATTTGGGATTATGATTTTTGTCACAGTTGAAGTCCACAATGTCTTCTCTGCAGCATTTGGACGCAGCATTGTTTTACAAATGACATGTACGATCCAGCTTCGGTCCAGTTTCAATCCAAAAATAACATGTTTTTTTTTTTCATAACTGCTAGTGTGACAACCATCTGCCTCAATTCTTTCCTCGGGAAAAAAAAAAGGACAGCTCTCTCGCTTACAGTGCTTGGCTGAGCTGCAGCAGAGCTGTGCGGCTTGACTGAAAGAGCAATCTGTATCCAGCCTCATACACCCTGACGCGACTTCTTGTCCAAGTGAAGCTTTTTAACCCTCAGGATAACTGCATGGGCACGTGAGCCACCACCGACCCATTTCCTCTCACATCATCCCATGGGGAATGTTGGCACAGTCTCAACAGACACTGTTTAAGTTCTTCAGGAGTCTTTGGTTACATCCACCCCACAGTGGAAACATTTCTAATTTTTAATCCATCACTTGTGACAAAGATTGGATGTTTTTGATTCCATGGCAACAGCCAAAAAAAAAACAAAAAAAAAAACTATGGGGGGCATAAATATGTGCGTTTTGGTGTTTAATCCATCTCTTGCAGAGCTCCGCCTTGTCCCAAGGTCTTCAGGTTCCCCACAGACCAGACTACAGCTGTTGTGTGCAGCTGTGCCAGGCTTTCATCTTCCACAAACAGTCAGCCCACATACATTCAGATGAAGTCTGGTTTGAATACTTCACTGCCCACCAGTGCTATACAGAGTTCAATGTTGCACTTTTTATTTTCCTCCTCAGGTGCGACACCTTATTTAGAATTGTAAATATGACACTGAAACAGTTTGCAAGCGCAATAAATACGACTGAAGCGTATGAAATATTTATACAGTACAATAGTCTCGACAAAGGATAATAGAGGTGTAGCTTACACAAATATTTACACATGCAAATAGTTTTCCTTTGCACAAATACACCTCCGCATATGCACACAGTTTCCAACAATATCCAAGTCAGGCAGGAGCCATTAATTCTGGCCTGTGAGAAGCTCAGCAGTGTACCATCCGTCAGCATGAAGCTGCTGCTGCTGTGCTCTAATTAACCAGAGAGGCACGCTGAGCCACTTTTAATATTCCTGGTCAAGATGGAGAACAAGGATTTAAGACAAAAAGTGGTGGGAGAGGGAGTAGAAGAGAGAAACATGGGAAGAGAAGGCTTGTGCTAAGACATTTATATCAATAAATTTGAAAAAAGCTATTCCTTTTTATTAAAATGAATGTAACATACATGCTCATTTCTGTTAATGAGGACATGTGCAAAAGAAATAGTTGTACATACTTCAATCAGGAATGATGTTTACAGTTGGGTTTCATGCTTAAGTGCTGTTGTAGCGCATCTTTTCTACTAGAAAGTCTAAATGTCTGACATCACTGGAATGCAGCTCTAGGATGAGGAGACTGACTTATGACTCAGGAATAGAGGAAAGGAGGAATTACAGTGACTTTGAAATGTACGTGTTCTTTTTGACAAAGAAGAAATTAATACAGAGCACCTTAAAGCTGAGTGAAAATACAATGATCTAATCAGTATTGCAAAAGCAATGCTCCACGACAGTCCTCCAGTCATGTGCTAACAGAGGTGAGCGGGCCTTTATTCTACATCAGACTACAGCCTTTGATCAGCCTCGTCAACTGTAAGCCGCTAGTGACTAGCTCTGGCTGTTAGTGCTAACTGCATTTAGCCCTGATGAGGAGATGCTAATGAAACAGATCAAGGGCTTTAGCCTTGCTGTGCGAATTATAATGACTCCTTGTTGCTCCTTTTGTCGTGACACTTTGACAGGGTAAATCATGGGGAGTAAATGAGTTTGCTCTGCAAGCTGCAATGTTGTGAGGGTGAAAAGAGAAGGCAGTCATGGATTTAGTGAAAGATAACACCTAATCACATACTGTGTAAACTGTGGCTTGCTTTAGACTACTTGGTTCTGCAGTAACAGGTCACCCAAATGACTTCTTTATGAAGTCAATCAATAACCACTGAATGGAAATAATTAAGGCTTTTTAAGGAGACTGAGTGGGAGAGGTGGTTTTCAACTAGTCTGCACAGTCAGAGAGCAGTTACAGACATAAGACACAGTGGCACTGACAGAAAGCCTCACACAAAACAAACAATAAGACACATAAATGACAGAAATGGACACATGAAGGCAGACAGAGCCACGCACGCTGCATCATCTAGGCCAGTGACACCAGGGGCGAGTAGAAGCAGACCTCTCAGTGTTAGCAAGTCACATCACTCAAAGACATTACTACATCCATGTTCATGCCAACAAAATGGCCGACAAAAGGGAGAGAGGAGGGGGGAGGGAGAGAGACTGAGCATGAGGGACATAAATTAAGAAGAAAAAAAAGAGCACATCAGTGACACTTAGCCTGCGATGCTACTTGAGACGCAGTCACGCATCAACACATGCACTACCGCGCACATCACCCTCTACACAACAGCACCATTAGATCTGCGTGCCATCAGCCAGCCTATTCATACTGCAGTGTAATGGACAAATCATGACAGAGGAACTGAAACACTGGCAGTGAGTTTTTTGCACACATACTGTAACATTGGTGTATGGCTGCCCGCTCATCCAAGCTCTAAATACCTCTTTGGCTTGTCCTTTCATTCTCCTTTTTCCTCCCTGTTTTATACTACCCTCCTCATAATGCCTCTAATTTCCCATCATGCCACTCGCTCCTCACACTCCCTCTCTCTTTAACTCCCTCTTTCAGGTTACCCAGCCATCCATCACCATCCCACTTTGGTTCCACCTACTTGCAACCTTTCAAAAATGCAAGAGCTTGCGGACTACAGGTGCAGCCAGCGTTGAAAGTGTAAACCCAAATGAATCCAACTTAAGTGCATACTAAAGTAGAATGAATTGGTGTTGTGTTTGCGCCCCAGGTTAAACTGTCATGCTATCAGTGTTGCGTAGGGGGTGATAGGGTTCCCAAATAAATAGTGTGTGCCACTCAAGTGTAGAGGCTGAAAATGGCTGTACTTTCAATACCTGGAGAGGTAAATTGTTGTCTGTGTATTTGTGTTTGGTACATGTGTGCATATAGGAGCACCAATCAGTGCCAAAGGTGGTGCATATGTTAGTCCAGTCAAAGGCCGCTCTGGGCATCAAGAGCATGTTTACAGCATACAAGTTCAGATACCTATGAGTGCGGTTTTCCTCCTCTTTCATTACTACATTCACGCGTGAAATGTAAAATGTTTGCTGGGGGCATGTCGGAATGTGGGCAATTAAGTGTGTGTGTGTGTGTGTGTGTGCGCGCGTGCGGATGCTGTGTGCAGCAGCATGCGTGTGGCTGCCTTGGTGCCTAAAGATGTTTTGGTAGGAAGCACAAGGCTCACTGGCCAGGCCTTGAGACTCTCCTGTTCCAATTAACCAGCCCAGCAGCCTGCAGCTCTACTGGCCTTATCTGGGAGAAAAGAGGGGGAAAGAAACAGCGATAGAGAGGGGAGGAGGAAGTAATAGAGTGAGACAGGATGTAGGAAAGACAGGGTTGGAAGGCAATAGAAAGAAGAAAGTAAGGCTTGAGAGAGCGAGAAGAGGAGAGACAGAATAAAAGGAGAACTCGCTCAAGTCATCTTGCCAGGCAGTGCTTCTGCAGATGCCTGCTTGCTTACTATTTTCCAACTCCGACCCCTTCACACAAAGACACATACACACACTCTATCCTCCCCTCCTTCATTCATCCTCTCTCCATCAGACGAGGGAGAAGTATCTTGGTAAGAAACAAAGACCTGCCGGGGCCTCAGTGTAGCTAGCGAGGAACTGATAGTGTGTGGTTGACAAAGGTATTGTGTCTATTTCAAGAAGAAAACATTGCGCTGTCAATAGCCTCCGGTCTATTTCTATAGCCATTGTCAACTAGAGGGTGGAAAAAGGACACTTATTCAGCAGCAGTCACTTGTTGTACGCAGGGTCTCATAATGGCCAGAAAACTCTTGAAATGTCAAATCTTAGTTAATCTAAGGATGATTATTTTTACACGGGAGAAAAAGAAAAAAAAAGTGAGAATCGAAGAAAATACTTGATTTTAAAATGATTTATAAAGCATTGTTTTGAAAAGATTATTTGTGCTGAATGATTTAAGTATTTAGGATCACCTAAAAAACAAGATAACATTTGTTGACAAGCCAGAGGAGTTACAAAGACGCAGAAAGCATCTAACTGTGTGCAGTCTAACCTTACAAAATGTTGGGATATTAATAATAATTATCAAATTGAATGCCTCGTGGGCATGATGTGAATATACCATTCTCATCCACAAAACAAGTGCATTTTGTTCCCCACATTAATAGGAACCTGAGTCTGTGTCACATGAGTCAACAGGTAAATGCATCCACTGTATTACTCCATTCATGATTTCCACATTAGTCAGACTTCTGCACGTTATAGCCCCTGACACAGCAACCCAACGGCTGACCATCGGCAGAAAAGGCAGTCAGACTGATCAGTCTGCTCCCCGAGGTCCAAAAAGTGCCTCGGAACACACCGAAGCGACGCCGTCTTGAGCGTTACGTTCTGCGCGTGTGCGAGATGCAATACAAAAAAATGAAAACCGGAAATAACAAACGTGTCACGTGGGTCTGGCTTCTCCAGCCGATAGTAATGGCAGCTTGTTCAAAATACGATCTCTTATTTTACGAAAATGTGCATACAGGCACCTACAATTGTGTTCGCATTTCACAGCAACCATTACGCTACAACTTGAGGTTGCCACTAGGAAATCCCAACAACAAAAAAGGGCCATCTAGCAGCTGTATATGGAGGCAGCCGTACCTATGCTCCTGCGTATTCATTTCTTGTTCCTGAGTGGCCAATGACAAGAAGCATTTCTGCAGCAGCCAACGAACCTACAGTATAAGAGTGCAGTGAGTACAGAGAGCGCCTTGAAGGAACACAGGCATTGCTACTATTGTTTTTATGAGCCCACCAGCAATTAAAATGAAAGTTAGTGGGAAGGAAAACTTCAGGGAAATATGTAGGTACACCTGGGTAATTATAGCTCCAGTTTTTGTATACATTTTATTTAAAATATTTGATATAAGTAGTTTCAATGTAGGTCTTCAAATTCAACAGCGCTACTAATTTAAATACCTGGAGGACAAACTTTATGTCTACACGTGTTCAGTGTGGTTTATCGTATACCTTCACACGTTGCTGCTTGCTCATGTCTGTAAAACTGTCAAATAATAGCCCCCCCCTAAGCTTAGAGCAAGTGCTGGATTCATGAATATAATTCTTAACTATAATACTTTCATCTATTATGGGCATTACTCTGCTGTGTGTGTGTGTGTGTGTGTGTGTGTGTGTGTGTGTGTGTGTGTGTGTGTGTGTGTGTGTGTGTGTGTGTGTGTGTGTGTGTGTGTGAGTGAGAGAGAGAGAGAGACTGGGGTGGGGATTGCCTTGCCTTCTCGTCCCCAATGAATTATGGAAGAATGAGAGAGGAAAAATGAGAGGGACAGCAGATAGAAAGAAAAGGAAGTGAGACAGAGAAGGAGAGGGAGGGACACCTAGCAATTCAAAGCGAATTGGCTGTGGTAAATGACAGTCGATTACCATCTTAAACATACTGTCAAAAAGCAATTTGCTTCGCTCATGCCACAAGCCTGATATTTAGACCTTATTAGGGAGGTTGCCCTATATTTTAAGAAGCCAACCTCCCATCCCCAAGCTTCCATTTACCCATTAGCTACCTGTGTACCTGGCTAACAGAGGGCTGTTTTTTGAGTGAAAGGCACTGGTGAAGAGAGCTGGAGATAGATGCTGAAAGCTGTGGAAAAGGCCAATAATGTAACCACTTTTTAAAACACAGGGACTAACTAGGCATGTGATTATGTTTTTGACACTTGTCATTATAATGGAAGTTTGGTTTAAAGGATCTGAAAACCCCTTTCATATAGAGAATGCTGACACATTTTTACTCTGCAGTGTTAGAATACCAACTATTTTAATTCAGGCAGGGAGGTGTCAAGAAAGGAATAATGAAGTTGGAAAGTTTAATCAATTGTATTAGTTAAGATTGTATCGGCTGTCTGCAGCTATAATAAAAATACCATTAGCGACAAATCTTATTCAAAAGGAAACCTGCAACTATTACCAACTCTTTAATGTTTATTGGCTTTTAGACCTCATAGCTTATAAACTCAGCAGGTGGAAGACTCATAAACTCTATAACTTGAAGAGGATATCGCAGCATCTGCAGATTTGTAAATGGTATTGACATTTCAATATCCCAGCTAAGGCTGACATTGGGTCATATTGTGGCAAAGATTTCAGAGGAATCAAAAGAAACACTGGAGACCTGGGGACCGACAGAAGCAATTCTACGCAACGTTCCAGCTTAGCGATTTTCATTGATGTTAGGGCGGCGATGTGATTATTAAATTATTAAGAGGCAAGGCCTACCAATATCTGCAGCAGGTGAGCAATGTGTTTGATTTCCCAGACCTTGTAGACTTGCTGAGCTCATTATTGGCCTCTCAATTCACTCAGTGCACTTCCTATGGTGGCATATTGATCTGGGCAATATGGTTGAAAGCTGTGTCTTACTAAAGACCTCTCACCCAGCTCCTCTCGCAGTATCAAGTCCATCTCTCTTTTTTCGCTTTTGAGGAGGAAAGAGGGAACTAAGAATAACTGATGAAAAATGGATCTGACGCTGCTCTGAAAACACTGATTCAGGTCCCCTTTAGTTCAGCTCTAAATCTGAGGGAGCTGGAACATACACAGGCATGCGGTGCCGCTTTGTAACTAAGAACAAAGAAGTGGCAAGAATTTGGTTTGAAAAGATATGAGGTGACACAGCTTTGTGCATGTCACACACATATATAAACTCAGACACACATGGGGAGCTGTGAGGGGACAGAATATGCATGGTTTTGCGAGCCCCTGGGCAGAAGTAGGTTAGGCAGAAGAGAGGAAAGGAGACACAGGCTGGATTGGGGAGGGAGATCAGATTATGTAAGTACTGCTAATGCTCACTCTCTTTCTAAAAAAGTGCAGGAGAAGTCCTTTGAGCATCCAACCGGAACTCGCAAGACAAACTGCATCCTCCTCCCAACAGCCTCAGTGGGGATATTACAGACAGGATAAATGATGACCCCTGGAATAAAATAATATTACACTGGCTGCCTCTGAGGCCAATTGAAACCACTCAATGCCCCAGGATTTACTACCGAATCCAAGTGGAAAAGCTAAAAGACAGTGGTTAAGCTGATCAATACAAAATGCACTGACTATGACCTTGTAAAATCTGGTTAACTGACATGACACCATTGTATTCATATAATATCAATCCAGGCTAAAGTGAATGATATTAATAATGCATGCATGTTGCTTCCTCTAAATTTCAGGTTGTGGTCGACTAGCGGGGCCTGATTTGGGTGTTTGATGAACTGATTAAAATTGATCATGATTGTAGGTTTGCTGTGCATGCAGAGCCTGCATGTCACACTCTTGCAACAAACTGCGTATCCAAGAGCACTTAAATCAGTGTAAATTACGTTATATCAGAAACAGACTGCTGTTGTAGATTAGTGTTACGTTTCCAGCGTCGCAGCTCCGAACCATAACGTTAGTTGGGACAGACACCTTGTTTCTTTAGGCTAACTATGTTAGCTTTAGCCTGGCTGGTAGCAGCTTTCTGCGGTGAAAAATGGCCGGGAGATGTCGTGATTACGTTGCATTAATCAGGTGATTTAGTTTGTCTTTGCAGCAAACATAAAACACTGACTACTGGAGCTTCACTACCCATGGAAAAGCATGTGCATCACTGTGTCAGCGGCTGCTTACGGTACTTTTCTACACACGGTAGAGCCTCACTTACCATAACAAAATCAAATTGAATGCCAAAATAAATTAAAGGCGGAAAAGCCCAAAAAAATATAAAAGAAGAGAGTGATTAGAATAACACATAAAGCTGGTTATTATGAATCAACTAATAATTTTTTTATAAGTTCCAGAATCTTGAAATTTACGGATCTTGTATATTTAAAAACCTTGGAAATAAGTTTTCGAGTTGTGAACAATGGCCTTCCTGTATGTATTCTTTTGTTTTTTTTATTAAGAGAATGTAATTATAATTTAAGACAGTTTTCTATCTTTGAAACTGTGAGGACTAATATAAAATATAGACGTGTTTCAGTTTTGGGGGTTAAATTATGGCATGAACTTGTTGAAAATGTGTACGCCTCTATTGAGAGTCACAAAAGCTTTAAAATCTAAATTAATTAACGGTTACGAAGTTATTTGAATAAAATGTAAATTGTAAAATGTATCAAGTATTTGGTTTCATTTAGTTTCGTTGACCTACTGGGTGATTCTATAGGGATTATGGGATAGGATAGGCAAAAATAAGCCCTGGCTTCAGCCTATTCCTTTGTCGGTTAGATACGGTAGCAAATTGTGGTAAATAATGGTTTCTTTCATGTACGTTAACCGAAATACAATTATTCATCATCATCATCATCACGGAGGTTTCTTTTGTGCAGTGCATTGGCAATGGACTGTTGTGAGTGCAGTATGCTTGCCTGCACACTTTACATTGACTATAGATTTTCCTCGTCTTGCTCACAAGACCCACTCTATAAACGCACCGACTACTCACTGATACAGAGAGGACCCTTTAACCTCTGACGCCATGCAGTAGACACACACACACACACACACACACACACACACACACACACACACACTTTACACAGACAAAATAAGAAGGGATAATGCCTCGGAATAATTGCATGCAAAAAACCTCCTGTATCTCCTCATGTCTGGCTATAGATTAGCTCATGCTGTGCTTTATTATCACCAGTTCACTGTTGCTGCATGTAATTTCACCAATCCTTTTGCAGCCAGCCATGCCAATAATCTGTCAGTAATCTATAGCAAGAACGTCATGCATGTAATTACAAAAATCAGATTATGTTAACTTCAATTTACTCCTTATCCTTTCAGTCTGCTCTTCAACATCTGGGTCAGAATTATTTATAATAAGGTGTGTATGTATGTATGTATGTGTGTGTGTATATATATATATATGTATGTGTGTATATATATATATATACACACACACACACACACACACACACACACACACACACGTGATCTGTGATTTTTTTTTTTTATCAATCAATCAAAGCTCTAGAGTAAATCAAAATTCTGATGGTTTTCTGGCCTTTCTAGAATTCAATTTAGCCTCTTCTTCATCTCTCCTCTAAGCTCCACTTCTCAATCTCTCACCCTCTTTTGGCGGACTTTAACCTCCGATGCCATCATTGCTACTACTTTTGCATTTCAACTATTATTCTTCTAGGTTATTTTTCAAGTCAAACACTGAATAAAAATATCACGTTTGCATCTTTCTTCTATTATCCTTACATAAAGTGTCACTGTCACAGAGAGTAGCGAGGCATTTGGTGAATATGTCACATGTTGGCCCAGAGGCGATGCCAGTGGATTTTTGTCAAGTTGCTGTATGTCAGAAAAAAAAGAAAAAAAGATTCAGAACATAAAAAACTGTAAATTGGACTGTGGCTGTCACACTTTGGGTCTGCAGTGCCCCATGCATAGGGTCTGCATGTCGAGTGCTATCTGGTTTTGGCGTGTACGATTAATTAGCATCCTGAGTTGTTTGCAATCCTCTGCTGCAGTACAGGACCCTCAGTCTACGCTCCTCCTCTTCTGAATATGAAAGCATTTAATCATTTATCATTCATCACACTCCTCCGGCTATTTTATGTATTTCTTTTTCAGCCTCACTACATAAACCCCTGCCCCCTGTATTCTGTCATGTTCCCGGCAGGCCTCGTACTGTGTATACCTTCTTAAGAGCCCAATAACCATGGGTAAGTCCCAACAACAATATTAGAAGACAGACAAGGAGCCAACTGGGGCAGTGAACAAAAACAAGCTCCCCCTTTCGTTCTCCACCATTTCCAGGAGAGTAGAGTAGGATATATGGTAGGGGAGGGGGAGAGAGAGCTGGGAGCAGACGGAGAGAGAGCAAGTGAGACTAAAGCGCTTGGTAAGCGCCCAAGCGTGGCAATGAGACACAAGGCAGAATTTGGTGAGCGCTAGAGATGCACCGATTGACCGGCCGGTGACCGGAATTGGCCGATTTTCACGTCATCGGCCACGACCGTGACCTGCCGGTCAGGCTGACATATGCCAATTTTATGCCGGTCAAATGCACTCGGGCGCCGCATGAGTTACATCGCGCAACAGCAACATCACACGTGCACATGCAGGGTTTTCGCTGTATGCATGTAGCAGCGGCGCACTGCCGCTCAATCAGCTGTTTATGAAATGTCATAAAGTCGTAATTATACACGGCTCGAACACTCAGCCGCTCTCTCTCCCCTCCGAGGCTGAAAAACTGGAACATGAAAACCGCACTCACGCGGGTCCCGTGAAATATGACAGCTACAGTTTATCAGAAAATAGCGTTGGGCACACTGATTTTGATGAAGTTACTGTTTATAAGACCCCAGATGAGACAAGAAGTTAATGTTAGCAAACGCTGTGTGGTCCCTCTGCCTCTGCCGCCCCACTGGCCGCTGTAGGAGACGCTGTAAACAAAAAAAGAGAGACGCTGTATTCCTCCGACACACTGTATTAACGTTACGGTTGAAAACGCTTTCCAGGTTAGTGGGGATGCATACCGCTTAAAACCAACATTAAAAACATAGTAATATTTAAAGAGTTTAGTTTTGTTGTTAAACTGTGTGTAAAATGAGCGGTGACGTTAAATCATCTGTTTCAGGTAACGGCACTCTAGGGTACCGTGTATTTGCTGGATTGTTCCGAGGTAACCATCGGTAACTAACGTTAGCAGATAAGCCTGTTGACAGCAACGGTAGTGTTCACATTTATGCACAATGACACATAAAGCAAACTTGCTAAAAAAGGAACTACACGCTGTTTAGGTAACGTTACTGTTGACATTCAAACAGGCTTGTGTGTGTTTTTGAGAAATATCTTTATACTGCATTAAGGCTATATTTATTTTATTTTTATTTGTTATTTATATAGGCTATTATTGTATTGCCATTACCTGTTTTCATACATACAGAAGTTTAGTTTGCTAAATATATCACATTTGTTTAGCTGGATATTGGATGTGAAAAGAAGGAAATGGTTCTTCCATAACATTGCACTTTAGATGTGTGTTAATTTCCCACACCAGGAGTCATTTATATAGTTGAATTTTATAGCGATCAATTATCTATTTAAAAAATGTTCTATGTTCTATGCAAAATGTAACATTTTCTATTAAAGAAAAGATAGAAAATAAATATTTGTGTGTGCTGTAAAGTGGTTAGAAAAAATAAAATCGGAATCAGCTAAATTCGGTATCGGCTTGTAATTGGTGCATCTCTAGTGAGCGCAGATCTATATTGACAACAGGGTGGCCACGTGTGAAGAATGGGGCAAGGTCAGGCCGACTTGATACATAAAACATGAAAATGATAGTGAACAATTTAAAACAGCAACAGAATAAGTCAGTGTGAAGGATAAGCACTAAGACAGTAGCAGTATAGGGAAAAAGAGATAGAAGTATTATGGAGAGGATGCAAGTACAAGTGAATGGGGAGCTCTGGGTGCCACAATAGAGCACTACTGCAAATTGGTCCATGGACATGGCGAAGGGGGCCATCAGTTGGATGAAAAGGGGAATGTATATATCTGACCAAGTCTACATCTCCAGGCATTTATACTACACAAAGTGGTACACTGCTACTGTATATGCATGTTTGTGTAAGTGAGTGTAGCATCCTATGCAACCAGGTGCAGGGACTGCACCTGGGAGCGTTTGCATGTGCTCAAAAAACATTCCTGCGTATTGAGGCACACAATGTGGAGCATTGTGGCGAGGAATGCGGGAGATAATGGAGAAAGCCAGAGCCGTGTTGGGAGCTGGAAGGTAAGAGGAACCGAGCGGGGAGAGAACATCCAATTCAATTTCAAAACGGCACCGGCTCAGAGTACAAACACAAAGGCTTCATTACAGGCAGATCCCTGTTGAAGGCTGGAGCTAATTCACTGTCTTCAAGCACGAGGAGAGAGAACAGCTGGGAGAGCAGGCGGGGGCAGGGACGGAGGGAGCCACAAGGAAAAGAGGTGAGTTAACAACAGGAGGGAAAAAGAGGGGAAAAATGAAGGAAAGACCCAGCGGCAGTCAGTCTGCTCTGAAGGAGAGTTAAATATGGCGCCACTAAGAGCATACTAATGCCTTATCAGTATGACACACAGGCAGGAGAGTAATTACTTCCATTACGGTGTCCACACACATGTGAAAACCATGTAAATAAACTAGATACTGTATAAACATTGTGCAAACATGTTATTGCAATCATAAATCTGGTTACACATTAAGTGATCGGCTGCCCAGTGCATGGGTGAGGCTAAAAATAGGCTTGTTGGTTGATAAACCCAGAATGAGATTGTGAGATATGGCCTCCTAATCCCCTACCTAACAGTTATCCATCTACTCATATAAACAGCCTGTGTTTTGCATTTGTGTCAGCGCACATGAGGACATACAAGGGGTCGACAATATAATGTAATGTATGAACTGTATTTCGTTATACTCAGTGGTGTTTCTAATATTAAATCTACCCTTGTTAATACAAATGTGATGGACAACATATTAGAAACACTTCTCAGTAATGTATAATTCAACATCACTATAACTGTAGCTGCCAACATGACCATAAAATTGAACCATTACAGTTATAACAAAACTTACCATTATACGGAATAATTTCTTGCAGGGCTGTTCTATTAGATTGCCTTAGTTTAAAATACTGTACATATACCAAATATACTAGCAACTGAGTGTAAATCCTTCAATTAAAAATGTTACCTTTTGTCAATGTCTGTGTAAGATTGGCAACATGGGTGCATTTAGTTGCTGTATGGGATTCTCATATAGCATCAACAATGCTAAATATCCGCCAAGTGTCTTATTGATGAATCCATCTACTTACACAAGAGACTGTTGTCAGCCGGCAACCAAATTACTTCAGTAATAGTGCGATTACTTTCATGAATCTACATTTACCCGCAGTGAAAAAAATGTTCGCCTGTGTCTGTGTGAGAGCAAACAAGAGCAGCCTTTTGCTAATGGCTGAAGGTCAGTGGCTGCAGACCCCTCCCCTATTCCCCCCTGCCTGACAAGCTGTGAGGCCCTAAAGCACAACTACACTGCAAAGGTGTCTGCCATCCACACACACATGTACAGACACCCCAACACACACACAGAGGTTTGTGGTCCCAGGTAAAAAAATGCCTCTCCACTGGGTGTGAATCAATCCGTGGCTGGGGGACAGGATTCTCAGGGAGACAGGGGAGACAGAGACAGAGAGAGAGAGAGAGAGAGAGAGAGAGAGAGAGAGAGAGAGAGAGAGGTGTCAGAGGAGATTAAAAATGCATGGCTTTGCTCTAGCTGGCGTAACAATGAGTGTCCTCATTCGTTGCCTGTCACCTCTGGGAACTCGTGGGACAAGGTGGTGGAGGAGGGAGAGGAGGAGAGGAGGTAGTAGAGTAAAGTCAAAAAGAGAGGGTGTACCAGCAGTTCACGGTAGGGAGCAATAAAGGAGAGGAGCGGAGTAGTAGAGGAGAACTGCTGTGATTCACAGTAGGAAATTAAAGGGTAGGGAGGGACTAACATCAGATCTTGAGGGGGGGGCTTAAAGTTCAGTCTGGTTGGATGTAGGTTGAGAAATAATTACCGCTATAGCTCACCTGATCTCAAAAACACCCACTGATTAATTGAGAATAGTAGCATCCAGAGTGTTTTTTACGATCAGCCAATATTCTCCATAAAGAACTATATGAAGTACGGTAGAGCTTATGGCCAGAACTAAAATGGATCAGCTGAGCCAAGCCATCAGGACACGACATTCTGCCCATGAAAAGCATAATTAAGGAACACAGCCTTTGCAAATCACCACTTGCACTCTGACAATGACTTGGCTATAGACTTGGCACTCAGCAAAAAATATGCTCATGGCAGCAGAGCAAAAGCTACCTTCTGCAATTGCTCGTATGGTGTTGGCACAATCAGCACGTCACAAAGTAAACCGTTGCTGAGAAGAAAAAAAGGGGTGACAGGTGACAACAATCACCTGGGAGCCCCTCCTCAGCAACCTTGACAAAAAGGAGGATGTGATCAGTGGCACGATGAAAAAGCTCCACTCCAGTGAGCAAAACAGAGGAAAAATAAAAAGAAAAGGGAGGAGGGAAATAGGGAAGGATAGATGGTCGATGAGTTACACATGAGTGCATCCAAACAGCTTTTTAATTGCGTGAGGAGGAGAGCCGAGGCCACAGCTGTAAATAACCTGTGTACTGCTCAAACAATCGCCAGAGAAAGGTGAGTACATGACATACGTATAGATATGGCAGTGTGTATATGTTTAGGGAGTTGCAATGACCTGGTATGGTTTTGTGTGTGTGTGTGTGTGTGTGTGTGTGTGTGTGTGTGTGTGTGTGTGTGTGTGTGTGTGTAAAGATGTAGTGTGTGTGTGTGCCCCTGAAATAGAAATACACACACACACTCCCCTATTTTGTGTCTTTGCGTTTTTGAAAAAATAGGAAAAAAACAGATGCATGCTTCACAGCTGTCTATGAAATGTCTTCCACTCTTTAAGAATATTAATTGTTAAAACTGGCAAAAACATGTTTTGCTATGTAATTTGTCTTTATATAATGACATTTAAAAAAAACTCTTAAAGCACACTCTCTCTCTGCATCTGCAATCTTGTTTCATGACAAATAATCCCATCTCTGCTGTATCTTAGAACAGAGCTGCAACGATTAGTCGATTGGTTGATCAACAAAAAAATGATCTCCAACTTGGATCGACCGCTGATGATCTACTTGGTGTGTCAGGGCCTTTAGACTGAGCCAGCCCATGAAGCTTTGCTGAGTGCAGGCTTTCTTGTGAGTAAGAAAGCTCTCAAATCCTAAATTATGGATCATATTCCTCTGGGATTTAATAAATTAAGTAAGAGATGGATAGAGAGGGTAAAGTGGGAAAAAGGAGTGTGTCTGTGTGCGTGCAGTAGATTAATAGCCTAGTGTGCATCCAGTGTGGGTTAAACTTGATAGATATCCGTTACCTTAAGAATAAAGACAGGTGTTGCAATGTGCATTTGCAACACATTACAGTTACACAAACACCACATTAGTGAGCTGATAAAAAAATATTTTGTCAAATCCATTAGTTCTCAGAAAGGCAATAATATTCCACCCGACTCACATGTATGTCCATGTAATAATATATTTGATACTTTCAAACCTCAACATCTCAAGGCTGCAAGTTAAAGTGCTGCAACAGTGCACCGATAAATACAGTTAGGTAATACATATTCACTTTTAGAGTTGTTTCGATACCGGTATCTGAAAAGTAGAGATGGTCCGATACCATTTTTTGCTTCCCGATACCGATTCCGATACCTGAACTTGCGTTATCGGCCGATACCGAGTACTGATCCGATACCAGTGTGTCATATATTTTATAATGTTTTAACAACTGTATACTACTATCCCTGTATGGATGTGATATGATATGTTGTTGGCCTGGCTCAGGGTAAACTCTTTGTGAAACATGAACAAACACAAACAATGAACGCCACAGAACTTTTTTTTATTCTGCAGTTTGACAGTCAGTTATGACGGAAAAAAAACATAAATAAACTACTTTAACATAGATTTTCTTTTGGGCTTTATTACATGGTATCGGATCAGTGCATTAAGTCCAGTACTTCCCGATACCAGCGTTTTAGGCAGTATCGGAACATCTCTACTGAAAAGCCTCCGATACTGCCTAAAATGCTGGTATAAGTCAGTACGCAAGTCTTAGACCGATCCCATACGTAATATAGGCCAGAAATAAACCTACTTTAAAATAGAAAAGTAATTTTTACTTTTTCCATTATGACTGTCCAACTAGATAATAAAATAAAGTTTGATGGGATTCATTCTCTATATTTGTTCATGTTTTAAAAAGGGTTTAACCCAATCCAGGCCATACAACAATGATAGCTATCATATCACATCCATACAGGGTTAAGAATATACAGCTGTTAAGGAATCATTTTATATATTAGATCAGTACTCAGTATCAGTAAGGAAAGAATTATAATTCTGATGTTTTGATAAGTTGTATATAGTATGTTAGGTATATTAAATAAAAAACAATTTTGATATTTTCTTGATATATGTGTAGACAACAGCTACTGCTCCCATTTAAGGCAAACTTTTAATTTCCTAGTTCAATCGCTGGCGGTGCATTGTCACTGAGAAATTCATCGGTCAAAAAGTTCCTGTCACTTTCATCCTGCCAGTCAAACAATAGCACATCAGAGAAATCTGTGGCCGATATGCAAATGAGAGAGGCCGTGAAAATGGGAATCTCACCGGTTCCATTGCCTCTAATGAGTTAAGGTGCATAGCCAATCAAGCCTGTCTCCAGTAATGGGGTCCAATGACACCTGTAGGACACGGAGGCATTACAATGAGCCAGTGGCGGTTAAGCTAAAAAGGGAGTGGACAGCCAGCTTAACAGGGATCAATGTCTGTTCCTTTAGCTGGGAAATGACAAATGCCATGGTCATACAGGAGCTAGAAATCAAGACCCACTTCACTTGCAGCTTTGCTTTGTATGTTATTTGGTAACAGATTGGAGTTAGTTGGAAACCTTATATGGAGAAATATTATCTTATTGAGCGACAAGTGTGAATGGCAAAGAGAGAAACCTATCAAAGTCTAATCTACAGCTAATTTCTTCAGTTTTTTGAGTAACAGCAAGAGTGCAAGGCTTCTCACCTCTTGTATTTTTCAGTTGGCTTCAGAGCATGAGAGGAGGGTGAGCAAGCAAGGAAGGCGAGCCGGCGTGAATGAAGCGCAGAGCGGATTTTAAAAAAGTTTGAGTGTAGCCTTATCTCCCGCTCCATCCCACTCCAATTTCACCCTGGGACTGCTCACACCATGAGTTCGAAGCATGCCTGAGCCTGTCTCTGTGTTACTGCAGCGCGGGCAGTGCATTCACATAAACAGCGCCCGCACACGCTCCATGCCAGCAGTGCTGATCTACGTTCCCTCTGCTGCGTAGTAAAGGCTGCCTAAGGAGGCTATGCTTCTTTAGGTGAGGTGAGAAAGAGTTCTTGTTCCTGTCTGGCACGCGCAATCACTACTCGCTCTGCGTGGACGTATAGTTGTTTGTCAATCCTGATTCTCCGAGAGAGATCTCAACCTTTTCAGGTTGAGATCTGAAAAGGTTGAGATCTTTTCAGCACAGAGACTGACAGAGAATCCACACATTAAGAGGTGCTCCCAAAATCCAACGTTAAGACGTACATGCAGAGGAACACATAAAAAGAGTCTTCTTGTGAACAGTGCCTTTAGATTTGCAGTTTTAAATCACTTCATAATATGCTAGCATTGTAATTAATGTTGACTCATTATGCAAATCAATTATATAATCTGGAGAGAAATAATCTTTGGTATATTATAAAATTATCAGCATGCAATCTGAATTCCATTATTACTTAAGAATGTCATTAAAACTATTTACAGAAAGCATGACCTGACTGCAAATTAACTGAAATGATATGCATATAATATTCATTTCGTAGTACTTCCTTACTCTGTAGTACTGCATATTAACACAGTGCTAAAAGAAATGATTTACAATAAAACTGAGACAAGATGATCACATGAAAGTAATTAGGCTAACTCTCTTAAATACAATGGAAAACTCCACTTTGAAATTTCCCAAACTGATAGCTAGGATTAGATGTTAATAATTGAATTTGACACAAGGTTATTAGCCATTTCTCTCTCATATGTCACCTGACATTTTCCAATACTTTAGAGAGGACAAGTGAAGGAGGAATTATTTTCAAATGAAACTGCACCCCAAAAGGCGGATTTATGGCTGTACGGAGGACCTACTGAACGCAGAGCTTACGCCGTAGCCTAAGTAAGTGGCCTGAGGTTTATACTTGTGCGGTGGTGTCTGCGTCGTTCTACCGTATCTCTTTAAGAGAATAGCAGGACCGGAGTGTGTGTGTGTGTGTGTGTGTGTGTGTGTGTGTGTGTGTATATATATATATATATATATATATATATATCTCTATCTGTGTGTGTGTGTGGCGAGAGAGTGACGGGGATTAGCTTCGGTGCGAGTAGCAACTCTGGAGGCGTAGACGGAGAAACAAAGTGTGTCCCCTGTTCTTTCTGACCATGGTCAGAAATCTGGAGCAGGAAAAGTTAACCCTCTCCTTGATTTCATGTTGTTTATGGAGAAGTAGAACCAGGAAATGAGTCGGGGGAAATGCAACAACTACTAAGCCATACAGACCACACACAATTGTTGCGGTCTGTGTCGCCACAACGTGTGGTTAAATTTTTTGAGAGGTGCACGTCAGGCTACAGCGCAGGGTCCATATCTACACGTACGTACATACGTACGTACCTATGGCGTGGATTTAACGCAGGACCATAAATTGGGCTTAAGAATGTTGCTTTGCTCAGGGGTACTTTGGCCACAACTTTCTTCCTAAAAAACCTAAGAGCCCTCCAGCTGCTCAGTTTACTTTACAGCAGATAGGTACACCTTGTTGAAATAAACAAAATCCTGCGTCCCTTCTGATAGCGTCCTTTGAGATAAATACAAAGTTTTGCATTTGAATGCAGCACAGGTGAAACGCATCTTGACTGGACAAAGCTAAGACACACAATGACTTACTGACTTTCTTTACACAATTAATAAATGTGTAAACATCGACGCATTTAACACCTTGTGTGACAATTCAGTTGATACTGACTATTTGCACTGACAGAAGCTGTAGCCCAGAATGCTATTATGGTAGTATGGTAAAAGAGATGGAGGGCAGGCAAGGAGGTGAGGGACTAAAGGAGAATAAAAAGGGAGGAGAGAAGCTTGGGGCACAAAGTGGAGGTAACGCGGGAAAAGGAGATGTGAATGATTAACGATACCAGCTCCAACTGGATGAAAAAATACAGGCGTTGTCCAGTTCGCACTGCCGAGGAGACCCAGAGGCAGAGAGTATATGCCGCTGATATTGACCCCAAAGCGAGGGTCAGAGCTGACAGTAAAGCAACAGCCCTTAGGGGCCGTCTTTCTCATCCGTCATCACTATCATCTTCTCTCTCTTACTGCAGAGGAACTCACAGCAGATGACCTTTCAAGTAGGGTTACGATATTGACAAAATGTGATATTGCGATATTGATTATGAATATTGCAATATTGATATTAATTTCGATATGTTTAAACATATGTAAAATTACAAAAGTTATGGGAAGACGCATCAAAATAGATTCATAACAAATAAAATAAGTTTTCTTACAACACAAGGTTTATTTCAACTGACATATTGGACTGGTAAAACATGAATAAATAATTAACGACCATATCTACAGAACAGGACATGTTTTACTGGTTGGACAGTATAAAAACAATACATTAAGAGCATGTCTACAGAACAGGACATATAAGAAACAAAAATATATTGCATACTTATCGCGACACTTTCGATATAATATTGCGCAACGTGATATCGCGATAACGATATTGAGTCGATATATCATGCACCCCTACTTTCAAGAATAGCAGTCAGTGTTACCTAACTAACTTCCATCTGTCTTTGATAGATCTGTGCAAATCAGCTTTCAAAACAAAACATGGTACACCCACTATTCCTTTGAAATGGAATGATCAAGGAGGATATGAGGTGAAGACATCACATTTCAGCATAGTTAGCATGTATGGTTAGAAGCACTGAGAATAAATCATTAGTGAAGAAGGGAAACAACTTCATGGAAGCTTCAGCTTCCTCGGGAATGGCGGTGAGGGAGTTAATCAATTGATCACTGCCTTTGAAGCTGATGGACTCGATTCATTATTTAACAGGATCTTTTAACGAGGTAAAGTGCCTTGACTGGAGGCCACAAAGCTAGGCCATAAAGCTATCTATAGCTTGTCTGCCCTAAAAAAATAATGCATTCTAAAATTAACAACATGCATTTGTTGAGTTGAGTGCATAATGCGGCGCCTTTGGACGTCAGGATCAGAGCTTGTACCTGCAAATGTTTTATTAACCTTTGACCTCTGAGCGTGCCAGTTACACAGCAGAGACATTAGCCTGTAAATAAACTGTAGAGACAGTATGTCAGTATGTGTCAATGGCATGTTGCATCTTTTCTTCTTTACAACATACATTTACATTTATGTGTTGCCACATTGTATGTAATCTTTTCAGAGTGAATGAAAGTATTCACCTGAGTAAGATCTGAAGAGGAGAAACTGTTGAGCTGCACAAAGACTTTCTAAAGACAGCCTTGTATACAAGATTGTTCTTTAGGAGGGGTGAGGTAGTGAATATGTAGAGCAATAATCCTACGACCGGAAGTCAATAACAGTTTGCATGACTCTGTGCGTCCCTTGCTTCCCCAACTGGGCTAAACACACATGCACTCTGACGTCCCTGACTAACAATAGCACAATATTCAATAATCCTTTTCTCTGTTGCTCTGCCTGACTTATTTCACTATCTGCTGCTTCCCCTTTACTGCAATCTCGCAGTTCCTCATATCTATTCATTTTCTGGTCATATCTAAGACGCATGGGTGGAGGCCGTTCCAGAAAATGGATGCCAGACAAAGTAAAGGGAGCATAAGTGAAGAAACAATGTAATTGCCCAACACCAAACAATTTTTGTGTTTGGCTTTAATGGCGCGGGGGCTTCTAAGGAACATAATTAAGGCATTTTCACCTTGTTTTCAGCACTTAATTGTAACAAACTGGAACAATACCTGACTGCACACAAAAAGATGTGTGGAGGCTGTGGTTTTCTCTGACACTGGGTACACCAGACATCAGGTCTGTGGGTTTTTTTTTTTTTAGTTATTGTTGATATGTTCTTTACACTATAACCCAATTACAAATAAGCATGATACACTTATTTATTTGACCTAAAAGGCTGGAAATAGGTATCAACTACTTTAAATAAAGGGCAGTTAAAAAAAAAGAAGCTTAATTTAATAAAAAAACATATGTCCTCAACATACTCTCTTGTACACATTGTGGACACCTAAAAAAAATACTTTTGGAAGCTGAGGGATTGCTAAGGAATGCCAAATGCTAAGGACTATAAAGGTTGGTCCCCATCAACAAATACACATATACACCCCCGTGTGGCTTCCTCTGTCAATATAGTGTACAAGGCCCAAGCAGAGATAAGTTTGTAGATACTGATCTTAAGTTTCCATTCCAACCCTTGTCCATCCAGGGGTAACCTTTACCTGAATACACAACCGCACGCACGCACGCACGCACACTCATCCTTAAATCTCTTGGATCAGTTCTTTACCTATCAATACCCCTTTTAAGAAGCCAATCAATAAGACAATGCTAATGCTAACACTAGAGGATTTGCTCTACACCAAATCCTGTCCTGCTTAATCCACCTCAATAACAATGGAGGTAAAGGCACTGTATGTAGGGACTGCCAGGGGACATGTATTAAAGGGCAGCGGTACCTTCTGTCTCAAACGTTGGTTGTATTTTCCAGCTGCTGATAATCTCCCAGTATGTATGCAATTTCTCACAATATGTGACCGCAGTACACAAGAGAAATAAACAGGGTACGACAGATATTTGATAGGACTCCTTCCATCACTAACAAATGAAAGGCTCCTGGAGCATGCTGAACAGTATGACTTTGAAAGCAGCAGGATACAGGCTGCAACCAGCATGCAGACTCTCCACCCTAGGAAACCCAGTACAGCGACTGTGGAGAAAGACTGTCCTTGACGAGGTCTACACAAACAGAAGAACTTGCTTCATCAACATCAGTTGCACATGAACACAACAGAGCCACTCTTCATTCATTATAAACAGCAACAGCTTAGTAAGATACAGCAACGGGTTCAGCACCTAAAATGTGAGGATTTCCCCCTCTCTGTTTTATATTGTTGTAAAATTAAATTATTCTGATTTTTCTTTTTTTACTGTTGGTCAATAAAACAAGCAATTTAATGATTGTGTTTTTAAAACATTATGATATGTAATAGATTTTAAAAAAAACATCTTAAAGATACTATAAAATAAGGGGGAAAAAAATCATCAGTTGCAGCACTAATTGCAACAATTGGCAATCTGCATTGGCAAGTCCAACACTCAACATCTGATTCCAAACATGTATGTCACAAGATCATGCGACCAGCGCTGAAGATCAATGGGTCAGAGTGGAAATCGTCAAGCTCATACTTGCAAATTTATTTACTTTCCTTTCACCCAATGCTTTACCGAACAGGCTGCCTCCACAACAGTGAGTTCATATAACTGAACAGGAGACAGCAAGAAGGTTGAAAGAAAAGATTAGATATGAGAGACGAGCCTGTCTGCACAATTAAAGCTTTAATTAATGTTGGGGAGGACACCAGAGGCAGGGAGGCTGCTGGCCAATAAATGTAAAGGTTATCTTCCTGCTGGACAAACAGGCGGAAAAAATAATTTCAAAAGTGACTAGCATATGGCTTGCCTGGCCAGTAGGTGTGTGTACATGATCAAACCTCATGTTAAAAACATGTTAATGAACGTTTGTTACATTCAAGCCGTTGCCAAATGAGTTTCTACAAAGCTAATTAAAACAGCTCCACACAACTCTCTCTGTATTTCTCAGTATGGCTGTGTTCAGAAGATTGTGTCGTCCGGCGACTTTCGCGTACAGATACTCAAGTGAAGACAATTACCTCTTCTGAAGAGTCCATCATGTTTTTTTAATCCTCTGTGTCCTCCTTGGCCACTAGCAACTGTGTGGAGGAGGGGTGGGGGTGGTGTGGGATCACGGAAGGCTTGTATCATGTGGACTTGCCAACAGTTTTTTTATTACTTAGAATTTCTCATGGGGGCTACAGAAACTACGCACTACAGCTTTAAGATGATAAGTTGCTTTGGGTGTTGGGAGTTAATCCTCAAAATGTTCCCCCCTCTTTAGCGCAGCGCGTTGACAAATCTTTGAGGTAATACATATTTAAAAACGCAGTAATAATCACTATTTTTAGAATTTAGTATTTCAGAATGAACACGCTCACTTTGACATTCTGCTGTCATTGGACCCATCAGAACAAGCAAAACTTGAAAAGGAAACCCATTAGCTCTGTGGTAAATATCTGAAAATATTTAATGTATATAATTTAATTTACTGTATATAAGTTGCCTTTAGTTGCACACAGCTCTCCCCCTCTCTTTACTCTTCTATTTGACCCCATTGTCGAACTACTTATGACATCTTTGTGCAAAATATTCTAATCTACTGCTAGAATTTCAGGCAGTTCATATTGTAAGAACACAGACACCTGTACCATTCTTTTTCAATTATATCTGTGATTTAATTCATATTTTTGTAGGTATGATAATTAACAGGAATAACATTCAGAATTGTGTGTCCTAAATTCAGATACTATTTGATCATATATCACTGTTGATTTTTGTTAGATGTTGTTATTTGTGAGGCTCATAATAATCAGCGTCAAGGGTGTTGATTTAACTGGTCATTTTTGGATTCAACAAAACATCATCCCTGCTAGATTTTTAGCATTTTTTATATAATCGGCATCGGCCGATATCCGAGTATATCAAACCAATTAATAGGCAGGCACATCTGCGGGCAGCCTAGTGTTGTGTTGTTGTGGAACACCTGTTCGACGCACGCTGCCCCTAGAGTCAATTACCAGCAGAGTGAGCAGATCTCATCCAGTGCCTTTGGAGGAGCTAAGTTCCTTGGAGAAAATGGTAAGGATTAAATTCGTATAAGTCCTATATATTTAATTAGTAGGGGTGGTAGGGTTCACAAAACCCACGGTTCGGTTCGTATCACGGTTTTCAGCTCTGTACGGTTCTTGTTATTTTTTCTTTTAATCTTTAACGCTCCAGAAATATACTTCAGCATATGATATATAGCTAAATATATATATTATATATAATAAATATATCCACACTCCACCTGAGGAGCGGTCGGCTCGGCGCCTCTCAAAATCTGGCGAAAATCTTTTAAACTGACCTTCGTCGATCAAAAAAGCAGACAGATTCAGCAACTGTATGGCCTATTTCTCGCTTAAAAATTTTTTCGTGACTATTTTTCGTAAAATACGAGATCATATTCAGAACGAGACGCCATTAGAGTCCGTTTTTGAAAGTCGAGAGCAGCAAGAACAACGTGACGCGTTCATCCAATCAGCTGCCATGTGTTGCGTTCGTCACGCTCATCCCCCTTGTCGTTTCCAGTAAGTGTTTTAACATAGGTGTTGAAAGTGGGCACTACGGCAGTAAGTGGTTAGTGCACATTAACAGTGTACTGACGAACCGTGCGATACATACACGCTCCGAACCGAGACAAGCGAACCGAGCGGTTCGGATGTTTTTTCCATGAACCGTACCACCCCTATTAATTAGTTAACTATGACATGTTACTGCCACCTTCGAGTAAAAACATGAATAGGCGACATTTTTTTACAGCGCACCCAGACCAGCTGCCTCCAGCCCCTCCCCTCGTGAAGTCTTGCGCCGCGTGCATGACAGTGTCAACAACGTCGCACTTTGGGCTCAGATGCTATCGTTAGTAGTAGCATGTTGCCGTGGGATTAACTGTACTAATAAAACCGTAGAAACACCGCGGCCAGACCGCTGTGAAAGCTCCCCGAACGTCATTTATCAGAGTTCGGTTGTTACCCCTATCTGTCTCCTCCACCCCATATCTTTATAACGGAGCTGACTGGAGCTAATCGTTGCTAACAGAGCCTTCAGTTCTCCGTGCATGTATCCATTAACTGCATTTATGGACTCGAGCACGAATAAAACCCTTCATTTTATTAATTGGCTGGACGAGTTTTAAATTACAACTCAGAGTTGTTTGAATGACAGAAATCTGCTCAGATGAGATCTTAATGAGTGCAACAGGTCATGTAGTAACAGTAGGCTATGTTTAGGATCCCCAAAACACGGATAAAACACTGCAACAAATGAACAATGTCTAGTCTTATGTGATTCAACAGGAGTTAGGAGGAAACAATGTTGAGATGAATAATAACATGTCACTTTCTGTATGGATCATACTATTGTTAAAATTGTTAATTTATTTTAATTTATGAAAGTTTGCAGATTTGTGTTCTCAGAAGTTTGATAAATGCTGCTAAGTGCACTAAACGTATTACTTTATTTGACAGTTTATTTTCTTCTTACCCGTTTTGTTTATTTAATGTATTTTTTATACAATATCTGTTTTTACATTATACATTTTTAATTTAAGTATACAAGTGCAGATTGGTGAAGTGTTCAATAAATGTTTTTGTTGAGAAATTTTGTGTATCTTAAGTAATTATTAGTGTTACATTTTATCTTTCAAATAGAGGTTAAAAAACAAGCATATATTGGCCAAATATCGGCCAAAACTAATCGGCAGCATTTATTGACTGACCCTGATTTCTAAGGATCGGCATCGGCCAGAGAAAAACCCATATCGACCTCTAATCCCTACCGCCTTCAAACTGTGTTTAATTAAAACCTCTCATGCACATTGTCAAAACCAAAACATAAGTGATACAGTGCAAGGCTGGTTTGTTGGTTAACACAATGAAAGATCCAGGAATTGACCATGCTGTGGGTTTATACAAAAATCTAGTAGGCTGCCATAGTGGGAGGCAGCAGTGGAAGCTTGCCAAGACCTCACAAGGAGCTCAAGCCACTAGACATATACTCAAAACTGAGTACCCAAGCAAGATGGGGATCAAAACCATGGCTCAGGCCATTGTGCTGATACATCAACAATAAACTGCTACTACATGTTCTCTCCTCTGATCAGAAGACTAGACACTTCAGTCCTACAACAGCCTGGAGGAAATCAACAAGATACTCAGCACAGCGACAGATCTCACTGATACCCTCTCAGGAGAGCAGTATGTTAATTTCTCTATGATGTCACTCCACTGAAGCCAGTTCTCCCCTTCTTCCAAACATTGTTGTGGTAGTGCAGGAAGATGACTTGGATCTCAAATTATTTAGTAAATCTTTAGGCAGTTAGCTGCTAAAATGCTCCTCCTTTTTTAATGTTTGTTTTCAGTTCAATATGGGAATTTATATGGCATTTTAAAACACATAACATACCTTTCTCTCAGTCACATTTACTTTGCACTTCTTTCAAGCCTCTCAACCTATCCACCTTTACAAGTCCACACAATGTAAGCAGAACCACAATATAATCACACTACACTAACACTAATTAACACATTGTCATTAGCACATGAATGTGTGTGTGTGTATATATATATATATTTTTTATATTTTATTTTTTCCTAGGGCGGACTAGAAACTTTCGGTTGCCTGCTTCCTGGCCAGAAGTGGGCGCCAGCACTAGGTCTGATATGGTGAGCATTAGATAACCACTCAGGCCAAAAACTTCTCTATGTAACATGCTTGACAAAATAAGAAAAAAGAGGGGAAGACAGACAGAAAGTGTTCAAGGCCAACATGCACAATCCATATTGACGCAGCACTCAAACTCCCCCCTCCAACTTAATACATGTGCTTATGTTGCAAACAGCCTTAAAAGCTCCATCTTAAATCTTCACGACAGGTGCCTTCACCACAAATACATTTCTCTGGGGATGCTTGCTGGCGGCTCGGACACAGCTTTCATTAAGAGGTGTCCAAACCCATTAACATGAAGGAAGGAGGTGAGAAAGAAACTCTTTGTTTCCGTCCATATTGTCCACAGCAGCACATTACAGCTTCACTACTTCTCTTCTTACCTTTCACAATAAAAGCCCTAGACACACACACACTGCATCACTGCTTACCAGTGTTGCAACTCAAAAAAATAACTTACAGTAGCTATCGCCAGGTAAATGGCGGACAGTGGAACAACCAGAGTAACTGTGGAAACTCTAGCCGGTAAAAGAAAAAAAGCACTGTTGACAGAGGAGCCAAAGATGGCGAAGAGGGAGAGTAACCACACCTGCCTACTTATTCAAACTACTGTATTAAAAGTTGAAAAATTGTCTGTTTCCACTTTGAAGAGAGTACTTAGATCATTCATGTCTAGAAACAAATTTTAAATATGCACAACAATAGTTATAGTTGTATAGTTAAATACAACACTGGTTGTCTATAGGAAGCCCTAGGCCAGATGAATCCTAACGCAACATTTCAAATTAGATTACAAGAAGGGTTACTCTTTTCTAATTTTTTTTCTTCTATTTCCTATTTTTAGTCATTCTTTGTGTATTTCTAATCCTATTTATATTTAATGTGTATTTTTGTTATTTGTTGTGCTGCATTGAGCTGCTGTAACAAGTGAATTTTCCCATTGTAGGATCAATAAAGTCTCTTATCTTAGATCCCACTAACGTGTTATTGTTATCCTGATTTTCAGTAGACAATGTTCAAAGTATTACATGTTTGCTCAAGAACTTGTCAAGCCTTAAAAACTGAGTTTACATAGCACACTGACATGCAGTGCAAGCTTTTAGTCGCTCAAATCCTCAAATATATCTGTATCGGCTTCAAAAACCCATGTCAGTCGAACTTTAATGAACCCATACAAATCTATATGATTGGGCGCATTGAGGGGACATTATGTAAATAAGTCAATCATTACATGGTTGGATTCCACAGCTTGTAGTACACTAAGTAGATGCGACCTCGAGTCACCTTTGTTTGCCCCCTGCCAGCAATTTGCAAGTATGAGAGGGAGAGTCCAGCCAAGCGTGTCACAGAGTCAGGGCGAATGCCATCCACCCGCACATAAATAAACTCATTAATAAAGTGGCTTCCATGTTGTCTCACATTGCATCAAAATGCAAAGTGCTGTTTCGGATGTACCCTTGAGGGCACGCTCCATATTCCACTTAATTATTGCCTTAAAGTTTAGTGCCCTCTCTTACCCCATTCCTCCCCCTTGCTCTGTCTTTCCCTCCCCACCCTCTACATAGCACGTTCACCCTGACCCATTTCTTTTTCCCCATGGCCTCTTATTAATTTATTAAAACAATAGCAAAGAGACAAAGAGATATTCTAATGCAATGACTAGGAACTTCTTTACTGTCAACATTACAATGAAAGAGCGGTGACAGGTGTCCCTGCGCTGCAATACAAATCACTGCATAATCCTGTAATCCCTCACCAAAAGATGACAAGGTTAGGCAATAGAGAGGCCTTATAGTTCACAAGCCTTTTCATTCCAAATAAAACCAAGTAGCAATTAGCTGACAGACATCTGTGTCCTATAATGATGTTGCATCGTCACCATAATGAATTCTAAATTTCTCTCATTCTCATCACTCTGGCCTTCCGGTTTATTGTCATATTCACTGATTACATTTTTAGTGTACAATTACGTCCCAATGCAGTTTATCAAGTTCATTAAGCACATTGCTTTCTCTAACCAGAAGCAAAGAAAGAGACATCATGGTTTTTATATACATTATTAACCATTGGGGGTAACGAGGGATGTAGAGGCAGCAATGAATAGAAAGTGAGACATGGCTTAAGAAGATGTCTGGTTCCGGTGAAAGAAGTGTTTTATGATTGAGAGGAATGGGAGCAGAAAGAAAAGTGGAGGCCACGGTTGAAAGGGTTTGTCTGATGCATTGACTTCCTGTACTTCAATACTATTTCAGCTTCACCTAACACAATCTCCCCACCCCTCTCATTGCCTTTGCTTTGTCAGCTAGTAGTAAGGCTAGTAGCAAGGCAAAGTGTACACAATGATAAAAAAAAACTCTTTGTCATGCCTTCCAAAGCAATTTGGTAAAGACAGGGTCACTTGGAGTTGTGAAGGATCCTAATGCAATACCACATCACAAAAACAGCTAAAAAGAATTACGTCACCTAACCACTGGCACAAGTGGGTGCAAGCTGCTCTTCCTTTTCAAGCTCAATGTTAGCACAAAGATAATAAAGAGAAAGGAGAAGAAGGATGCTGTTTTTCAGAATGTGACAGTCCTCTGATGTGTTAACACTGTTACCAAGCAAGCACAAACGAGACAGCATCAATCAAACACAAACTGAAAACAATTACTTTACAGCTTAGCATCATCCCAAGCAATGGATTTACTAAGTAGATCGCCAAGCATTGCTTTTAAAAGGGGATTCTTCAGGTTACCTTTCAAATAAATCAGCTGGGAAGCTTTAAACAGTTGTAATCAACTGAACAATTATTGTGAATGTGGCAGGTTGAACAACATTTTTTATGAGAATAAAATCCAATTAGAAAAACAAGGAAGCACAGCACTATGACAGAGATAGCCATCAGTGACAAAAAAACAGAACAGAAATGGTCAGATTTACATATAATACGAGTCAGTGTCAGTGGGGGTCAATGTTAACAATTGGCCACTGTCAGCCCAGCAATTGGCGACTGCTGATTTATTTGCCAAGGGGTGTGTGTGTGTGTGTGTGTGTGGCGGCGACCCCCCCCCCTTAACTGGGAAATGCGACCGAGCAGCGTGTTCATTTTCGTTACACAAGCAAGTCTAATAAATAAATAAACTCAAACTGTCAAAAAACAATATATTCTTACTCCTATTTTCCTTACAACCATAATGTTACACCTCTGAATTCAAGTTTCTATCTTTCACCAAACTAAGCCTTGTTAAGTCCTAAATGCTAACCCTGTTAACTGTTCCAACAATCACCACATCTGGTTTGGTCAAAATAAATTCTTAATTTACGGAGGTAAGATGTGAAAATATGGTGGCTCTGAAGGCTGTTTTACCCCGCTGTCTCCCTGTTACCTGCTGAACCGCTATCCGTGGAGCAGCAACTCGTTCTTCTGAGGCTTGGGATGCAACGTCATTTAATGGAAGTGCTCCGCTGTTTGACTGAGCACTCAGTGAATCTCTAAATGTTTTTTTTAAGTTGTTTTGGCAAGATTTCTTATAGGTCACACAATATTAGGCAATTAAATATGCTATTAATTAATTAATTAATTTGGCATATTTCCCAATGGCCATTTTGGCCATTGCTAATTTTATCTGCTGGAAAACTACCGGTGATACCTGCCAAAAGCATAAGGCAGGCTAACGTAAACCCTGAATACTGAAAATGATGTATGATTATATAGGCTACATCAAGTGAAATCCAGATTCCAGCAAATGGATATTCAGTTCACGTAAATTCTGGCTGATTGCCTGACTGTTTCTAATCAGCCTTGTGTAACAGAACTACCAGAAGATGACTTAATAGTATTCATATACGCTTCCAGCAAGCCCAAACCATATGTTGTTTGAAACTTGGATCTGTGATTAGAATGTGATTTAACGGTTTGGTTCACTAAAGCATTGGTAGAAAAGCTAAAAATATCTAACACACACACACACACAGAAAACCGACACATCTAATGCCAAGCATCTACCCACCTGCCCACCCATATACATGCAGAACATGCCATTTATGTCACACACAAACACTTCTCAGCATGACTTTATTTGTGCCAAACACACTACTGTGCTGTATGTGTGTTAAAACAGATAATACAGGACAGGAACAGTAGCCAAACCCAGCAGCTGTTCTCAACTGTTTTGCCTAGGGGCTGATAAGGGGAGGATCTGAGACCCGTGACCCCAGACGCGCTCTCTCATTCTGGGCAGAGAGAACATTTCAGGGTTAGCCTCCCTGGTCCTGAATTATTCCATGTCCATGCCTCCCTGAGTACCTGTAGTCGGCTCTGTGGAGACAGAGTCAAGGGGCTTTGACTGACAAAGCCTTTGATCCCACAACAGCCACGCACTCTATGATCAGCGTCTCTCCGAAAGAGGGAATACTAGAGCTCTCTTGACACTTTCTCCCACTGAGCTCGCTCGCGTTCATCTCTCTCTCTCTATATATATATATATATATATATTTTTTTTTCTCAGTTCCCCACATTACAACACCAGCTTTGTCTTATATTGTCCGTCAATTAAACAGAGGCCTTTGAAAGAAGAACTCAGATGCAACAATAAACATACTACTTAACTGCAGCATAGACATATTTAGTTACCTTTGTTAGCTTTAATTAACTGTAGCACTGTGCTACATACTGTGGGTCAGAACTGAGTACATAGTGCTGAAATCTGTATCTATATCAGGACATCATGCTCAGTACTCATAATAGTATACAGTATTGTATCAAGAATAATTTGAGGAGTGAAGATGAAGTGGTTACAACAGCAGCTATGTGCCAGCTTGGGCTATCAGTATAGCCATAAAAGCAGTTGCATTTTGATCAGTTAATTTCATTATCTAGTCAACTTCACAAAGATAATAATGGAGGGATTATCATTCATACATACTGTACTGTTCTCTTTATGCGTTTGCATCCAAGCGTTAACGTAAATAAACAGCCAGCCAAACTCCTTTTCAAAAGAGACAGGAAGTGAGCGTGCATGCTCTTTTATTGACTTCTTTACAACAGGCAGCTTCAGCCTTGGCCCGGGCTTTGGCAGCAGCGCTGGCTACTGAAGATTTGGAGGAAGACGTGGTGTTTGAACTGGACACTGACGACACTTTTTCATCTTTCGCTTCTGCATTGGCCTCATAGTTGAATGAATCCTTCCGATAATTTGGCTTTTTACTGTACTGTTCTCTTTATGCATTTGCATCCAAGCGTTAACATAAATAAACAGCCAGCCAAACTCCTTTTCAAAAGAGCCAGGAAGTGAGCGTGCTTGCTCCTTTATTGACTTCTTTACAACAGGTAAGTCATGATGACACAGTTGAATCGGTGTAAAACTAGAAAAGAGAAGATAAAAAAATAAAAAAAGATAACTAAACGCACGTCCAGCCAAATAACAGGTAAGTATGTTAAGCGTAAATTAAGGTAAGTACTGTATATTACAGTAACATTAACTTTGCAGGCTACAGCACATTATAGCATTTAAATAATACAAACTCAGATACATTTCCATAAAAGAAACATCAATATACTCTGATAAACATGTAAAGGAAAATAAATGCTTACAGCCATTGCTTTCCGAGGGATACACATGGAGGATTGCTCAGGATTCAACTTCTTTCCAATGTTCACTTGGCTTGGATTGTCTCGTCCCATACCCAGTTCCGAACTTGCTCCAACAAAGTTCGTACCTTGATCTGATCTTAGCTGCTTCGCTGGTGCATGCATGTAAAGAGAATAGCCCACCGCTTACTTTGAGCCGCACCGCCCCGGGTACGTCGGGTGATCACATTCCAGGGACCAAAAACATCTAATCCCACATATGTGAACGGTGGGGAGGAGCTGAGGCGTTCTGGAGGGAGGTCAGACATTTTCTGGGTTTTAAACGTCTCTCTAAGCCTGCGGCAAGTAACACAATGATGTAAGACTGAACTTATCAGTCTTTTGCCAGCAACTATCCACAGCCCAGCAGCCCTGAGTGCGCCCTCTGTGAATTGTCACCCTTGGTGTTCCACCTTTGTGTGGTGATGGCTCACCAGTAATTTTGTAACATGGCTTTGTTTTGGTAGAATGATTGGGTTTTTCTCCTCAGAGTTGATTGATGCATGTCTTAGGCGCCCCCCAATCCGCAGGAGACCATCACACATAAAAGGGTCAAGATCCAAGATTGCACTCGATTTTGAGATTGGTCTGTTTTCTTTTAGTGCAGAATACTCTTAAGGAAAAGCATCCCTTTGGACAGATCTGAGTATGGCCAACTTCGCTACAGCCAGCGCTCTGTCAGCCACAAGTTTGTTGCACCGATGCCATCTTTCACAGATGCCTGATGAATCTGCCCTGTATGAATGACTTTGGTGGACCAAAAAAGAAACTGCTCTCAGTAAAGATTCCCAAGTGGAAAAGCGCTGGAACCATTCTGGGGTAAGCTGAACTTCACTTACGTGAGTGGCAAGGGTGGTCAGCTGAGGTCTCACATCTACATCTGTTTCTGGATCCACCAGCTCGAATGACTCGTCTGCTTCAGACTGATGGGTTTTGTGAAGGAACTCTGGACCTGTAAACCAGATAGTGTCTGTGAGCCGAGATGCAGAGACAGACCTGGTAGCCAAATCAGCTGGGTTTTGATCTGTAGGCACATAGTGCCACTGTTGTGGAGAAGTTGTCCGGCGTATACGATGAACACGATTATGCACGTATACAAAAAAAAAAAATCGCTTGTTGTCATTGTGTATCCAAGGACCACTTTACTGTCACAGTAAAACTTCACGCATTAGGCTTGAGGTCAAGTTCATCAAGGATCAGTTCCGCCATTTCAACTGCCAGCACCGCATAGTTCCAGGCGAGGGATAGTGGGCTCTGGTTGAGGAGCTAGCTTTGCTTTTCCAAGCACAAAGCCAACTCTACACTGTCCATCTGTCAAGATAACCCTCAGGTAAGCTACCACTCCTATGGCCCAGTTCGAGGCGTCAGAGAACAGGCACAACTCGGTGTATGTGGCACTGGAAAGGGACTGCTGTATGTATGAGCGGTGAAGACGAAGGTTACTCAGATCCTGTAGTGATTTTTCCCATGTTTCCCACTTTTTGAACTTGTCTGCAGGAAGTTCTGTGTCCCAGTCTGGAACGTCGACTGAAAGTTCTCTCAGCATTGCTCGCCCCTGAATGGTCACTGGTGCAACTAAGCCTCTTTGACTAACGGGTCAAAGAGGCTATTGATGGTAGAAAGCACTCCACGTCTGGTAAATGGCTTGTTGCTGATTGCTACTTTAAATGTAAAAGTATCAGAGTCAATGTCCCAGCACAACCCAAGACTTCTTTGCACAGGCAGCGCTTCATCACCAAGGCTCAGGTCTTTTAGCCCTGCAGCCAGATCTCCAGGTTTGAAAGCTTGCATCACTTGGACACTATTTGAGGCAATTTTGTGCAGTTTGAGATTTGATTTTGCCAGTGAGGCTTGAGTGCGCTTGAGCAGATCAATGGCCTCTGCTTCAGTCGGGAGGGAGATGAGACCGTCATCCACGTAAAAGTGCCGATCAACAAAACGGCGTGAGTCAGATCCATACTTCCGTTCACCTTCTTGGGCTGCTCTTCGAAGGCCATATATAGCCACCGCAAGTGAAGGGCTGTTCCCGAACACATGCACTCGCATTCGGTACTCTGCTATCTCTTTTGTCAGGTCGTTATCTTTGTACCAGAGGAATCTTAAATAGTTTCTGTGGTCCTCTCTCACAAGAAACCCATAGAACATTTGTTGGATGTCCGCTGTTACCGCCACAGGTTCTCTTCTGAACCTTAACAGAACTCCAAGCAGTGAACTATTCAAGTCAGGGCCAGAGAGCAAGACATTGTTAAGAGAGAGACCACCTTCTTGTGCACTCGAGTCAAACACAACACGTATTTGACCCGGCTTCTGGGGATGGTACACCCCAAAGATAGGTAAGTACCAACATTCTTCATTGTCATGCAGGGATGGAGCTTCCTCTGCATGTCTGTTCTCAAAGAGCTTCTCCATGAACTCAACAAACTGTTCCTTCATTTCAGGATTTTTGTTAAGGGTGCGTCGCAGTGAGTGGAGGCGGGAGAGGGCCTGAGTACGGTTGTTTGGAAGCACTGGTCTAGGAGACCTGAATGGTAGTGGAGCAATCTAGCCGTTTTCTCATCTTGCTTGAACTCTTTCTGCATGATGTCCAGAAATGTCTCATCCTCAAAAGACAAAGCAGGTGTGTTGTAGTTTTCTCTTGTAATAAACACACCTTGTCCAATTTTCTCTTCTGCAGGTACGCTGGCATCAAGATTGCTAGGCAAATAAGTGGAGATATGCCTGTTCTCCCCGCCATAGCTTGACTTGTCTTTAACAGAAATGTGATTCTGACATGCTGTCAGAAAAGAAGGATGTCCGTTCTGCAGCACATTGGTCTTGAAGACAGATACCATAGGCTTGTGGGCACTCTTGATGCAGCCCTCCCCCACTATCACCGACCCTAAATCCAAATGCTGGGCGAAAAGGTGCGTTGTGGGGACCATTGATTTGCTGTCTCACCTTGTGGATGCAAATGAGGTCTCTTCCAAGCAAGATGAGAATCTGCGCTTCAGGATCAATCACTGGGATGTAAGGTGCAATAGGTTTCAAATGAGCATGGGAAAGAGCAACCTCTGGTGATGGGATCTCTTCTCTGTTGCTCGTGATCTCGTTACATTCAATGAGTGGGGGCAAGTCCAAACACACTTTACCATTCAGTGCTTCTACCTGGAAACCCATAGCCTTCCTTCCAGTCATTTCAGTATTACCAGCACAGGTCCTCATGAGATAAGGTGAAAGGGTACCTTGGATGCCAAAAAGCTGGAAAAACTCTGATTTGACTAGTGAGCGATTGCTTTGATTGTCAAGGATTGCGTACATCTTGACTGAGCGTTCTTTGTCCTTGTGGGTAGACTTTGACTAAGCATATTTTTGCGCAACATCGCGCCGGGAGACCTTCTCCGCAGACCTCAGTGCACCTTGAAGTTACCTCTGTAAGTTTCCTGCTCCGTGCATGGATCGGTCGTGGGAGACATTGCTGGTGAGATGGCTGCCTCTGGATGCATGACCGTGCAGTGCCGATCACTCTCACACTCGTTGCACTTAAGCTCTACTGGACAATTTCTAGCCATGTGAGTAGCAGAGCAGCACCTGAAACAATTTTTTGTATTCTTTCAGCAAATTCTTGCGTTCCGTCAATGGCTTCATCCTGAAGCCTCTACATTTCTCCAAAGGATGAGGTTTATTATGAAGTGGACAACGTTTGACTGGATCACTGTTGTTTCTCTTGTCCATCCCTTCTCTGTGTGTTCCATTTGAATCTGTTGTTGCCGACACGTCTGTCTTGTGGACAGATTTAGCAGTTTTAACATCATCATGCCTTGCCGTGGGCCTTTCATTGCGGTGATGAGTGTGGTTGCTGTGTGTCAAGGCAAAACTAGGATCGTTTCTTGCATTTGCCTGACAGCAGACAAAATCAACAAAGTAAGAGAATGGGGGAAAACAAACCTGGTAGTGTTCTTTATAGTTCGAACCAAAGGTGAGCCACTTCTCTTGTAGGTTTGGTGGCAACTTCTCAACAATGGGATTAATGCCCCGTGGTGCATCAAGGTAAGTAAGCCCAGGTAAGTACCCATCTTCCTTAGCTGCGAGTAATTCCATGAGTAGATCCCCAAGTTCTCTTAGTTTGACGTTTTCCTTGATAGTGAGATAAGGAAAGTTGTCCAGTCGCTTAAAGAGCGCTCTCTATAACTTCAGGGTTGGCATAACACTCTTGGAGTCTTCTCCAGGATAACTGAAGTGCAGCTTGGGGGTCAGTGACATGGACAGCTCTAATTCTTTTAACATGTTGTCTTAACATGCTGATTCTTTCCCTAACCATTTTACTAATAAATCTAACTCTTCACTGGCTGTCAGCTCTATGCCCTCGATAGCATTTGAGAAGGAGGACTGCCACGCTCTGTAGCTTTCAGGCTGATCATTAAATTTACAAAGCCCTGTGGTCACCAATTATCTTCGCGCCAGATACTTAGCAAAGTCTATCATGTGGGCGGCAGGAGTAATTGCGGAATCCTGAGTGTTATTCCTAGGAAAACGATCTGGGCCGCTTCCACATCTGAATGGAATGGTGCCCTGTTCCTGATTGTCCTTATGTGTGGGCTGAGGGTGTGAGCTAGGGTGCTGAGGCAGGTGTGCCTGCTGCTTTGACACAGGTAAATGCTCACCCTGTTGTATATTACTTGGCATTGTGGGCGAGACGTCATGGTGGAAGGCTAGGCTTGAGTCTTCCTGCTTTGTCTTTGTAACAGAAAGAGTGGATGGTTTGGCTAAAAGTGACTGGATAGGTGTAGAACAGACCTGAGCCTGATTTTCCAGGTATGCCTCTGTTCGCTGTTTGACTGTCTGTGGTAAGACACTGCTCCTGACGCTGGACGCGCCCTCAATTTCTGCTCCGGCAGCAGCTTCCAAAACTTCAGCCTCAGCATTGGCAGCAGCAGCTGCCTTTTCGAGTTCTAGTGCTTCCAGGTCCGCTTCTACAGTTGCCTTTTCCAGATCTAATTTGGCCTTTTGTTTCTTTAAGTCTAGCTGTTTTTGAATGAAAGTGGCCCTGTCTTACAGTTGAATGGTGACTAGAATGGCTCCGGCTCAAACGTCAATATGGAATGGATTAATCTGCGTTATTTTTTTTAACGCGTTATTTTTTCTCAGATTAATTAATCGAAATGAACGCGTTATTTTGACAGTCCTAATATATATATATATATATATATATATATATATATATATATATATATATATATATATATATATGGATTAGAATAAATATAATTCTAAATATAGCTGGTACATCCCTAGTGACAAGTATATCTTCTGTATGGATTCAATAAGGTATCCACGATGTGAATGCCTGCAAATACACTCTTCACATTCCCACATATCAGCAATATCCTCTTGATACAAAGGTTGGCCCACCTGCAGGTGTGAGTATATGAGTGGAGAAAACGGTACACAGGAAACTCCTTGGGGAAGAAGAGTTGAAACGCTGCCGAGAATGGGGTGTGGGCGTATTTGGCCCGGTGTCAGCATTTCTCCCCGATAGTATCTGGATAACAGTATTATATCATAGGCTCACAGCCCTTGGTTTGGTTTGTTCTTCACTTGCATGTTAGCCCTTATGCAATACTCAACACAAGTGAAGTGTGAGAAAATCTCATGTATGAATAATAAATGATGTAAATGATAACATATTGTAAAGTGATTTGGTGTTGGACTCATGGGATTTTGTTTAATGCAATTACAGGATATTTGTGCAATAATAGCCAAATAATAAAACCTGCATTCTCGAAAATATCAGCAAACCATTTTTAGCAAAGCAATTTGTACGACTACTATTTATTGATTTTACATCAGCTTTTAACTGTATTCAACCCCACATTTTAGCAGACATACTTTTAAAGACACAGAACATCAACCCAGGGCTAATAGCCTGGCTAGTTGACTTTTTAACCTGAAGATCCCAAAGGGTTAAAGTTAATGGCGTTTTATCTGGCAATCTTTTATCTTCTACTGGCTTCCCCCAAGGATGTGTCCTCTCCCCTCTCCTCTTTGTTTTATACACAAATGAATGCCCTTCACAATTTAATGGAAGACAGGTTTTTAAATTTGCAGATGTCTCATATTAATTCAAGTGTGATTGACACACTATGTACTTTTATCGTAAACTGAGGAATTTTTACATTGACCCCACTTTTATGAGAATGTTTTATTCCTGTTTTATTGAGTCTGTTTTAACCTTCCGTTTTATCTGCTGGTTTGGTTCTGTCTATAAAAAACAAAAAACGACTAGAGAGTACCGTCAGGACACGTTGCAAGATTGCAGGCATCAACTTCCCCACTCTCTCCCACATCTACTCCAACAGAGTGGCAAAGAAGGCCCAATCCATTGCAGCTGACCCTAGCCACCCCTTGTCCTGCTAATTTAAGCTACTTCCCTCAGGCCGTAGGTACTCCATGTACTTATGTCTGTCTGCTAGCTGTACAAACCACTGCCCCTCTGGGACAATGAAGTTACCTTGAACACACTACTGTACACACTGCTTATGCTTAAAATATAGTTGGGTTTGAATTTAAGGACTACTGCCATTTATACAATACAGTCAATGCAATAAAAGTTTAAGCTTAATTGGTCCATAGTAACCAGTGTTTTGGCATTGCTGACATAATTCCTTCCAAACGTTTATCCGTAACATTTCTCAAGATGGTCTTTCAAGGCGAGTACCATCTACTGCAAATTAAAAACAGGCACAGGAGATTTTCATGGAGTTTCAAAAGCCGTGATCTGACCAATGTCAGCAGACAACCCAAAAAGTATAGGTCTACTTATGCAAGCCAAACAAATATCTATACACTGTGACATGTTCAGTCTGAGCTATATGGGATAAGAAGGTTTTTTAGTTAACTCAAGTCAACTAAGCAACTCAATACTGCAATACAGGGGTTTGTAAATCATCCCAGAACATAAATGCAAAGGAATGTTAGTTATATATGATTTGACAGAGATGCATATGACTGGGATGCAAGGGCGTAAATCCCAGGGGGGTCGGGGGGGGTCAGGACCCCCCCCCAATCTAAGGGTTGTCCCCAGCTAGAAATATCATTAAAATAAAGCTTTGTATTGTAAATAACATAATGATGTATACTTAAAATATCTGTGTAAGCAGAAAAACAATACAAACCCCCAAAGATGCTCTTTAAGTTTAGAAACATATTGAGTGCCCCCTCCCTTGCCTCACAGTGGTTTGGTCCACTGCATGCTGTAGGATCTGCTCTAGACTCACAGTCACAGTCACATCAGGTAGTGACAGGAATGTACTAAGTAGGCGGTTCAAGGCTGTTTTATTCACATTAAACATCGGATGAAGTTTTTCTTTTCTCAAATAGAAATGATGCTGAGTAATTAATGAATTAGTCATGACAAAAAAAGTTTGCTATGTTAGTGTAATATAATGTAACGTTACTTAGCTTATAGTTTGTTGTATAGAAATGCACCCACTACAACTAACGTTACCACGGCGATAAGCCGACACGTAATGTGTGTGACCTGATATTAGAGTTAATATTGAAGATCTAGAGTTGTGTTTTGCTGAATATGAAGTTAAGTGGCTGATCAGTTAAATATATATCCTCTGTCCCAGACGAAACCTAATATTTATGTGGAGGACGCAAGATCACTTTATAATTATAATGTGACCGCGTGGTGAACCTATGAACTCATATTTAGACATCTGACGTTAAAGATTTGTGTTGTTGTTAAAAATGACATAAGATCCTTTTTCAGTAGGCTTACACCAAAACGCCAAGTAAGACCAATAAGTCCTCATATCAAGACAATTTGGTAACATCTTTATAAGAATGGGTGCTTATGGAAATACTAACGTCACTATGTCACAGGCAAAGGAGACAGAAAGACCTGAGGAACAGAGAGACCAGGGACAGTCAGGTGGAGAGTCTCAGGGAGACCAGGGACAGTCAGGTGGAGAGTCTCAGGGAGACCAGGGACAGTCAGGTGGAGAGTCTCAGGGAGACCAGGGACAGTCAGGTGGAGAGTCTCAGGGAGACCAGGGACAGTCAGGTGGAGAGTCTTAGGGAGACCAGGGACAGTCAGGTGGAGAGTCTCAGGTAAGTGTGTTGAGCTTAGTTCATATTTTTGGAGGTGTGTGGCTGTCAGGGTGAGCAGATGAACTTTACCAGTGGCTCACTAATTTACATTATGATCAGCCTATTTAACAAGTGTACAAAAGCATTGTATTTCTTTTATATGGGGACACTTTTTCAAAATAAGTCATTATGTTTTAAGGTATTTTTGTGGCTTGATTATAAACAACTTAAAAATAAATACATGATTTTAAAGAAGAATATTTCGTTCAATTTAGTCAGCTTTTTTATTGAATCAAGAGAAACGCTGAAAAGAAGGATAATGGTACAGTCTCCATGCTACACTAATGACGGTATAAAGGCTTTCCTCTGTGAACACGTCCTCTACGAGTATAATTGTGGCTGTAATATTTGTGTCCTCTTCAAAAATTGCTCTTCAGAAATGTTATGTTTATTGTCCCCCCCTACTGTTAGATCAGATTTACGCCCATGCTGGGATGTATACTTGCAGTATATTGTAGCTGGTAAGCTAGTACTAGGGACATTTCCTCATTATGCTAATAGGTCCCCTATGGCTCCCTCAAGAGCCCTTGTGGTGCCCGACTGTAGGAGGCACATTATTACCACCATATATTATATCCCAAAAAAGCTTGAATGTGCCAAAGCTTAATGATGGCCACAGGGCTACATGGCACTGCAAATATGACCTTTATGTAAAGACAGGCCTTCTCAGTAATACTGCATCCTCATATTTTTTTCATGTTCTTCTAAGGACAACAGATAAGGAGTAGTTAGTAAATAAAATATGCATGGTTCCACACTAATCAAGATATTAAAACACATAAATAATGTCACCTACCTAGCCTTTGTTGAACTTTGACATATTTTGTGTCAGTCGAACTACTTAAAATGTTGACCCTTCGTTTCAAGTCCTGCCCACTGTTTATACTTCAGCGTGGCAGAACATTTGGCAACATTGACAGAAATAAAAGGGTTTAACTTTGCAAAGACTCAATGGTTTCATCCTCACACATCATGTTCATGTCTATCTAAAGTATATTTGGGTTTGAATATCTGACTTTGCAACTTCCTAGCTCTATCAAAAAAAACATAAAAATCCATTGGAATTACCCGAATGGCAAAGGTTTCCCAAATGGCATTTTCCTAAATCAACTCTGACATTTAGAATTTACAAATGTCCTGCCCGCCTTGGCAAAAAGTTTCCCAAAAATTAAACCTGGTCCCACCGACCCAGATTTTGCTAACACACAATGTGGGTGGGGCTGAAACCTGCCCAGATTATTAGATCTAGATCTGGATTCTTTTTGGAAGAATCAATTAAAGAGGATTTGAGAAGCGACTGGTTTTATACCCTCTGTGAATCAATTTGGGCATCGCATGTCAATAATTGACATATTTGCACTCATTACTATATAAGTAATCACAAGTAATCAAAAGTGTCACAAGGTTTCGGATTTGACAGTAAAAATGCAGATTTGACACTTTGGCTGGTCCCCCAAATGGCAGAAAGTTTCTGATGCAATGCAATGTATGAGAACTGTCCACCACATTGTTACTGCCGTAACTTTCTGCTATGGCGTGATACATCTCCATTCATTTTCACTGCCAAATGGGAGCATTTCCCTTGCCAAATTGAATTGCAAGATAACCTTTAAAAGAGGTTTGTCCGATTATGCTCATGTCATGTTTGTGGTGGAGTAACAATATTCCACAACACCTAATCTGTGTTTTAGAGTGATTTAGAGAGATTCATGCTAGTTTTAGCTGGCGTCCCACCATAAGTGTTTTTATCATCACTAAACCCCAAACAAACCATTTCTACGTGCCAAAGACCACCACCAGAGTCCGTTGAGATCCATCTCAAATAGACAGGCTGAGGCTTTTACTTCGTCATTTTTTAATTTGTGTTTCTGTGCACTTTCTACTTCAAGTAGACTACCCTCCTTAAAGTCACAATAAAATCAGCAATTAGTTTGAATATCTGATTTACCTTTGCAGGAATTTATTAAATGTATGCATTTAGATTTTATGAATGCATTAAGGGTTAGTGCCTCTATGCTAATATGCTGAAGGTTTACAGACTTCTTAACTAGCAAATATAGTATACTAACACTAAATCTAATTATATAAACCATATCATGCACAAAAAAAGAATTAAACTAAAAATGCACAAATTAATGATTATAATAATCACTTCATATCATCATATTTTACCCCTTTTTAATGTTACAATTAACTTCAAGGTGGATGCACTGACAGCATCAAGCTAGTCCTCATATTTTCATTCGCCATACAGACTAAAGACTTGCCACATGAGCTGGAAATGATGGGCTCAATTTAGCAAATGAGGAAGGGTCAATTACAGTGTAATTCAGCATCCCAGTGGAGTTATGTTTATATTGCCCGTGATAAGTCAGGGATGATGCTGCCCGTTTTTATGACTCCACACCCAGCATCAGCAAAGCAGTAGTAAAACTTGCCCTTCGTTCTGAGTGTGCATGTTTCTGCCCCAAGGGAAAATGGACAAATACAGAAGAGGATGGGTCTCTAAACGCAGAAAAGAAACATGAATAATTAATTCTACTTTAATTTGAGTAAATATTATGTACATGTGTGCATGCATGTGTGTTCATTGATGGTACACAAACGAGCATCTAAAACATTTCTTTTTTTCATCCATTCCTTCTGCCATTTGCAGTAGCCTAAGTGAAGCAGCTATGTCAAAGAGAAAGAAAAAGTGAGAATTTGAGACACTTAATAAGGCAGAGAAAGAAGGAGTGAACAGGACGGGAGTAGAAATGTGGTAGAGATAGACAGGGCACAGGTTGGTGTGCTGATCCGATGCGTCTGTGGCCCCATGAGTGAGCTAAGCCAATTAGCTAATAAAGAGGAAGTGGATGAAAACAAGGCAGCGATGGCCTAATCAGGTTGGCCTGAGGTGTGAAGGCTTAAGTAGAAGCAGCTGGAGACCCCGAAATGTGCAGAACAAGGACCTCGCTCACAGTCGGTTGCCCTCAACACTTCTTTCCTGAAACTGTCACCCATATGGTGTAACAAAGTCTCCGCTTTGTGAAACCCAAAGGAACTTCCGTTTTAATTATTGCTCTGTAATAGTCAATTCCCACTTTTCGGTTTTCTCATTTCACCAGCAAAGCAGATAGGGTAATAGAAATGAGGCCACAGCGATGGGAATGGAAACTAGCCTCAAAACATATGCTGAGACGGAGATGGAAGGAGAGACCCCACTAAACAGTTCTATATACTTTACTGGCTTTGTGCTCACATGGACTCCCTAGCTGGAAATGTAGACATTTTCAGATATATCTATCTGCTATTTTCTGACATCATAATGGTGGAATCTTGTATAGATGACCCTATGGATTTCCAGTGTGATCATAAAGCACAGCAGATGTGTCTTGGATTAAAATGCAGTAAATTGTGTTGAGAGATGCACTTGGTAAGGCTGCCTTGCTGGGCAAAGGGACTGTTATTATGAACCAATTATACATAAACAGAGATGTCAGCCAATAAGGAATAGGCCATTATGACTAAGCATTATTGATTTTACCATGGAGTCTTTTTCCTTATGTCATTTTGAGTATGAAAAAATAAATAACTGGTCACCATGTCACGTTGAATCTATGACAGGACCTTGGCTCTGGCAGTGAAAGCATATTATACCTGGGGGAAAAAAACAAATCTGCCTTTGTCACAACAGTTGTGCAGAGGCTGTGCGTGCGGCACTTGTGCACTTATGTGTGCTTTGTGCTGTCGACTGGAGAGAGAGGTGAGGCGACACAGACAACACCTGTCAGGGCTGGTGTGAGGTGGCCAACTGACAGGCTCACAGCCTGTAAAATATGCAAGGTACCAAAACAGTAGAGCAAACCACCAACAGGGACAGATAAACACTATGGCAACTAGATTTATCCAAGCCACAGACATTTGCGAAGAGTTAGGAAAAAAATTGTAATACACATCAATATAAATAACTCCACAGTATCTATTCAGGCTGTACACACTATGTACAGATAGACTTAAGTCTGGAACAAGACTGTGTGAACAGCAGAGTTTCACTAACACTTCCGTGCATGTATTAGTACACTACTGGAGAGGAGAGAGAATCAGATCTGGCACACAATAAAAAAGAAGGTCATGGCACTTTCAAGTCTCAGACAGGAGAAGGCACTCAGGGATCTTTGGCAACAGTAAAAACAGGAAAAAATAAAAAGGAACAATTTCAGCTTCTTTGCTAATCTGACTCCGCCAGATGGATTGCTTCGCATGTGCTTGGCATACCCATCTGGGAACTTTCCGTTGGAGAACTTTTGGGAAGGGGCGAAAATACTGGTTAGCTGATAAACCATCTGTCTATCACTAACCTGACTCCGCCAGATAGCTGGCGAGATCAGGACGGTCTCATGAGGCTAATTTTCTTCACGACTAGCGGAGCCAGTTGATATATCAAACTCTTGCCGAAACCAGTCGGGAGAAGAGTAAAAACATCTTTTCCTCCGAGAAAAGCCTACAGTGCCGTTTTTTGCTCTTTTTCAATGAAGGAATACTTTCTAATTCGGATAAAACTTGCGCGATAGCTACGCTCCTCTCATCCGTGTGAACAGTCGCTTCTCGTTGCGTCACACCTAAACCCGCCTCAAAACCAACACTGATTGGTCGGTCGTTTGGCGAACGCCTCCAAATTTTCTCTGTCTCAAGATGCCAGACTGATCTGCGAGTGGAAAACTGGAGCTCGCAAGATCAGGACGGTCTCACGAGGCTAAGGAACTCCACTCTACTGAAGAAATTTGTCTCTGCATGCCACTTCAAAGTAGACCTTAAAAAACAGTCGAGACAACCCCTCTATGCTTGAAATCTGTGAATAATTTGGATTAGATGGAACACGGGACAGCAATAAAAAAAGAACCGTCCATTTTTTGACTTTGGGATACTGATTGATTTGGCGCAGTCTGGAAAAGAGGCAACCTTTAAAAATTGACACGGTGTGTCGGTGGCAGACGTTTCGTGTATCATTACAAGTGAAATGAATAACTTTTATATCGAGTGTTGGTAATCAGCTATTTAGGGGCCTTAATCTCCTTATCCCATTATCTTCTCCCTACCATCTCTTAATATGTCCCACTTCTTGGGGCAGTGGGGTCTACTGAGGATTTTCATGAATATTACACAAACTCACTTCACTCTGAAATACCAATATGATATATATGCACCTTTTGTCCCAGGTACTTCACAAAAGACCACACATTTAAAAATCACAGGCCATTAGTAAAATAATATTGTGCATCTCCACACTTTAAAAGCAAGCTTTGAGAGAGCCAAGTTGGATTCCCACCAAGGACTTTAACAGGCAGCTTTAGGCTATCGATTTATGCTACTATGGTGCTTAGAGCAAGAACAGATGAAAAGCGTTTGGGATTTTTGTCTGTGTTAGAGCACTGCCTCTATCCAGAAACTATTATTTATTGAGCATTGTCTGTACTTCAAAGAATAATGGCGCTGACATCACTGTCTCATGTTTTAACACCCACAGTGACCCCTGCGTCTATCAGTGGCTGTTTGGAGCCAGCCGGGTAATAAACAATGTCTGGCATGGCCCAATCTGTCGCTAATGGATGAAGCGGTTCGCTTGAAACACACTTCTCTGATATCTGTCATTTCAAAATTAGTCTGCCCCTATTGAGCTGTTTCTCATCTATTTGACAGTAGTGCCTTTAGTGTGTGTTCTTTTTGTACACTCAGTGGCCACTATATTACAATAAAATGTAGTCCAAAACAGCCTAGCCATAACATCCATCTTTACAAAAGCTCATAATGTTGAGTTTTTTGGTGACATTGTCGAAAATGTGAAAATTCTATTTATTATTGAGGTCAAAAAAAAAGTTGCACTAGAGTGCATTGTATTGAGATGTTTCTAATATTCTGCCCCCTCATGTATGTAAAAAGGACAAAAAATGACAAACACATCACAATATACTGTAGTCCAGTACAACACCACCTCCCTTAGTTTACACAGGTGTCCCTAATAAAGAGACCACTGAGTGCACATTTACATACCAGAACTTTTTTTAACCTGTGTGACACTTTTTCCTTCATTCCTTACTTCTCAACATGATGAAAAACAAACAGGAACTGACTAAATAGTCCTGTGTATTAGGGTTGGGCAATATATCGATATTATATCAATATCTTCACATGAGACTAGATATTGTCATAGAGTTTGGATATCGTCATATGGATTAAAGGAGAATTCCGGTCGATTTCAACACGTAGCTCTGTTCTTTGTAAATTTTGAGTGCTGTCAGTAGTGAGAAAAACGAAAACAATCAGTGTTGCCTACACCGTGTTATCCTCCTGCTACAGTTTGCACCCAGGAGACTGAAACAGGGCAGGTTTTAAACCAGCTTTTAGCCTCTTAACATGTTCAAAATGTAATTACAAGTGCCTACCCATGTGAAGTGATTCCTTCCGAGTGAACACAGTGAATCTGGCTGCAGTAGATGTGAAAGAAATGCATAAAAGTTGTGCTAATTCAGCTCTGTTTAGTTCCGGTGTTGAGATGGCAAGATGAGTGCTTCGGGACCGTCTACAAACTACAACACCGAAAAGAGATACAAAAATATTTTCAAAAATAGGCATATGCTTATTTTTTATATTATTTGTAATGTAGTGCTGGAGACAATACCTTATTTAAGCATTAAATTAATAAATATTTTTGTTGTATCTCTTTTCGGTGTTGTAGTTTGTATACGGTCCCTAGGTCTTGCCATCTCAACACCGGAACTAAACAGAACTGAATTAGCAAATCTTTTATACATTTCTTTCACATCTACTGCAGTCAGAATCACTGTGTTCACTCGGAAGGAATCACTTTACATGGGTAGGCACTTTCGAACAAGAGGCTAAAAGCACGTTTAGAACTTGCCCTGTTTCAGTCTCCTGGGTGCAAACTGTAGCAGGAGGATAACACAGTGTAAGCAGCACCGATTGTTTTCGTTTTTCCTCGCTACTGACAGCACACCAAATTTACAGAGCTACGTGTTGAAATCGACCGGAATTCTCCTTTAAGTGTTGTCTTTTCCTGGTTATAGAGGCTGCAATCAAGTGATGTTATTTTCTGAACTTACAGACTGTTCTAGCTGTTTTATTATTTTCCTTTACCCACTTAGTCATTATATCCACATTATTGATAATCATTTATCAAAAATCTCATTGTGTAAATATTTTGTGAAAGCACCAATAATCAACCCAACAATATTGTCGCAATATCGATAGAGGTATTTTGGAAAAAAAAAAAAAAGTATTTCATTTTCTTCATATTGCCCAGCCCTACTGTGTATTGCCAGAAAAGGATATTAATGTATTCAGCCACACCTCGATGGTGTTTTAAGCCCCCAACGTCGACTTCAAGGCAGCGCTGCAACCGTTGACTTCAAGGCACCTAAGCCTAACCTTAAACCTAACCATAACCATTGCCTAATCCTAGTGCCTGCCAGGGCACTCCCCGCATTCAAATAGATTTGTTTATTTTTTTATAATACTTTTAACAGAGTAAGAAGAGTTCCCAGGCCACACACCAGGTATCTCAGGCAAGTGGAAAGAAGTGCGAGATGTGAAGTCATGAATGGCCAGTATGAGTCTCTATCTTTCGCAGTCCAGTATTCACATCAAACTTTTTAAAGTGTTACTATGGAAACAGGGTCCTATAAGGACCTTCAGAAACAGATGTACACTCACTGTCACCAACCCAACTTCCAAACCAATGCACAACCCTGCATCCACACACTTTACACTAAAGCATTATGCCGGGCTCGACAGCACAAGCTTTTCACTCGCATTTGCAACTAAAAATAGATGTGTGCGAACTGAAAAATGTATTTAGGACCACAAGTGCAAATACACTAATGTAGGGTAATTTCACCCTCTGGCTATGACTAGGTCCATAGCCAGTTCAGACCAAATATTCCCTACGAGACGAGTTAAAACTTGCAACAACATGCAATGCTCTGGTATATAACGTTCTGTAACCTGCCAGTTTACACCAATGCGACTAGACACGACGAGTGTATCATCACCATAGCAACGACTCTGTTTTAACTCCCGCCTTTCAGGCTTTTTTGTAGCTTGACATATCATTTGTAGCATCTCAAAATATGAATGAGGATAGCGATGGTGAGATACTTGCTACATCTGCATTTCTAGTAGTGATGAAACAGAGAAAACAAACGGTTTATTTCTCTGATTCACTCCATTGTTCTAATGCCGATCCCTCTCTTCAGTCACTCTCTAGCTCGCTCAACCATACAGCGTGCTCAAGGGCCCTCATTGAGCCTCCGTCTTAAGCTCTCCCTTTTCCACCAGCTGACTATGGATTATTTTATTTCTAGTTTGTAACCGACTTGACCAGCTGACTTCTCTATTGGCTGTTGACACAGGTGTACCCCCCCATGTTCTAAAACCAGCCTCTGGCGACTTGACCAGTTGAGTCGCAGGCGACATCATCAGCTGGTTTGAGTCAAGCTGAGACGAGCTGGTTCAGACATTGCATCTTTTCCAGCAACATTCTAAAATGGTTTCTTCACAAATCTTGTCTAGTCTGAACTGTACAACCCGGTGATGGACAATGACAATAAATGAACCTTGAACCATACACTGTTTAAAGCAGTTTAAAGAATAATTAAATAATTATTATATAAATACAGTTCAAGGCAGAAATTTATTATAACAAACAAGTTAAATAAATTAAATCCCTTTGCTTGTAAATGTCTCCTCATATCCCTGTATATTAAAGAAAAACACATTATTTGATACACTTTCATTGCACCCCTAAAAAATATTATGTGCCCCTACGTTTTTCAATTTAGGAGTACACATGCTCCTTACGAAAAAAAGTTAACATCGAGCCCTGTTATGCCAACTTTTCATCATTACAGAGTTTTACTCATGTCTTCAACAAAGCAAAAAGTGTATATGACAATAACAGTGATCCATTTTATGACAATTAGATTAAAACATGTTTTTTGTGGCAACCACATGCCAGAAGCATTTCTGACCCTGTCATTGTCAATGCCGGCTGCAGTTTCAAACTACCTTTTGGTCTTTAAAAGGTTACTAGAGAGAATGTAAAACAAATGCATTCCTCACATCTCTTTTCCTTCATGTGACGAAAACCTCAACTACTATCCAAAAACAAGGACATGAAGACCAGCAACACATGCTCAGAGAACTAGAGCTGTTTTACAATCATTCTGGTGCAGACAAAGAATGGATCAAGCTTTTTTTTTGTCAGGGTCTCTCACCATACAGTGTACCATAAAGTGTGCCATCAATTGTCACACTCCACTTGGTGTTCGGTTTACTGACTAGTTATACAGATGCTAGGTACTGCACAATCTGCAGGTGACCTCTTTTACAATGCAACAAACTAACTTTTGATTCTTTTTTTAACATCAGCCTTCAATAATATATATTAGTTATGTGGCCTTTACTGTAAAGCTGCTCATTCATTCATGCAAATCTGTTCTCGCTGGAGGAGAAGGATTAGTAGGGTGGATGAAGTATGATTGTGGGAGCTAGGGGTACTAAAGATGATGTCAGCTTTGTAACCTGAGCCTGTGGCCAAACATTTCCTAAGGAAAGGAGAGATCAATCCATGGGTCCTATTACCCTGCCTGCATAGGTAATGTCATAAAATAATCCCAACTAGCAGTCTCTGGATGAAAGCAAGAGCCTACAGAGGATCAGAGTGAGAGAGGCAAGGAGAGGAAAGATGAGGAGAGGAGAAAGGAAAGCACTGTTTCAGATCTAGTTCACTTTTGAACTGGGTACTGTCAGTAGGAGGAAGGCAAAATTAAGCCATTTCCATGCTGATTACTGAAAGTTCCTTTCTGAAGTCAATACTACCTCTTTTGCCTTTTTTCATCACCAGCCTACTATGGGTATGTCATCAAAAGGATACTCTGAAAATGCCTCTGGCCTTGCCAACTAACAGTGTTTCCCATACATAGGTTGTACTTGGGCGCACCACCCAGGTAGATTGAGACCCGCCCAGGTAGATAACATCCGAATTACATTTTCTCCCAATCAACAATGTATTTTTTACAGCACACATAGACCAGTGGCCTCCAGCCCCTCCCCCTCTTGAAGTCGCGCTCTGCATGCATGACAGCATCAATGCTTCACTTCAGGCTCAGAGGCTATAGTTAATAGTTGGTGGTCTTGTCGCGGGACTAACTGTATTAACCAACCGTGGAAATGCCGTGGCAACACCGCTGTGAAAGTTCCCTGAACGTAATTTATCAGAGTTCGGTTGATACCCCTGTCCGCGGCAGTCTCCTCCACTCCATATCTTTATAATGGAGCTAACCGCTAACGGAGCTAATTGTTGCTAACTGAGCCTTCAGTTCTCATTCTCCGTGCCTGAATCCATTAACTGTATTTTATGAAGTTGGCTGTAAAAGTTTTAAACTACAACTCAGAGTTGTGTAGAAATCTTCAGATGCGATCTTAATGAATGCAATAAGGACATGTATAGTAGCCATAGACTGTATATTAATGGACAGCGCATGTGTGACGTCACCCATTGGTTTGTGGAGATCTGTTATCCGTCGTCGAGTTTGCTGTTACGGGCGCAGCCATCCTGGTTGCGGATGTGATGATTTTAGACGAGAGGGAGGAGCTGCTTACACTCTACATTACGTTACACACTTTTCACTGGCAATCACATCATAGCCACACCCTAAAACACCCCCTGCTTTATCACCGATTTTAAAATCAACGAGACCATAATTCAAAAAATGAACATCGTTCTGTATCGCAGAAGATTTAAAACTAGCGATTGAGACCATAAACTCATTATGAAAATGTTTACTGAGGTAATAAATCAAGTGAGAAGTGGGTCACTTGCTCATAGACTTCTATAGAAACCAACCTCCTTTTGCAACCGCACGTGTCGCCCCCTGCTTGAATTCAGATAGAATGCAGGTTTAAGGCACTTCCGCATTTGCAGCACTTCGCCGAACCGGATGCATTGTCCATTAAAATTAACAGTCTATGATAGTAGCCTACAAAACATAGATTAAAACACTTTAAAAAAGCAAACAATGATCTAACAAAAAAAAAAAAAAACTTTAAATAACCTTAGTCTTATATGATTTAACAGGAATTAGGAGAAGACAGTGTTAAGATTTTTAATAACAAGTAACTGTCTGTGTTAAGGTTAGGTTACATATAATAGCCTAATTGGTCTCTGGGTAATCAGGTATTTTATCTGCTTATAACATTTGACAAACCAACCAGATTTAATTGACAAAGCACATCATGGCTACACTTCATCTGTATCATCTTTTAGTCTGATATGTTTAATATTTAAATAGTTACTTATTTCGAAAGTATCTGTTAATGTTATGTAGCCTAGTCATTGTTTTCAATAAATAGTTCAAGTGATAAACCTTTGTTTGACTAGTTTTTACTGAACCCGGCCATCACAAGTAAATTCTCAACCTGTGGGAAACACTGAATAGTCATGCAAACATAAACCCCAACACACACACACACACACAGACTGACACACACAGTGCAGGTGAAACATAACACTGTCTTGCCCCTAGAGTACATACAAAAGTGATAGCAATGGCTGCTTTAGCTGGATAATAGAAAGAAGAGTACTTACAAGTTCTTATCTGTCTTTTCTCATTCAGCTTTCACTCTCCCTTTTTGGCTCTCCCCCCCCCCCCCCTCCTCAGCCCTGCCACTGCTCAGGTAGTTGTGTGCAATGGGAGAAACCTGAGGTGGATCCATTACACTCTCAGTTATTGATGCGGCTTTTGTGCAGGCTGAAGCTCATGCATGTGTGTGTGCACGTGCACTTGTCTGTCTAATAGAGTCAAAGTAGCTTATCAGTTGGCTATACTGAGCCATCAAAATATTCTTACCAGTCAAACCATTATCTACAGACGTCCAAGTAAAAACTTGGGATGAAGGAAGAAAGTAACGTGGGTATACATTGACTATGGAAAGTCAATGGTGCTTGTAGGAGAGAGAGCAGGGCTTATACAGACAAAGCTCTTCTCTAACTAGGTTATAGGATTTACTCTTTATCCATTAGTCTGGTAATGAACAACTGGCCTTTTATGACTTCCCACAGTTCTGCATGCTCCCCTCTCAGTATCTCTCGCTGAGTGTTCTTCCTATCAATCGGAGGAGGAAATTGTATATGTGTTGCTGTTGTTGAATAGAAAGCCTCATCTTCACAACAAGTACAAGAGGCAGTTGGTCAAAAATCACAAAAAAATAGAAGCAGAAATGCCAAAAAATGTCTTTAAAAAAAAAAGAAAGACGATCACTCAGTGACAGATACATGGCTAAACACAAGTTTGGGTAGGAGGTGAAATGTTTTTATTATATGGGTGAACTGACCCTTTCAGCTAATGACTACTTCCAATCATTATACACAAATGGAAAAAAGTCACTCCTTAATAAGCAAATAATATAATAATAATAATAATAATAATAATAATAATAATAATAATAATAATAAGCAAAGGTCATGTTGGCGCCAATGTTACGAGAAACTGCCAGGCTAACAAAGGATACTTAGAGTATTACTTACAGTATTTCAAGTGATGTTACACTTTCTTAACCTAGCTTTGGTCAGTTTGACTGAATGCACCTTGTGTAGCCGAGTGGTGTTCCACAGCCATTTTGACATGAGTGCACTACACTGGAGTCAGCAATAAGATGACTGGCTCAATAGCAGGCCTGCAGATTGCTTGTGTGTGTTTGTGTGCATGTGTCTTTCTCGCCCATCAATCCACAGCTGGATGGCTGCTTATTCTGACCTAAGGCTACATCAACTTCAGCGGCTCACTGTGGGAGAGGGGCTCCAAACCAACATCGATACACAGCATGCTGAGACACAGGGAGAATGACTGATTGAATGAAACCTTAGAGTGGTATTTGAGAGCAAAGCCTCTGACAACAACAGCTCAGTCTGTCAGCCTTCCAAACAGACAGAAAGCCCAAACACAAAGCTCCAAGGTTAGTAGGAAGAGGGAAAAAAGAGGTTTGTTTGAATAATGTCATCACTATTAACTGGGAGGTTAAAAAGGCAGACAGCTCACATATCAAATACATTGCAGTGTTCTGAGGGTTTAATGTTGTAATGTGCATGCAATGTTTGCTCTTTAAAACGTCTAATCTGTGCTTGCAGTATGGTACTGACTGCTGAAATACTGTAAATCTACTTGTGGCCATACATTTCTCTTTTGAGATATATTTAATTATTGACTGATATATTGATATTGATTGAATGATGAAAAAACCTTAACATTTCTGTTTCATTGCATTTTGAGACTGTAAAGGCTTAGTTTTAGGGGCAAAAGTTTTGGCATCATCCGCCAAACTTTTGCCAGCAGGGAGCTATGGGCGCTGCCGGGATTGAAGGGCGCCGTTCATCTGCATGTACCGCCCACGCTGCAGTGAAACAGAGCCAGTGGTTGAAACGTTTCTCTTTAATCAGAGCACATGCTTAATAACGTAGCAGAGCCTAAATATTTTTGGAAATTAACCACATAAACCAAGTAGGCAAGAAACAGAACTAAGTGACATGTTCTGTTTCAGTCGTCTTCTGCACACACGTCAAGGCCAAACCTACACTACACCCCCCTGGCACACACACAACAAATAGCGTGGTCCGAGAATAATAACAATAATAACTAATGCTGATGCATAATAAATACTGTTGGATTTATATTCCTTTCTGCATGGGTGACTTTTGGGGTAATGCTTGTAAAACAATAAAACAACATTGAAGCATTCAAATACCGTTTTGGAGGTTGATTACCATGGCAACAGTCGAAGCTTTGAGGCTTCAAAGCATTCGGGTCAGCCCTATTATCAACTGCACCGTTAATTTATGCCACAAAAGGTAGTACAAGATAACATTCATCAGTTTTTATTATTTTTCTCCCCCTCACATCATTCTCCAATATGCCACATTGAAAAAGTTCTGACAGAATTATCAGATTGCAGTTGAATCTGAAAAGAAACTTCTCAAACATATGCGCGCGCGCGCGCGCACACACACACACACACACACACACAAATTAAAGACTATCCCAAATCTGTGCATTAATGTCCACATACTGCTAAAAGTGGAATAATAAAGCATGTTACATTTGTTGTTGTGTGTCATAACTATGACAAAATTCAATCAGACTGGGACCAAAAGATTAGTATTTTTTTTTTTTTGCGCACAGCTGGTCTGGAATCACGATACTTTCCATCATCATTCAAGGAGGCCTTCTGCTACTCAATAATAAATTAATACAATTGATTTTACATTTTGTTTTCATCCATTTATTTGGTTTTCATTCAGTCCAGCTAGGCTTAGATCCTTATTAGGTTGTCCTCTTGTACTACTCAAGGAATCAGACCTTCGAGAATGCAATATTAATCCTGCCTTTACTCTACAATTATATCCTAAAGTGAGTTATCAATGCGATCATTTATGAACACTTTCTGAAAAGTTTTTTTAAACACTATGTTCAGAGTAGTTAACACTGATAGTTTGAGTAGTAATATTTCACTACTCATTTCACCACGGGTGTGCTAGGAAGAATTACAGTCTTTGTCCGGACACAGTGCTTGTAAATTATTTTTCTAGTTTCCATATATCTATTTTTAGGGGCAAATGCGACTGAAATACATGCACTGTAATGCTAGCCTGACATGGCATTTTACTTGCAATCGGGCAAGCCTTATTGTTAAGCCGTGTGTATAATACCAAAAGCTGGTTTAGTGCACTAAGCAGCACTGTACATTGGCAATAGAAAAATAGTGAGATGATGATCCAATCATCCTCTGAGAGAGGAATGCTCACCTGAGGATTTTAATAGGAAGATCAGACATGAAGCAGGAAGCCATCTAAGGTAACTGAGCTTGTATAGTGCTTGTCATCATCCTTTGTTGTTGTGCTGCCAGCTAACTGCTAGCCAGCATCACAGGGGACAGGCACTGAGAACAGACAGTGGGAGAGCGGTGATGCCCAAGTTCACACAGAGTGACAGCTAATGCCTTTTGAAAAAGTGACCACAGTGCTACCAAAGGGAGCTAGGGCATAGGCAGTGAAAAGTTCAGCCATCTCATCTTGGTTTACCATCGCTCCCCCTGCACTAATCTGACAGCCGCTGTACGCCAGCCTGCCTATTTCCTTCCATGCTCGCTCCTCCTCTTTATATTTATATTCAAATTTACTTCCTCACCTTCTTTACTGCATAAATTTTTTCAGCAAAAGAGCAAGTTTCCCTGTCTTTTGCTGGCGTTTCCCATAGGGGGTTGGACTGTCGTCTTTACCCGAAGATATCCGAAGCAAAACAAGTGTCAGCCAACTTGAAGCTTCGTTAACAGGCTCCGTCTTCGTTAACAGAAAACTTTTACAACAATTATGTGCATTCAAACTACCGCACATGTGTACCACCGGGATACATTGGTACAGATCGGAGAATATGCAGGACACTTTATTACAGACGGAATACTCAACACACTATGCAAGCTTCGCCTGCTACGGAGACCAGCACCTCAGACTGCGGTGTTGCCCGATGCCGCTAGCCGGGGAAAGGGACGACAGCAGTGTGCAGGAGTGGAGAGCAGCTAGGTGAAAAGCTAACGCTAGCCGGCCACCTGTTCCATCAATCCTGCTTGCAAGTGTCCACTCATTAGCCAACAAACTGGACTACATCCAACTTCAACAAAACTCCTGTGTTTTTGTTGTTGTGGAAACATGGCTGAACAACAGTGTACCGGACTATCCAGCTACCAGGCCTACTGCTCTGTCGCCGGATAAGAAGACTAGTGGAGGTGGGCTGTGTTAACACGGACAGGTGCAGAAATGGGGTGCTTGTATCCAACTAACTGCTGGTGGAGTTTGTGACCGTTAAATGCCGACCATTCTACATTCCATGCAAATTTACAGCTGTGTTTATACTCAGTGTTTACAGCCCACCAAGCGCTAAGTGCACTAAATGTAGCCTGTTTCGTATGTCGTTTTTATATAATGTTGTTTTTATATATTTTAAATGTTTAACACTACTTGAGCCACGGTGAAACATTGTTTCGAGTATATGGTTGAAATAGCAATAAAACACACTTGAGTTGACTGTCTCACTGTAGGTCTGTCTGTAAACAGTAGGCATGGCTTGGGAGTGGACTCAAGCAGCGAAGCAATGCATTCTGGGATTTGGTGTCTTTCATCCACATGAGCCAAAAACACATTTTCTGGCTTTTCTCGGCCTAGAAGACACCAATTTCAAAAAAAAAAGAAAAAAAAAGATCACATTTCTAGTACATACGTGACCCAATTTAAAGATATATTCATCTTTCCAATGGTGAAATATCCCTTTAAAGATCGCATTACTCTGAATGGTTGAAGTATGCCAAATCATTTTCTGGTAAATCATGTGACGTCATCATGCATTCTGACTAGCCTTGCATTACCTCAATTACTGCAGTGACACACACACAGCTCATTGAACTGATTCAAAGGTTACCTAAGCAAAATGGATTGAGTGTAGCACCACTGATTGATCAATTCATTGACTGATTAATTTTAGGGAGTGGTGCCACTGTTTCCAGTCTGAAAATGCTGATGCAGTGCAGTCACTTGCTCACAGCAGTCAGACCATATTGATTCATCCTTTTTTGCCACTGATGGAAAAGCAACTTGAGTGCACACCCACACACATACTGTAAATACAAGAAGATCAGTCCCATGTGCGCTGAAAAAAAAGCAAATATCAATTAATGTGATACAAATATATCTCTCATGCCATCTCTTCTTCTCTTCCCTCTCTCTCTTTGCTCACATTTTAGCTATCAGCCCCTCTAGATACTGACCCCCAATTTCGACTAACTGCGGAACGTCTGCAGATCCACTCCGGAACGGCGGCGGAATCAATAGCTTTCCATTAAAGTCAATGTGTGTATTTTCACTGACTGCGGAACGGCTGTGTCCCGACTGCGTCCCAGCTCCGGAGGAAATACGCAGAGCTTCTATTTTTGCCAGACGCCGGGGAGCTCTGCAGCAATTCAGCACAATTCAGATTGTCGAGCACAGAAACAAAATAAAATATCCTGTTAATTTTCAAAATAAAATACACCTTGCTCACGGCGGATCATATTTCCCTGCACTACACATTGAAAACACAGCACAGAGTTGTTTCCCCTCTACTCCTCTGGATGGAAACAACCTGTTGTTGGTTTTGTGGTTATAGTCTACGTGAATTCGTGAGATCTCGTGGGTCCTCGTGACTACAGCTGTCAGTCATGGCTGCTGCTGTTTCGCAACAAATCCGGACCTGGTGGGTATTGAAGGACGACGGAGCACAGAGCCGACACGCAGCGGAGACGATCCGCAGCCGTACTGAAGTTGGTGGAAATGAGGGGTGAGGGACTGCTAACAAGATGTTGCCTATTAGATCTTGGGAAGGTGGAAGTTTTAACTAAGCCTTTATAGCAGCTCGGCGATTGGAATATTCCCTTCCACCTCTCCAATAGTCAGCTAATTGAGGACAAGGGACTGATGATTAATTATCCCATCCCTGTGCACTGTTTACCTAAATGATCGCTGCTGATGAGAGGTGATTAAAATTGAACTGCCACTCATATTTAGGCTCTATGTCAAGCATTGTGCAGATGTGGTGATAGTACCTATTTTGTAACTCCCTTTACCATGGTTGGTGCTCATAAAACACTGCAGTAATTCTATTACAACATTAATATCACAAGGAATGAACAGAGAACTGCCAAGAACAGCTGAGAGATGATCGACATGTTTTACTCAGAGGGACATACTAAATACCTTTCACCTTTTACACAACTTATGGAATCTGTCTTGCAGCCATTTCCCAGATTACCACAGTAGTGTGTCTATCCAGTAATTAAATGCATCCTTTCTGGAATGTCATACCAGGCACACATATTTTATACTAAATAAAAGATATCACTATTTTTATAAATACATGTAATTCAATTTCCTATTTTAAACATAAACAGACTTATTGGTCTCTAATTGGCCTTCCATCTTCTTCCCATCTGCAAACATTAACATGTTGGCCCAAACCACAAGTCTCGAGGAAAGTGTGACCTGGCCCGTTTTTGGCCATTAGGCATTTGATGAATGTCCCCGGGAACACCACACAGGGAGGAACATGTCGTCCAAGCGGCAGGCAGCCATAATGACTCGCTGCAAGTCATATAAACAGATTAGTCATTTGCCAAACTGAACAGTGTCAAACTGTGGGTTACGCAACCCAAAGCGGGGAAAGACAGCCTGTGCTAGCTGCTTGTTTGGTTTACTTGGACCCATTATTTGAACATTAATGCTATGCATTTCATCTTTCGTTATTAGAAAATACCCTAGCCACATACACCTACGTCACCCGGATCGTTGGTCTGATTGGTTGAAGGACTATCCAATTGCCTACAGAGTCATTTGAACTATGCCCGTTGATCACGCCTCTTGTGCAGTAGAAAATACAGAGCAGACTCCCCAGACTAATGTTCAATCTTAAAAGACTGAGCTTGGTCTGGTGATAGCCAGACTATGTCCAACCTCCTGTCCCGCCAATTCTTTCCTCCATTTTTGTCTACTTCCTCTTACCTTTCACCTTCTTCCCCGTTCTCTTTTCTCAAGCTAAGCATCATAATTTGGCATTTGTTAACACAGCTAAATTAATTGTTGTCATTGAAATGGTACAGAGGGCTCACAGCAAGTAAAGTGTAACAGCTTTAACACAACAACCAAGATGTGGCAGGGTGGGAGTGTGTTGCTAGATGATGATGATGATGTCTGAAATATGTAAAGATGTCTGAGGAAGAAAAATCAAAAGGCAAAAAAAGTATAATTTCCATAATTCCCTTGTAACTCAACCTTCTCCATCATATAAACTTCACCAATAAGATCCACAAGGTCTTCAATGAAATAGCCTTGGTCATGCAAGTTGTTCATTAATTTACCAAATTCACAGTTTAACACACTTTACCATTATTGAGTCTATTCCAACTTTAATAGGCCTGGCTGTTACATAGCTCACAAACAACACCATCATTTGCAATCCACATCTTAGATTAGCCTACATGCAGATCCATTCCATTCAAGTGAACTCTAAATTGATTACAATCGTAAACATATTCACCCAGCTAAGCGGCCTTTTCTTGCTAAATTATGTAAAAGAATAAATAATATCGTCATTGTTGTGTTAACGATGTGCAAATTGACATTATCGAGTATTTAAATTACTTAGAAAAAAAAACAAAAAACTTCAAAACACGCATTGGAACGCTCCACATTCACTAATGTCAACAAAGATGTCGGTGCACGATTGTGCAGCGGCTATTAGCTCTCCTGTCGGTGTATATTTATACAAGTACTGCCACACTGAACTAATCAATATAGGACTACGATACAACACAGCCGTTACGAGAGCCTTCCAGGCGGCTCATAACATTCCGGAGGACATAGCCAGACAGGGCGCCCCGTGGATTGTTGTCGGCAGCTAGCAGGCCGAGCTAGCTACCGGCAGGATCGAGACAACAACTCCGGCAAGACCAGAGGAGGAGAACTGTGCATTTTTGTGAATAATGAATGGAGTACCAACAGCAAGATCGTTGCCCAGCACTGCTCATCAGACCTGGAAGCCCTGTCGGTAATATACAGGCCATTTTATTTACCACAAAAACAGAAAACTGCCATCTACATAGCACCCGATGCTAACGTTAGCACAAGTTTGGCTCACTGCTAACCATAGTGAACAAACTGCAGCGCGATCACCCGGAGAGGATACATATCGTAGCAGGGGACTTTAACAAGGCGTCCTTAAAGTCTGTACTCCCCAGCTTTTTCCAGCATATAGATTGTGCTACTAGAGGAAAAAACACACTAGACCATGTAGCATACTCTAACATCAAGAAAGCATACAGAACTACGCCTCTCCCTCACCTGGGCCAGTCAGATCACATCAAACTACTCCTGATCCCAGCATAAATCCCAGTCAGAAGGACTATACAGCTAAGTAGAAGGACTATCAAAACCTGGCCTGACACTGCCCTATCCCAGCTCCAGGACTGCTTCCAATAAGGACATGGTTGTGTGCAATATGTTACAGAACAGAGCCCTTTGTTTATTGTTATGATTTCATCTTGCTTGTATGCTGCACAATTTACATTACAGCAGAGGTGTACAACTGAATGTTTACTCAGAGTTCAATGTTCCTACACCAGTTCAATTAGTATTTTGTATGTCTTCGAATTGTTTTTACTTGAATACTTACAATTTAAAGAAAATAAATAAGAACTTTTCATTCAACATTGTGCCCATTATTATCATCAGTGATTAAGTAACTCAGACTTTTAAAAACACATTTTTAAAGGATATTGTCTAATTATCGTTATCGTCAAAAATAGAGATATTTTTTGTCCATATCGCCCACCCCTACCGTAGGGCCTTAAATGCTCGACATCCTCAGTGTGCAAGTGTGTGCGCAGTACTGCGCACTAAACCCAAACCACAGCAGTGTCTTGACAGTAGCCTCGGAAGTAGTCCCGACCTTGATTCTCCTCATTATACACACCCACATGCTCCACAGTACCACTGTTTCCAATCACTCTGTACCAAACCAATTGTAGGCCATTATGAGTGAACATATGACTGCGGCCACAGTGTGTGAGGCAGAAATGTGTCTTAAGCATATTTTGTGTGATCTGCCACATGGTTGGAATGCAAAGAAAACAGCTGGTGAAAGCAGCCAATGAGGAAATACAAAAGCAGAGAGGGCAAATGCATGGATTCCCTTACACATCCAGCAGCACAAAGAAGATGCCTATAAGAAAAGAAAATGCAGCTGAATGGAACTGTAAGGGAATAAGATGGATGGGCTGCGGTATATTATCTCAGAGTGATGTTATGCAGCACACACAGTTGATCAGGAAAGGCAAAGTGCTGTTTAGCTGATATCTGAGTAATGGAATCTGGAATGGAAAATCTGCATATATTTTTTCTTCAATCCTCAGGTGGCTATGCTAAACTATGCTAAACGGACAAAAGGCCAATTGAAATAAATGACCGTGCCCCAGCATTTTCAGCTGTAGCCAGCACCTGTGGGCAACTGCTGTACACTGTGTATGTGCAAGCATGGATATGTGCGAGTGTGACAAAGGGATCAAGAGAGAGATTTGGTGCACACCGATTGGTGCCTACATACTGGATTGAATTGGTGCCAATTACAAAAACAAATTGGGAATGTATACTTAACGCATGCATAGTACTTTCACCACAATATCTTTACTTGTTAAACACACAGCTACTCTCTGCTGGATAAACCACACCAGTTTTCAGGCTCCTTAAGTGCCCCAAGAGCTCAGATTGATGGAAGTATCTGACAGCGGTTAAACATTCCCAGAGATTTACACATCCAGCACTGAGGACATGTGCACACACACACACAAGAAAGCTGAAGAATGAATTTTGAAGCATAAACAGCTGCATTTTCTCCCACAAAAAAACACACGTCATCCCATGTCTGCCCTATCTTTAATCAAGTGCATGCACTTCTACATGCAATTCTTTCTGAGCTCCTTTCACAAATGTAGAAAAAAAAACGAGAAAGCAGTGTTGCGTTGGAACTCAGCGTGCCTCCAACATTAGACCATAAGGCCTGAGCTAATTCAATTATAAAGCCTTCACATACCAATGGGCAGCAGCTCTGCGAAAGGCAGCCTACACTCTGAGACATCCTTTCCCTGTAAACAAGAAAAGATTGTTTTCTGCCCACAGGCTAGGATCCGTGAATACTCCCTTACATCTACTCATACACAAACACATACACCTTTAGTCACTAACAGACAAGAACTTTGAGCACATCTACTATTGAACACACTGACACAAAGAAAATCCTACGGGCATTAAGATGGCACACAGGCATACAGCAGCAGAAACACACACCTGAGTAAGATGACCCTGAGTTCAGAGAAGAAACCAATGAAGCATATATCCAGGGATGACTGACCTTTTAATTTGGCACCGCTGGGCATGTTTTATGTTCAAGATGTTGCTTGTCCAGTCATGACATCACTGATGAGCCACCACAGCTGAGCCACTAGGTTTGAGGCACTGAAATGCTCTCAGAATCCTGCTGTGTGTGTTTTACGGTAACTCCAAATACACTCTCACCTCGGATCTAAAGCCAATCATTGTCCTAAGAAGTAGCTCGCTCCTAATCACTTAGTTTTTAGTTATTTCAGACCTTCCACACCTCCATGCAAAAAGGATGCCGTTTATTAATTATTTTATTATTACACAAATAAGCACACATTATGCCACTTAGCACATCCAGTGCTAAGTGGCAGTGTGAATTACACTGCAGCAATGAGTGATAAAGTCATGAAACCCAAACTGATACTCACATACTGTACTCAGTGAGAGTTCCCAGGGTTGTTTTAGGTGATAAAAAACATGGCTACTACTTTGGACAGATACGAAATCTGAAAATTACACAATTTTACATAATGCACTATTTTACATTTTCCACACAGTTTAACAAAAGCAGCAACCTACGGTGCTGAAAAATGTGGGTAGTTGTTTGCTCAGCCAAGCAAAGCCCAATTTTGTATTGTGAAATGTATGTTTAGTAGGGACTCAAATATTTGACTATTCAGATATTCGTTTGTTGGGTAGGTATTTGATTTTCAATTTTAGGATTTGAAATTTTTTATTTTTTTTTTGTCGGGATTAAGCCTCAAGCTAAATGTCCGCTACCGTTCCTTCGCAACCGGTAGGAATCAGACCGGATTAGAACGCAAATTGCGGTTCCTCATTTCGGTTCCACTTAATTGAACTGAAATATTCTCCCTTTGTCGCTCCGAAATGGACGTATTGTAGTTGTGTGTTAGGTCACTTAGGTTTACTTATTATATATTTAAGTACTTTAAAACGTTAATATATTGTTAAATTTAAATAAAAAAAATAAAAAATCTATAAAAGATTCATAATTTTTCAGTTTTTGAAGAATCGGTTTAGGAATCGGAATCATTTTAAAAGTACCGGTTTGGCATGGGAATCATAATAATCCAAACGATACCCAACCCTAGCCAAGAACAGAGAAACGTTGACGCGAGCAGTCTGATGTGTGTAGAGGTCTGTATGGTTATACTCTAGCCTAGTGTTTTCAGACGATTTGTTATAAAAGGTAAATATAGTACGGCGTATGACGTACTGTCCAGCAAAAACGCAGGTCTTTCCATTTATTTTGAATGCCTGCGACAAAACGTTGAGACCGATTCAACTTTTGATGAAACGCAACCCAACGTCACCCTGCGGTGGACAATCATGTAACCAGCGATCACACTTGTCAGTCTGTTTTGAGGCGGTGTGAGAGTCCCGTACAGTGAACAGGAAACATCACTGCCTCTATCGCTGCCACAAGAAAGTTTTAAACACTATGAGGGTAAATAACGAAACACAACCACTGAACTGCCAAGGAGTTTCTGTAACAGCAGCTAGCTGTTCCCTGCAACAGCAAAGCACAGTTGCTGAGTCTCTTTTCTTTCTCTCTTTTTCCATGAAATGAAGCTGCCTTCAAGTGCAGCCGGAAATGTTGAGATCTATAAATGATCTGACAAAAAACAATAATTCTGAAATATAAAGTCTACTTTTGCTACATAGTCCAGTCATTTTATGAAAAAAGGTTGAACAAATTGCAACAGAAGCAAACTCAACTGATTTTGTATCCTCGATATGTCCTGAGTAAGGAAAAAAAGCCCCGAAGAATCCCATTAGGGGAAAGTTTCGAAAAAGATACAAATATAGCCTATTCATGTACGCCTATTCATTCTTTTTATCACGTGAATAGGGTAAAACTTTTAACCTTTAGATATCACCATGAAAATTACTGAGTTGATTATTTACATCAAGACAAAACAAAAATGTATTACAAGTTTTATGAAATTGTTAACATGGGCAAACGGTGCATAATCGAATTACGTATATGCTAATTTGCATAAATACGACAACGGCTCTAAACATTGGGTATAGCCAGGTGAAAGTGTCTTGTTGAATCTTGTTGACATCTTACAGTAAAAGACTTAATGTTAAGGTCTGAATGCAACCCTATAAGGCTACCCATGAGCATGAATACATATAGGCAGGAAGCAGTACTTTAAACCAGCCTTTATTAATTATTATTGCAGAGATGGGGTTTGGGGCTGGGTCCGTGGGACTGTTTCTGGGGGATGAGTCTGAGGGAAGAACAGGAGACAAGGGTAAGGAGAATGCAGAAGACAAAAGGTAGGTCCTGTTCCCCATCTCTGCAATAATAATCTTGTTGCAATTTGTTCAAGGTTGACCTCCATTTTGGCTTAAAATGACCGGACTAACATTGGGGGGTTAAATAACACAACAGGACATCACACAAATACACAAATGGGCCACTTAAGGGACACCGGTACCACCTGCTCATCCTTGCTCTCTCTTCTCTCCAAGAGCGAGTTGACACCCACACGACGCTGCAGTGCCCACATAGCCCCGCTTATTTTCATTCACTCACATTGCTATCTTGTCATCACTCATTTAATTTGCTCCAGGTGAATTTCTGCGACTGGTTTTGGTTGACAAACAGCAGGAGTGCTGTTTGAAAACACTTCACATTTAAGGGAAAAATGAACAAGAAAAAGCAAGGGATACAAGCAAACTACAATCATTCCGCTGTTCTCTGCTAAAAGCCATGACAAGAAAAGTCTTATTTGTCATGTTATAGCCTTGTTATATCATCTTTCAATAAAAATAAAAAAACATTTATGCTCTCAATGTTGTGTAAATGTTTCCACATGGTATAGAAAATGGTATCTAATAAATATTTTTCAAGTGCCAAGCTCAATAAAAACACCATTTTAAAACTATTAGCCCTACAGGTGCTGGTCATATAATTAGAATATCATGAAAAGGTTGATTTATTTCAGTAATTCCATTCAAAAAGTGAAACTTGTATAATGTATACATTCATTCCACACAGACTGATATATTTCAAGTGTTTATTTCTTTTACTTTTGATGATTAGAACTGACAACTAATGAAAACCCCAAATTCAGTATTAGAATATTGTGACAAGGTTCAATATTGAAGACACCTGGTGCCACACTCTAATCAGCTAATTAACTCAAAACACCTGCAAAGGCCTTTAAATGGTCTCTCAGTCTAGTTCTGTAGGCTACACAATCATGGGGAAGACTGCTGACTTGACAGCTGTCCAAAAGACGACCATTGACACCTTGCACAAGGAGAGCAAGACACAAAAGGTCATTGCTAAAGAGGCTGGCTGTTCACAGAGCTCTGTGTCCAAGCACATTAATAGAGAGGCGAAGGGAAGGAAAAGATGTGGTAGAAAAAAGTGTACAAGCAATAGGGATAACCGCACCCTGGAGAGGATTGTGAAACAAAACCCATTCAAAAATGTGGGGGAGATTCACAAAGAGTGGACTGCAGCTGGAGTCAGTGCTTCAAGAACCACCACGCACAGACGTAAGCAAGACATGGGTTTCAGCTGTCGCATTCCTTGTGTCAAGCCACTCTTGAATAAGACACAGCGTCAGAAGCGTCTCGCCTGGGCTAAAGACAAAAAGGACTGGACTGCTGCTGAGTGGTCCAAAGTTATGTTCTCTGATGAAATTAAATTTTGCATTTCCTTTGGAAATCAAGGTCCCAGAGTCTGGAGGAAGAGAGGAGAGGCACAGAATCCACGTTGCTTGAAGTCCAGTGTAAAGTTTACACAGTCAGTGATGGTTTGGGGTGCCATGTCATCTGCTGGTGTTGGTCCACTGTGTTTTCTGAGGTCCAGGGTCAATGCAGCCATCCACCAGGAAGTTTTAGAGCACTTCATGCTTCCTGCTGCTGACCAACTTTATGGAGATGCAGATTTCATTTTCCAACAGGACTTGGCACCTGCACACAGTGCCAAAGCTACCAGTACCTGGTTTAAGGACCATGGTATCCCTGTTCTTAATTGGCCAGCAAACTCGCCTGACCTTAACCCTATAGAAAATTTATGGGGTATTGTGAAGAGGAAGATGCGATGTGCCAGACCCAACAATGCAGAAGAGCTGAAGGCCACTATCAGAGCAACCTGGGCTCTCATAACACCTGAGCAGTGCCACAGACTGATCGACTCCATGCCACGCCGCATTGCTGCAGTAATTCAGGAAAAAGGAGTAACTAAGTATTGAGTGCTGTACATGCTCATACTTTTCAGTTGGCCAACATTTCTAAAAAATCCTTTTTTGTATTGGTCTTAATATTCTAATTTTTGGAGATACTGAATTTGGGGTTTTCATTAGTTCAGTCACTATAGTCAGTTATAATCACAATTAAAAGAAATGAACATTTAAAATAGATCACTCTGTGTGTAATGAATATAATATACAAATTTCACTTTTTGAATGGAATTACTGAAATAAATCAACTTTTTCATGATATTCTAATTATATGACCAGCACCTGTATATCCAGCCACTGAAATTATAGAATAATGATAAATAACAGCAGAAAACGGAGATGTTTTATGTCATGCAGAATTAAATGATGGTTCGGTATGCCCTGTGACCCAAACACGTCAAAATAGTCTGTCGACTACTGGCATACGTGGAACAGAAATTCTGGAGCGCAAGTTTCACCCGTAATGTTTTGCCAGCACACTAGTTGTTGACTATCAGCTGCAGCACGCTAGTCAATGAAGCCCGGTTAGTCGGGTTTGTCAAGCTCAATGGACAACGATTTGTTTCAAACTGTATGCCGACATCGTTCAGCTGAAGTCGGAAGGCGAGTCCTTCTCCCCACAGCGTTGAGGCAGCCTCCCACTGCAGATTCGGACTACAATGTGCCTTCATGTGAGCATTTTAGTCAAGTCTGTTGTGTCTGCCCTGTATAAATTAGCGTAAACTTCAGCCAAATTCAGCAATTATCAATAGATCAGAGTCTTATGATGGAGAATTACTGACATGACAATATTCCAGTATTTGAGTGCCTTAACGGTTACATGAATTATGGCCAACGAACCACTGTTGAATGTTTATACTTTTCGAAATATTTTTTTTCTTCTTTTTCTGCACTTTTATTTTCCCATTGTATTGAAGACATACCGAACCCTGACCCAAAAACAAGGTACATACCCAATTGTGAATTTTGTATACTGACGTCTACTCCCTAAATAACTGCTGGCATAAAAGTAAAGCCCATTACAGGTTACAATTTATGTATCACTCAGGCAAAGGATAGGCTACCTTTATTGAGAGGGTTGCTTTTTCAAACATAAACAACAATAACACCACCTGCTACAGCTCCAAACCAATGCAATAAAAAATAAGGTACATCCACAAGGTATTTTTACTTATTTTGCCTGGGACCGTGTAAGCATGCACAAACAGATAAACAGATTGTTTTTTTGACATTTTGCCTAACTAAAATTTGGAGAGAAAAAAAATAGTATTCATGATGCAGATTTTAGTGAACCAACAGTTGCAAGCATAGTTTCAACTTTATTGTGCATGGGTCTAATTAGCCACAACTTAAACACCCGTGCATTTACCTTCTTTTTTATTTTTTATTAATAGGCTAGTTTTCCCTAATACACAACGGTGAAGTTTTGCACCACAGGTATTATAGTAAACGTCTTAATGCTGTTCATAAAAGTCAGCATGTCTTAAAAATGAGAACACTGTTATTGCTCTGGACATTATTTTTCGTTGTTCAATATGACGCCAACTGTGTCAATAAGTCATATTGAACAAAATGGCGCTGTTACGCTAAAAACTGGCAAACTTGACGACTCTGTGGAAGAAATTGATTTTCTTCCACTACAACTCCCCAAATCAATTGCAATTTATTATAAACACACAGGTCTGTTTATCTTATCTTTATCTTAGTCTTGATAAAACAAACACTCACCACCACAAGTTGACGTGCTGCACCTTTGTATTCTCCAGCTCCGTTTTAGCAAACGCCATGTTCTTCGAGCTTCACGTTCAAAACAATTAACGTTTAAGCTAACAATTTAGGCACTTAACACCGAACATTTCGCACTTTAGCCTACTGTTTGCTCGTACAAAATATATCCGATAATTCTAAACTCTTGCTGCATCCTCCTTCATAGTTTGGCCAAACGTTACCGTATTTTTTAACTTTGCATTTGTTTGCGTCACCTTCCAACCACCGCTGCCCGTGCCAAGTAAACCAGGGCAGAACCAGGTCATGGGGGTCTCCACTGTCTTGAGACGTCAGGTGCATAGGTGAATGTGGGACTGTACCATTCTGGGACTGTGGGAGGGGCTGCTCATTTTGGCAGCTAATGTACCATCACAGCTACTAGCCAGATTCCTATAACATTCATAATGGTCTTACCTGGTCCCAGGATGACCAATTGATGTTTCATCTAACATTACACCAAATGTCCCTCTTGTTCAAAGGCCCATTAAAAGCTATTGTGCATACTTTGTTTTACTCTGTTTTTTAACACCTCATAGCTTCCTTCTATTGCTGATCAAATTATAACCTTTTTATATAAAAAATAAATCTCATTGCTGGATTTAAATAGAATTTGCAGTGGATGTTCATGGTGAACAATAAGATGAGCAGTCTCTTTATTGCATTTCAAGTTACACAGTGACATAATGAATACAGTAACCTGACAGAGAGAAATAGCCCATGTTAATAATTCTGCAACTCTGTTATTTTGTTATGCATCCGCTGGCAATGCCATGCTATCAGTCAATCTTGTCAGAGTCTTGTCAATTTGATCACTCAACTTGAACCAATGCATATTTTAAGTGATCCACTGTGCTTAAGAGAAACATTTGGAAAGAGAAAGAATGAAATCAGAATATGGTTTCCTGCAATTTAGTTTTTACAACTGAACTGAACTATGCTAGCCAGGGAAAGACGTCAAGGGAGATATAGCTCTTAGCAATTTCAGGCTGGCAAGCAGCCCACAGCTAGCTCTGACATACCCAGTCCTCTGCCCCTCTCTCAGGAGTCAGAGGCAGAGAAACGGCCTAAAGGGTTGTGAAAGCTATGCTCTCCAGTAAGCAAAAATATGTTTAGCATTCAAGGTAAAGGTCTCTGTCTCGAGATTTAGTCTTTTTTTTCTCTCTCTTTCGCTGTCTATGCTCGCTGTCCTTGCCTCTAATACTTAGGCGTGAACATAAATATGTGTGATATGTTCCTGCTCACGTTGCACTTAGAGGCATATTCCGTGCCCTCTTGGCATCTTATTGTCTTTCCCGTCCCTCCCTACTGGCCCTCCTCCGTCTCACGTCTCCTCTTATAGGAATGGATGATAGCTGCATTCTCTTCCCTCCTCCACATTACTTCCCACAACTGCCCCTGCACCCTGAAGCACACCATCCCATCTCTCTGTGGATACTTCCCCCTGAGTTCACAGGCTGCCTATTTGACGCAGTACAGTCAGTGAAGCATATGAATGAAGGATGGGATGCTTTGGTAGCGATAGGCCAACCGAGGAGGTAGGCAGGCAGACAGAGCGGAAAGGAAAGCCTTAACCCACATGTGGGATTCATCTGGGTATTAGGATTACCATGGGACATTTCTCTTCACTAACCTGTAAGGCTGGGATATCATACAGAAATTATAGAAAGCAGAGCTAAAACTCTAACAGACACAATTTGTGCCAAGAGCTCAGGGGACAATTTAAACCTACAAAACGTAACTGAATTGCACATGAGCCCCAGCCTGAAGGACTATTTGATTTCCCCCCCCCCCCAGGAAACGACTGCTAGAGGTGAATTTTTTATCCACCTGTTTTCCTTAGTCCATAAACAAATGCATTAGACATTCCCAAGACATTAGTAAATTCATTAAAACAACAGGGGGGGGGGGGGCGATGACCCCTCCTTCCAACTGACAGACAGCTGAGGTGAGCCAATGTCAAACCACAGGTTGCTCTCTGCACCCTCACCAAAGCTCATGTCCTCTTTGTCTCTGGATGTCTCTTGTTCAGGGAGACTCTTACTGTGTTAAGTGGAAAGAGAATCTTTTTTTCTCGCCCTCTTCATCACCTTCCATTCCTTCCTGTCTTACCAAATCATATCTTCTCCTCCTCCAAACATTATTCCATGGGCCAATGGGGTCCCATTCTCTCCTCCTTTCTTATTATTATCATTTCTCTTTCATCTTTACTTAATTTCTCCACTTTATACACATCCTTTCCCTCTGACTCAACATATGAGCCGAGACCAACATTGATTTGAAGCTGCCTGTGAGCCTGACTGACTGCACTTTGCTCCTTGTACTGTGCAGCTGTGTAGCTGCACACTGGTGGCATAACTACTATCCATAGTTAACACATGCACACACACAAACACACACAGATTGGGTTACTGCAGCAGACTATGAAAGATGATGAACAATGATATTGTCCTTTATGAAATACATGTATTCACTCAGGAGACACAAGGAGAATACATACATGTTGATGTTGTTGCCCAAAAAACCTTGTACATAATCATTTTTGTTCATTTATGCGTTGAGAAAATTCTCCAACAATTGACAATGTCAAATATGCATTGCAACGAAGCTCAGTGCAACAGCATTTTTCACAGTTTTTGAACAGTTGACATTTTTCTTGAGCAGTTGACATTTTGGAGATACAAGGTTACATACAAGGTACAGCAGCACACACAGCACAAACATGAATGCCACTTTAAATGCCCCCTTGTCTTCGCCTCCTTCATACCCTTTCACCTCTCTCTCTCTCTCTCTCTCTCTCTCTCTCTCTCTCTCTCTCTCTCGTTGTAACACCCAGCAGCTGTCCCGCGCCGTGTCGTGGCCTATCAGGACCATCTGTAGCGATGGTGCCACATCAGCATACTGACTTTACCCTTCCTTAGGTCACAGGTGGTGCTGGGGGACATCAACAGGGCACACACATGCACACAATGTATACACATATACTGATATGCATATTCATTCATATTCATATAAAACTTTTTCTAAAAGGACATATAAGCACTCTAAAGGATGTGACCATTCTTGCTGAAACAGGCATTGCTGGGATTATAAGTGGGATAAGATAAGATACCTTTATTTTCATTGCATGATACATACAAGAGATTCAGGTGTAGTACCTGAGACAGTGCTCAAAATACACCATTATCTAACGTCTCAAATTTACACACATTGCACAACTGCTATCCTACGATACTTCATAAATCACTATTTCCTTACTGATACTTACTTCCTTACTTCCTCCTTAAAACCTCCAAAGTTGCACATGCCATCAGTCATCTATGCACTTCAAAAGACCTTACATAAATACTCCACAGGTACCTTAAGTGCACTGAGAGGCTTGGGCTTAACACTCAATGACCTCATCACTACATTTACACCATGACCTGACGCAAAACCAGCGGCCCAAACATCAAAGAGCTCCAGTCAGCAGTTGTCGGCCTAAGCCTCTATTATGCCGGTCTCAAGTCTGGCTTGGTTTAAAAAAAGAAAAAACACAAAGAAAGAAATGCCAGACACAAAGCAAGAGTATGGTAAGGGAAAAAACAGAGGGGTGGTGGGAAGAGGTGGGGGAGAGGACAACGTCCTGCATAGTCATCACTAGGAGGGCTGAGAGCTGTAAATCAGACATAATCATAGTATTCCACAAGGGCCGCAAGACCTTCCCACAGGCTTCATACAAGTCAATAATTAATAAAAACAGCAGCTTAAGCCAATACTAACCCACCCACCCACCCACACACACACACACACACACACACACACACATAAACAGCCTTTGTAATGTATTTAGAAATAGGTCTGACTGGGTCGTTTAATGTTTTTTTCCTATCTGAACCATGCCATTAATTTCTGCAACAGCATCATACAAGTATTGTAAGTAATGTTAGGAAGGTAAACAACAACTTAGCCAAACCCCACTCTGAACTTGAGGGAGAAAAAGACAGAAAGTTAGAGGCAGAGAGGGAGAAAAAGATTGGAGCACAGTTCAGATGTGTGCAGTTTAAGTCCCCCTTAACACACACACATACTAAGACACACACATACTGTACACACCTCTAATCCATCATAAAAAAGCCAGAGCAGCAGTCCTTCTTCAGGGAGCTGTCGGGGCTGCAGCAAGAAACTCAGAGTACACACCATGTCTATGGTACACACACACTCACACAAAGTGAGAACTGCGCAGGTCTGGAGAGTGTGTGGAAAATAGGGGCTGAAAGAACAGCTCCTCAGTGCTACAGTAGAAAAAGGGGTGGGGAAAGAGTGAGCAGCGGTCCAGGATCTGGAGCTATCCAAGGTGCTGAAATCCTCTCACTCCCTCAGAAACAATTAGCTGGAGAAGAGATGGGAGAGTGGAAGCAGAATGGGCTTAGGAGAGTAACTGTCCAAGGCAATGAATCAACAGCATGGCTCTCCTTTCGGCACTGGCTGTATTTACTTATACCTTTGATATGCAACTGAGTTTTCCTGCTGACTAAGGCTGCTGACTGAATAATCCTGTTCACGGACAGAATGGACCACCTGGAAAAAAAAACTAAAAACTAAAAAGGTGTAGCTGCCCACATATTTGATTTATATACATTTTGTTATTTGATACAAACTAAAAAAAGCAAAATATGAAACTAGGATGAAAAACATATTAGCAAACAATAAAAGTAACTCACTACAAATACTTGTTGGCCTTGTTGTATACTTAACATACAACATTAACATTTTTTTCAATATGTTATATAACCTAAAATATAAAAGTATATAAATAACATCAACAATGCTCTTCTAGTTCATGAATACGAAATGTCATGGTTATTCAGTCTGAGCAATACAGAATATTATAACATTGGAAAAAAAACTGCTTCTATTGCCAAAGTGAAAGTGGGTGACTGGAAGTGAAGTTCAGATAGTGTAAATGCAGAAATAAAAAGACACAGTGGACATACTTTACTTTCCATTAATACTGTACTGTGTATTGACTCTGTGAAAAAGATTTATATTTAAAAAGTTGGTTTCATGTTCTCCACAGCTGCAATGATGAAATATGAGTGCAACTGTTTACACTGGGCAAATCGATGTTGGGAGTTTTGTAACACAAATTATAGTCTAAATTCAATTCATTATTGATATCTACCCTCTCCTAACATCTAACATCTATTTGTGAGACACTGCATTTTACAGCTAGAGAGAGAAAAATGATCTAAAAATGTTAAAAGTATTGACATTTTCTACAGAAATGGAGTTTAAATCCTAAATGTCCCCCTCTTTAGAGCATGTCAGCTATATTATGCATCGTTTAAAGTTAAGAAGTTAAAAGTAAAACATCTTTGTGCAATATGGAAGTAAGTGTAAAACCCAAGGTTCGCGACTAACCCATCTGCCTTTGTGATTCAGGGAGACCACAGCCCTGTTCTACAAATATGGCTGAACTAATTCATGCTGTTGTCTGTCTAAAATAATCCCATTTATTCTCATCTAGCTAATTAGGTTATTTGAAAGCAGTTTCAGAATTTATTTGAATAAAGCTGTCTTGAATAAAAGTGTACTCTTATTTTGAAATAACATCTCAAACTGTATATCATGTTATATATTTTATCCTGTATAAATATAAGTAACTCCTAATTACAAAAATGTAGTTGTGATAAATACACCATCAGGTCATAATGATGAGCATGTTTTCATCTAAAATCATATTTATATCAAGACTCATAATTGTAAATCTAAGAAAGTGAGCCATTTGTATCTGGAAATTCAAACCAGCTTTGAAAACCCCCAAAATTTAGACTCATGTCAAATCGTTAACATTGTAATCTGGATAACATAGTTATGTATGCACAAAGAACGGGGCCCAGAGTGAGAAAGCTGAAACAATGCATGTGAGTAGAGAACTGTCCATGGTACTGAATTGACAGCAGCTTAAAATACACTGGCAAAGCCAGGAGCTGTCTGTGAAGTATGTGGTGCTGAAGTGTGCCAGTGGGCCATGTGCACAAAGCATGTCCTTCCTTGATGGTCATGGAGTCCTCGCGGCTTAACCCACAGTGCTTCTCGCACCCATTGTTTCTGGTTCAGCTCTCGGGCTCTGAACCGGAGAGGGTGGAGGTGGCAATGCACTGTGGGATGTGCCACGAGAGCTTAATGACATCAAGGAAGGTCACTGAAATTCTTAGACGTAACACTAAGCATTTCAATTTAAGTAGTAGATGGAGGAGATCTGAACAAAGATACATAAATGAATATTATTAGGAAAAGTGTGAAAAATATTCTAGAGATATTCAATGTTTGGGCAACGGTTAGGGTTGTTTTTACCCAATAAGTAAATTATCTGGGGTCTCTCAAATCTTAAATAAAAAGTTTGTTCTTAATGTTTAATCGGCGCTGTCTCACCGTCACATTGTCCGCTACGGAGCGCAGGAGGAGGAGATGGCCCGACTGCATGGAATACAGGATAGCATCAAATACCCTAGCATTAGATAATACTGCATAATAATACAGATGTTAAGCTTGCGCAATCATTATCCTCGTTATCAGTCCGAACTTTAATACTGTTTGTGACAAAATCTGCATGAAGAAAAGTGTGTTTGCCTATTAGACTTTCGTTTTCAAATTGTATCTCGGGGTGGGGGATAACACTAGTTGATGCTGTGATTTTGGCAAGGTGTTAACAATCACAAATTGTTGTAAACACATAAATACTGCGGTGACCCCCAATGCCTAATGCTGCATGATGGCACTGCTGGCAATGCAGGCAGGCTACGCCAATGGAAGAACCAGGAGAGAAAGAGGCTTCAGGGACCAAGACTATTTAAATCCCCTAAAGCTGTGCTCTTGGATCTATGTAGTAATGAATTGGGTCCAGTAGAGAGGGCAACGTGCCGGAACCGTGCCATCCCGGTCCAAATACAGGTCTTCGCCACTCTGGGGGTAACTGGGCCACATAGGTTTGACTAAGTCTTATAGATTCATGGCTGATGGCAGAGCAGGGTTAGCGAGTGAATAGTGGGTAACTGGAGCAAAGTTGCCTGGCAGATCCATGGAGAAAATGGCTTGACAAGAGAGAGAGCTTTCGATCGATGATGCTCTGAAGAAGTTTGACTTTGGTGGGACTGACTTTTCAACACATCATCTGTGCTTTGGAAGTCTGAGGTCTGCTGGGTTCCTATGATCTGCCTGTTTGTCTTTTTCTCTCTCTACTCCATTCTTGTTTTCTCTCTTGATTCCCTGTCAGCCTGGGAGCTATTCACTGTGACTATAACTATATTCTGACTTAATGAACTTAATGCTTGTGTTTTCTGATCTACATTAACCTTTTTGTTTGTCTTTCATTGTATACAGTCATTTGTCATATTGCACTTCAAATGGGAGAAACTGGCACTGAGAGAGTTCATACCTCAAAATTGGGTAAAAATTGCAGGGAAGGTTTTAGTTTATCCCTGTTCTTAAAATTCACATTGTGTTGTCTGCAATTTTATGCAAACTTAGCCCAAACAAACGTCAAGAAATCTTGTATTGAGTCGTCCATTTTGGAAAAAGGGTGACAGGCCGCAGCATTGGTGGAAAACCCTGACATATTCCCAGGGATCCACTCTCTGCTGCTAATACCATCTGTGACACACACACACACACACACACACACACACACACACACACACACATGCACATGCACGCTCTACAGCTTGCTTTACACCAGGGGCCATGTCAAATCGCAGAGTTATTCCAGGGACTCGTTGCGGAATGGGAGGCACATGTCACCATACATGCCAGTCCCCAAACACCCAGGCCAAATGGTGTATGACACCTGCTTGGAAGAGAGGGAAAACACTGATGAATCCTGGACTGCTCCATTTGGAAATGAGAGAGAGACAGAAAGAGGGAGAGAGACTTGGGAAGCTGGTAAGTGCTAAACCCCCGCAATTAGCACCATTGATGGGAAGAGTGGCTCTGATCCCAAAACAATTAGATCTGGTCTTATTTAATTTGTGGGCCATGATTTAAGAGGCTGCAGCTTTGGACATCGTCAGACTGTTAAAACTAAACCAGAAGTGTTCTAAAACACTGATGACATTATCATAATATTGGCTATAATAACATTGTAGGTTGTATAACAACAAGACACTACAGCTTAGCATCTGTGAAGTACAGGCTGTGGTGTTTTTGCACCACACTTAAACTGTCCAAAACCCATTCTGTCCAGTAATGTGACTTTTTTCAACGTGAGTCATGATAACTATTACTGCTCAACTCAACAGCTCCTCTTGTTAAACAATTCAATACTGGTTGTGGTGGAAATAATCACTTTTTGTGTGTCAGAGGATCTTTCCTGGGAAATGGCGGGAACATTGAAATCATATGTTCTGTATCACTATTGTGCTATATCTGTTATATAGTTGATCACAATAGGCAATAACATTACTGTAAAATGTATTTATTTATTATAATGTCTAAAATCTAACTAGTAGGGGATGGGAGTTTTGCATTGGGTTGTGTAGGAGAAAAACCTATGCAGCCTATACTAGCAGTGCACTGAACAGCTAAGAATGTGCAAGTATGGAGAGGGACACGGTCCAAAAGACTAAAGAAAAGGCTGCACTGCATCAGAGCAGTTAGTTAGCAAGTCTCACTAAAGCTATCTGGATGGATGGTTGGATTGAAACGGCTGGACTGAGATGGAGGGAGGAACGGATGGTCTGTGACTCTGCTCTCCCTCTCTCTCCTCCCTCATTCTCCCTCCTCCTCCTCTTTTCCTCTTATATCATGTAGACACATTCAGCCTTCATGTCTCTACTTTTCCCCTTCAAACTGTGAAAGCCAAAGTGGCACAACGGCACAAATGTGACACAGGCCTCATTTGCCCCTGACAAACAGGAAAATGGCACACACAAAAAATCTGCATCAACGCAAGATATGCCTTTAAAACTAACATTTGGAGCAGGACATATGGTGCAAGGAAAAATTAACACCTTAGCTATCAAACAATCAATTTGTTCCACCACCAAAAAGCAAAGAAAATGTGGAGGAAATGCAGTTAGTGCATGACAGCAAGACACATAACAACTATAAAACTAAAATAAAGCTAAATGTGATTGAATTTGAGTGCCCATTTCATTTCTGTGTTTCTCTTTTGAATCACAAAATGGTGTCAGCAGTCATCACTCAAATGTGCTTCTCTATGCCTGGCTCATTACAACTGAGAAAATAGTGCTGGTTAATTGTTTGACCCTTCCTGCTCAACCTATGTCCTTGGCTGCTGAGAGTGCTCGACCTGAGAGTTCTATGGGATAAATGGTGGCTATTCCCACACTCTGCCCTGTGGCTGTCTGCAAACAGAGTGCCATCATATCGGTGACAAGAGAAGCCTGATGAAGGTACGCTGGTTGCACAAACCCAATGCAGACCCCGGCAGCAGCAGCAGCAGCTCCACCACCTCTCTAAAAGGACCCATTGTGCCCCGCCAAAGCCTTTCCCTCTCTACAGTGAAGTGGCCATTGTGGCTCGCAGAATAGCCATCCTCTCCATTGCCTGGCGAGCAAAGTGCTGCTGTGATGGGGCTGAGTGTGGGCGCTGTAGACAGTATCTCAATAGCATGACCCCCATCAGCCCCCGAGTGCCCCCTGCTGCTTGGTCCATTCTACCCACAGGTGGGGAAAATCCAGACATAATTTCAGCCAGTGAATAGAGTGTAAGAAACAGCTGCATTCTAGTATTGGAAATAGCTACAATTCAGAATGAAGCTTGAGGTGGAGTTGTGCGCTTGGGACTTTTTTAGCATGTATGGGTCAAGTTTGGACAACTTGTATTGATTTGGCTGCAGGGGTGGTTCCCTTTAAATATATTCCTGCATGACAGGATGGACAAAAGCCTTATGGATTTCCTGGAGAGGAAACCACTTTGGTTGAGCACAACAGTTCTCTTAAGGGTACTCGACTTAGAGCAATACTTACAGTTTTTCAAATTGCTCTGCTCTGCTCTGAGAGTCATATTAGGAGTTCAAAAGAAGAAGAAAAAACATCAACAGAGACAATACAATTATTAAAAGTGCGTCTGAGGAAGCTCGTCCGGCTCTATGCCCACGGCCTTAGCTACAGCTCATGTGTGACTCATATACAAATCAGTGTAGGAACATAAACACATCTACATTGAAAGTGATGACTCCAAACTTTCCTTGGGCTGCCTATATTCCCTGCATCTTTGAAAACTGCTGTATATTGTTCAGGTGGAGAAACAATCTCATAATTATGCTTTGTTGACCATAGGACACATTAATTAAACATTCCGTAAGAGAAAAAAAGAGCTTATCGTGGATGAGGTTGCATTTTATAGCATAAGGCTCTGTCCAAATAGCAATAAGTGACTGATGGTAATGTCCAGCATTTGTCTATGGAAGCAAATGCTATTGTTTAGTTAGATTTGCAAGTGTTATGCAAACAAATTGCATGATTATGCAAAACTAGAAACAGTGTGGATGAGTGATATCCCACAGCATACGGATTAGTGACTAACACCCACTCTTCAATTATGAGCATAAAACTCTTATGTGGGGTTTTTTGTGTCCCATATCCCTGTTATGCAACCTGCTCCACTTTGAAATAGGAATCCTTTCACAGCTAACTACATGTTAGCATACCCTGGAATGGATGGACAGTATTGGTGTTTATAAAGACACAAAGCCAATGGGCTCTGCAGTACAAAACAGCCACCAGTGTATACTACTGAGGAGTGTCTTCAGGTTGCAGGTGAACATGATATATCATCATCAACAGTGAGGCTACATCAGCATGTTTTGTCCAGAACGTGCCCTTTTAAGTGGGGAGGAAGGGAGTCTGGGGTGATATTTTTAAACATGAGAAACAGCAGCTGCCTTTGTGCTAGAGTAATTTAGGTTAAACAGCTCACTGGCGGGTGCTAAAGAGATACTTCTCACACCTGAAACATAAAAAACTCTCCAGCCAAGAATTCTCTCAGGTCTAGGCTGGGTGACACCCGAGGGAGATGAGGTGAGAAAGAAATAAGGTGCTGACATGACAAAGTGGCTTAAAATGCCTGTTTTGATTATTGATACTCCTCTATTCTCTTTAAGAAATTCAAGCTGAGCCAATTAAAAGGCGAGAAAAATATGGTAATGCAAATATTCCAAATCATCCCACTGGAGGCTACAAAGAACATCTTAATTAATTCATTGGCCTGCTTTTTGGGGGTTACTCAGATATGAAATGAAGGGGGCTGGGATTACATTACTTTCAACTATTTGAGACAAGAAAAAAAAAACTCATTCAAGATTCAGATGTACTTGTGTGCTCTGCTGAATGAATTCATGACCCAATCTTTGTGGAATACAGTAGAGTATGTGGCCCAAATCCAGGGTTTTAAACACCAAAGTCTCTCAACTCTTTCTCAATTAGAAAGACCAAAGGCAAGTTGTTAACATCCGCACAGAGCTTTGAACTCAACTGGTGCTATCACACGTCAATTTTGAGCCTTTTCCTATGCAGCCGACAGCACCGCAAGACATGTACTAACTTAGACATCCTTAATAATAAATGTCCTGCTAGACTGACTAATATTAGTACCAATCTAGACACAGATATCCTACCGGCATGGCAACACAGGAGGAAAAGGTGATTGGATCTTGATCGGACCAATGCCATACTGTATCCACTCTTTCTTCCTGTTTCTCTCTGTCTACCACCCCTTCTCTTTCTCTCACAAATCCATCCTTGCAATCACTCAGAGACAATGAGAGGTATTTCAATCCATCTCTCCATCATAGGCTGTTCCACCTCTACTCTGCTACTGCTTAATCAAAGGAGAAAAGCAATAGAAGGGCGGGACAAAGAGCTGGCGGGTCAAATCTTCCCTCATCATGTCCTACCAGCTAAAATGAAGGGCGTGAGGAGGTAGTAGGAGGAAATCTTTCATTTTCCTATCACATTTCCTCCCCTTTTTTTATGCAAGTGAAAGTGTCTGTCTTCTTTATAGCTCACCTTAAGCTCTTTTTACCTCCCTTCTCTCCCACTCTGCGGGTGGATGGTGGGACGGATGGACGGGAAGATGGATGAGGCCCAGACGGCGATGGGCAGAAGAGTGAGTTAATGAGGCAGATTGCTCTCTTTGCTACCGTGCGAGGGATTACAGGAAGATTACCCATTCTGATTCTCCTCTCTTCCAATTCTGCTATCTTGGTCCCTGTGGTGGTAAACTGTAGGGGTGCGACGGGGCGGGGAGGGACGTGGGGAGGGGTGTCAGGGCCCATGTTTTGATAGAGGTGAGATAGAAGACAGTGCCTCGGCTCTCTGTCAGGGGAAAATGACAGCTGCTCAAAACACTGACCTGCGAAAGGATAGAGTTTCTGACTGATGCCTGCAATCTGACAGCTGCTTCAAGGGCTGCACTCGGCCTAAATATACCCAGCATGAAACTGAATATCTTATAAATCACATGAGATCCAGCTCCTTCATCAAGTTCATTCTCTGAGATTAACTAACATTCCCTCCACAGAAAGTGGACCCTTTACAATAAGTTGCATTATGCATTTAAAAAGGTGTTGTTTTTCTGCAGCATTCAAATGGCATGCTGATTGTGTGTTGACCCAGAATGATGGCATTTGAGTTGAAAAGCCGGAGATTTGTATTCAGGAAAGTTGTTAGGAGCCTCATGTCAGAGGGATGAGCGAAAACAAAGAGAAGCACAGGACCTCAAATCCACTTTTTGCGCTCACCGCATAACAAACAATGAAAAGGTCTGGAGAAATTATTCAAATTGCAGGGGAATTTGCAATTATTATAAGTAATCTCAACCCACAAAGGCAATGTTAAGCACCCTCCATGAAGTGAACTGAAAGCTCTGAGAACAAAAGTGGAATCATATGGGCCCACTTTCTCCCATATGCTCAGTGTGTATTATTATAAAGGGGAGAAGTGATTTAGGTATTTCCAAAGCCCATTGTCTAAACTAGAGTCATTAGACTGGCTTGATGGTGGAGTCTTTTTTGTGAAAGTTTATTTTATTTTGTTGCTAATGACAAGTGTAAAGTCTTTATGAGATCACATATTTCTGGCCTGAGAAAGAAACCAAAACATGAGTCACATCACCTTGCTTGCTGTATTTCTAGCACAGGGCTTCATTTGCATTAAGAGGATAGCTAACTCAATAAGCACTACCACGTCCTGTGTGTGGTTCAGCCAATCAACCTTACTGTATTGTAGTTTCCTTAGGAAGGTCGAAGGAAGCAATGAATTCAGGTCAGCCTCTTTATTCATCAAACTCCACTACAGTGAGCACGATGTGAATATCTTCTTTGTAACTGTTAGCAAAGTCTTATGAAATACAAAGTGTATTACTGTCCCCCGCGCAGTCCAAAAGGAAAGGTGGAGAAGTGTTTTTTAGACAAATTATGCATATGCAAATATTATGAAAAATGACAAGCCAGTGGTCTTATTGTGGACAATAGTTGACACAGCTTCAGTATAAAAAGGAAGAGTAGGTCAGTTTTCCCACATGCGTTTACAGGGACTCCTCCGTGGTTTCTGATTCCTGCTGTCCTCTCTCTGGTCCTTACCTCCCGTCTCTGCCTCTGCGCCGCTCAACCAGACAGCTCGGTTTAATCAGTGCACGTACAACTAACCCCACAACCCGAAGTGTATCTCATAATCAGTGATCTACCGGTTTGTAATACTTATTATTTATCCTCTGGTTGGGAGATTTGGTGTAGAGACACCGTTACGCGCCCCAGTGGGCGTTTGGCGACACGGTGGCGCAGGAGTCGCATACAGTCGCAGTATAGCGGCGCAATATACAGCCCCAAAATATCCACGATGTGTTGGAAATGTGGACTGTACGCGGCACGTACTGTCCACATTTCTAACACATCGTGCTGATCACATTTACTTCGAGAAAAGACTTCTGAGATAGCATTACCATCACAGCCATTCTGCCATTTAGCAGCCAATTATAATGCAGCTGTTCAGTAAAGAAAGTGGCCTAATTCCCCGCGTCATGAACATTTTTTTATTTTTTTTAGCATTTTAAAGATTCATCAATAATGTTATATAAATTAAAATGAACCCAGTCGATGATGGCAAATCATGAATTTCAGCATATTTTCATTTCAGAGATTTGGAGTGAAGGAGAAGTAGGTGTGCAAGTAAGCAGTCTGTGTGTGTGTGTGTGTGTGTGTGTGTGTGTGTGTGTGTGTGTGTGTGTGTGTGTGTGTGTGTGAAAATTAGGCCACATGTATAATCATCAACAGAATACACCGTGTCTCACTTGCTACAATTTTGACTATGGTTATTCTAAAGCGGAGCTGTTTAAAGAAAACGCTACCTCGAGTGTCGGAAGCTGAAATAATAACCCCCTCACAAGTCGTCTGCGTAAACATATCCACAGCTTAAAGAAGCAAACAAACTGACTTTCACTGAGCACTGTGATATTTCTTGCTGGATTCCCACACTTCGACACGCGTGGCTTCAAAACATACACCATTCCCCCCCACACCGGATTCAACGTGTCTGGCTCCTAGAGCCGCAGAAAACAAAAACAGACCGAATCCACTCGCCTCCCAAATCTCCCCCAAATATTGACCCATTACGCATCATTGCTACCGGCTCCCTCTCAGCAGAACAAAGCCAACAATTGTTCCTTATTGAACTAATGTATTTAAAAATGTGGAGGGCATTAGCAGAGAGTGACAAATCCTCACAGCCAGAAAAAAAACCTAAGACGCATACAGTCACAGCAAAGAAGAGAAAAGTCCTTACTTGTGTTTTGCGGCAATCCCTCCGATTATATTCTCCAGACTTGGGGATGTTTGTAAATATCCCTGGATATAGCTTGGATGCAGTTCACGCTTCTGTGTTTCTTTTTTTTTTCATCCAGAGCGTTGAGCAGACCACAACGTAGGTTTCCTTTCCCCCCTCTCTCCTTCAAGACAGATGTGAACGGTCCTGGCCGAGTCGCTCCACCTGCATCCCCGTTGTCAAGCTCGCCACAAGGCACACCATACAACTTCACATTATTCTTTTCAAATTAAAACTCCTACATTTATACGCATCTCTGGGGCTTTTATTGTGGCGGTTCCGCCGCCGTGTTTCTAGCGGTTGCTCCTGGGTGTGTGCGGATACTTTGACGCATCTCCACCTGCATCCACTGGAAGACACAGCGGCATCAGCAGCAGTGGCAGCGGCACCGCACTGAGGAGGCCGCCCGCAGAGACACGCCCCGCTCCGGCTGGTTGCTTCACCCTGGGCGAGGGAGACGAGAGGGCGGTGCTGGATATGATGTTCAAAAATACTCCACTTTACTGGGTGAGTGCTCATACCTGACAGGCGGTGGAGATTTTTGAAATTCTAAAATATGGTGGTCAAAGAAGATGAAAGTGTATGAAGATGATCGCAGTGATTGGTTTCAGGAAAAGAAAATATGGATCAATTGAAATCAAAGGGGGAAATCCATAATATAGTCCCATAAAAATCAACAGCATCTACCCAAAGAACAGCATACAGAGGCAAATGATGCAGGTCCTGAAGGATGGTCACAGCTGCTCCAATAATGATATCAAAGCTGACAGGCCTACAATCAGCTGTGAACTTAATTATATAAACGACATTGTCTGAGGCCAAATGGAGCAATTACTGTCACAATGAGTCACAAACTTCTCAGGTGCACTGCTGCAATAATTTGCTGACTGCCCAGTACCCACACCCTCACACATTTCTACAGGCAATTATTAGACAAAACAATGGGTCCTTGAGCTCATCATCATAAAGGGAAAAAGCAACAACATAAAAAGAGATCAAATCAAGCCTCATCAGTTTACTCACTTGGATGCACACATACATTCTCATCATAATATATAATGATACCCTAAATTGGTAAGTAAACAAAAGCATATAGATGAAGAAGAGAGAATATTGAGTATTTACCAGTTTGGAAGTCCCCTGAATATATAAAAATAAGAATATCCACATGCTGCTATGTTCTCATAAGCAATGTAAGTGTCTCTGTGGTACTCAAGATAAAGTAAATAGTGACTATATGCCACACTCTGTGATATTTAGATCCAAAGTATCACTCTAATATTTATACATTCTACTTGTTCTGTGATAATGGTATGGTTTCCAAATTCATAGTAAACTTCAGCCAGTTAAGTATGCATTCAAAGGTATGGTAATGGTGAGAGGCAAAGTTGTCTGTTCAAGTGGAATATTGCTGAGATAATGTGAATATCCACAGTTTTATAGTTTCATTGTGACAACTGGATTAAAAGATGTTTTTTTTTACCAGTCTAAAGAGCACTGGCAGTTTTATTCCTCCAGTTAGTTAGATATATTAAGTATGCATCCAGAGTGTAGATCAGACCCTAATCAGTAGCATATTTCTAAAGACAACAAGTGGGATCAGCTTTGACTTAGCTAAGCCATTCCCTTTCTGCTGCACCGCCACCTGTTACCCTAAAGACTGCATTGCCATTGCTCCTGCAAAAACAAGGTATGGCCTGCACAAGTGGGACCATTTGATCTGGGCAGAGAAGAGGGTAATTTGAGTCAAGGAAACCATTTGAAGCTGAAGTTGCATTTCTCTCCTGCTCTCACTTTCTCTTCATTTCCACTCCTCATCATGTCAGACACTGAGCTGACAAAGTTCCTCATTAGTAGCCTTCCATGGCCTTGCTGTGGTCTGTTGCTCTGTCTTGCCTCAGTGGGAGAGCAACTGGGTTGGCTCATCGCATCACCTCATCGTGTCAAAGTCAAGCAAATTGTCACAGTAAAAGTCTTAATTTCAGCCTGTTCTGCTTATTTTCAGGATATATTTCATCTGTCAGAGCGGCGTGGTCTTTCATAGGAGCGTAGATGGCATTGCTAAGTCTACAAGTTAACCAATGATTATGTTTCCATTAAAATATACATGTTAAGCATACTTTACGTCTTAGTGGTGTCCAATCAGAAACCATTGGGAACCATTGACCACACAAACACGATTGACACATAAATCAAAAATGTGCCTTTGGTGTATTTTACAGTGTATCACATCCATCTAGCCATCAGCGTGTTCTGCCCTTAAGGTCTGTCCACGTCACAGTCGAGCAGTGTGTTGATAGAGAACCCAGTTACAGTCCTAGTCAATGAATCTGGAGGGGGTGCATCAATCACAGCCTTATTGAGCAGTGTGGTGCCAAGGCAGCCTGTCAAACCAATATTGGCACCTCTCAGAATTAATATTTCAGGCCAAAATATCAGATTCAGAAGATTATTGGTAGAGTGACGGTCTGAGTCTGAGTACTTAATTTACATTATATGTCACAGTCTGTTACTTTAGCCTAAGAAATTGACATTTGACTAGTCATATAGACAAAGCGGACAGAGGGATAAATGCTTTGTCTGCTGTCAAGCTGTTACTCAGTCATTTCCATCTCCAAGCATATTAAAGCAGGTTGTCCATAGGTTGAACTGTTCAGACAAGAAGAGAATGCAGGCTAATGTTTCCTGGTTGAAGAGAAGGATAGGGGAAAAAGAGGCTGGACTGTAGGTTTCTAACCTTCTCCTACGTGTATTATAAAATTGCCTTCTCTTAAGGATAACCTTGATTAAATATACGCACCATTACAAAGCTAGGCAAGTGACAATGAATAAAATTGCTCTTTTACAACCCTGAACTAATGCTTTAAAGAAAACTGTTCTGTATGATTTACCATTCTTTATCATTATCACCTTTTTTCTGAATTTCCTTTCTTCTTCTAATTTAAATGCAGTTTAGGTAGTCTATTATATATGTATATACCCAACAGATTATCACTCCCATCTCGTAAAATACGGACGCTTGGTCAGGTGCCTTTGTCGTTGCTATTGACGTTAAAAGTCTCCTTTAGCATCATATCTAAACACCCTTTATCTAAACGCGCTTGGTCAGTGATTGACATCACTTTTGACACAGATAGGTTAAGGAAAAAGTCGTGGGTGGGATTACGTTTCTGTGATACGCGGGAAGAACAGGACGGTTGGGTTTAGAAATGAGAGTTAGTTTGGAAGTACTACAAGTTTTGTTTCCCAGCAAAAAGTACAAGTTAGGACATCTCAGAAGCTGTATGCAGAATGTGTGTATCCTCCAATACAGTCCCTAACCTACATGTATGCGTCAGGTCTCATCCAATGGGTTGTAGAGACATCTGAGGGGTCACAAGATGATTACTGGGATAGGAAAGAGGGGAAAAAATACGCTCTGCTACAAAATATTCAGAAACTGTATTTTTCTTATGAAATAATGGATAGTTCTATTATCACGCACAATCTAAGGTTTGGTAAAACTTCTCACAGCTCATGGGCCTAAACAAATGTGACACATATTGTGATGTGATATTGTTGGAAACACTTTATTTTAAGTTAAGTTACCAGCCAAAATGGGTTGGAAACCCCAGCTTTAATACATTGTTTGAAGTCGTTTTGTTTTTTACAAAGATGCCCTAATGTCTTCTGAAATACATAAGTCATTATCAGAGAGTGCTCTTATGTCTATGACATTTTTTAGAGCCCTTCTTTTTCATAAACTGCACATCTCTGCCATCATTGTTAGATGTATCCTTCAATCAAGTTTGAGTTAATGCTCTGTGGTGCAAGTTTTCCATTCAAAGGCAACATCTAAAAATAAATGAAAATGTCTCACAGCAGACAGATTTGTGTCAAATGAATGTATAACACACCAAATATCATCAAACAACCGCTGGCCTGTTATCGTGATCTGATTTGTATCCAATAGAGATTTCATGCCTTTTAAATATCAGTATAACTCACTGCCGTTGTATGTCTTTCAGTGCCTTGATTTAATATTCTCTACATATAAAGCTGGCTGATTTGATAAGCTTTCACTCATGAGTAATTCATTTCATTGTTGGAGGACCCTGTGAGGTTGTTGCTTTTTCCTCTGTCTCTTCACTGCGCTAATTAAAACTAATTGAATTGAATTGATGGTACCGAGCCCCCGAATCACAGTGCTACCATCTCAGTCCTGCTCATCCCTGAAATTAGACAAATCAAGTGTGCCGTGTAATCAGACATGAAAAAAGTCAACACGCCAAAGAAGCCATCTCCTTTGTTTGTTGTTATTGTTGTGAGCATGTTATCACATTTCCATCAAATTCACGAATAATAACTTGGTATAAAAGAGCAGAGGGAGAGTTGTTTAAACACAAGTAAATGTGGTTGTCTTAGATGTGACAATGGCTATACGTATAAAAACTATCCTTGGGTGCAGTTTGTCTTGGCATTAAATCAATACTTCTACACTTACAGATTAAGATAAAAAACGCCATCTTTACAACTAGAATAGATACACTTTTTTACTCCACAAACTATATATAATAAAGTGTGGTAGCTGTGCAGACTAATGCAGACTAATGATATACATTAGTTAGTTACCTACTAGAATTGTAGTGCTGTGTAGGTGTATGCATATACACTAGCTTACTGTATATGTAAAATGTTATTATGAAGATTAATGTAGATGGGTCCAATCAACACTATCTTCAGGTTCACACAAAACAAACAAAAAGGTAACAATGTTTAAAGACTTTGCTAACACCTGCTTGTCATGTTATTCAGTGACAGGGATGTTCAGTTAAACGGGACCTATCATGCTTTTCCTTATTTTCTATCATAGATATAATGTTACAATGTTGGATGTCATATTAAACGTTAGCTAAAGCTTCAAATAATGGGGTAAATGTTTTTTTTTTCTACTCTCGGCTCAAACTGACGTTAACCCTTGCCAGAATTCCTTATATGGTCATCTGCTCTGTTACTGCAGTGTTTACATTACATACACTGCTAAGTGTAGCTACATGCCAACGTTAAGGATGTTGTTAATGTCTCCCCAATTTCCTGCTGGAACATGTCCGGTTGTGTAATTTTTGGTTTAGAAGCCTTTATTGGTGATTTTTCATTGCAGAAAGTGCCACTATATTCCAACACAGTCAGTCTCCAGCTGCAATGACGGACAGTACAGAGACACTACAACAGATAGTGGACAGTATGAGGAAAATAGTTTTGTACTTTAGGTGAAAACTTTTACTGGATAAACTCATAGGCCTACATGATACAGTATAGCTCAACGGGGGGGACTCGGGGAAGGAGTGTTTACAGATAAATGTGTACTTACTGTAGTAAGTAAAAGTGTTGTTGTTCTAGAAACCAAAAAGCCTCCATCCAAATCATTAAGTAGCAGCCATGTGGGTTTGCTACTGAGACTCAACACCTGTCAGAGTAATTGATTTATTTCTATCGTATGTTGGGCAGATGTTGACTAATGGTCAAGAAGTGATTGAGAAAAGGCAGAGAAGAGGTTTCCATGGTGACAGCATTAAGATATATGGCAGTTTAATATTTCAATTGTTACCCTGTAAGGCAAATTTGGAGACTTTCCTCCGAAGACAAATGACAGCATCAGTCGTGTCAGCAAATGCCCCCATATATTTATGTTCAAGCCCTCTTGCGGCTGACGGAATTATCCGTCGGAAGCAAAGGATGAAAAGTGTGATGTTGCTATAGAGACACAAAGCTGGGTGAACAAAATGTCGGGCTCTGAGATTGATGTTTGCTTCCCGTATCCTACCGACAGTCAACGTTGGCTTCTTTCAACCATGACCATAGTCGTTCCTTAACTTTAACAAAGAGGTTATTTTATGCTGGGCAATGTTAAGCAATACCGTAAAAATTGCCTTTGTTTTGACTTGACTTACTGTATCCTTCCAGATATATGATTTCCTGATGATGATGAATGATGAATCCTCCACTCACCAACTTGTTGTTGTAACAATTGGACTATTATGCGTTCATTAAACATGGGAACAAGGAAAGAAATCAGCAATACACTGATGTCATGGATTTATAAGTGAAACAGAGAGAAAAAGGAAGAAAAAAAGCACAGATCACTGTACAGTATCCTTTGTTATAGTAATAGGAGATGATGTCCGTGAAGCTTATAACTGTAAGAGAAGAAAGTAGGGAGCATGTTAGATTCAAAGACAGAAGAGAAAGATTGTACATTCTAGTTAAAATAATAATCTCTTGTATGTGAAGCGGGGTGTGGTTTTTTTTAATCACCATAGGTGCTGCCAAAGTGAATGAAATGGAGATCTTCAAGATTGTAACTTCAAAGAGGAACAAGTAAAAAAGAAAATGTTTTTTTTGCAAACTAATAAAAGAAGAAAAAGAATGAAAAAAGCCGCAGTTCTACACAAAAGCAACACCGCTGATTGGGCATAGGTAGACAATCGCTGTAAATCAATAAGCCCTTCTGTCAGCAGGTTATGTAATTAAGTTTGAATGGTTGTTCAGACAGTATGAGCGTCTAAGAAAAGCAGTAGGCAATGAGAATTAGACATGTAACCACAAGCAAATGGTATGTGCCGCACAATCACCTGGATTCGTTTGAAGAGGCGAAAGAAATAATAGCTGTGATGGAAAAACTCAAAACACATCAATTATCTCCTTCAAAAAAAAACATTGGCAAAACAGCACTTCATTAAGAGTGTTTGTAGCCATCTGAACCACCTCTGAGATATGAATCTGTAGTGTTGAAGGGCATTGTGGGAGAATTGTGTTATCAGCATGTATGGCAAGGGGAGAAGCAGGCATGCTCTGCTCCCTAAAGGCCTAGTCATGATTAGATGATCAGACATGATGGCTCCAAACATATTTACCCCACGGAGCCCTTTGGACATGGTGTGTGTGTGTGTGTGTGTGTGTGTGTGTGTGTGTGTGTGTGTGTGTGTGTGTGTATGTGTTTGTAATGCACAGTGACAACATCAGCATATTTGCAGATAGCAGCTTCTACACACGGGAGGGAGAGAAACAAAGATACACAGCTGGAGACACCACTGGAGATGTGTATATGTTTGTATGAATTGTGTGTTTGCATGTGAAATGCATGTCAGTGTTTTCATGTTTACAGTGGAGAAAGAATAAAACATGGGATGGATTGCCATGAAGATTGAAACCTGCATCACATGGACAGCAGAGTGTAGTCTTCTCTTTTATCCCCCTGAGATGGAGAGTGCCTGCCGATGGTGAACAATGCTTTACAAAAATCATGACTTTGACCGACGATGTTCTTCATTAAGTATGGGCAACCCTCCTCCCATTTGCTGAAATACTTGCCCAAGGTTTTACCCTTTTGGGCAGATACTCCTCCATCCCTCTCATGTTCATCCATCCTGGAATACTTCTTTTTCTTGTTTCGTTGGCAGGTGCTGTTTAATTGATTGATGTGTGTGTGCTTTGCTAGTTCTATCCTTGTCAGAAGCGGTTTTAGCATTCCATATTTTTAGTATATAGGTTTTAGTATATTTTTTTTTTAAAGGTTATTTTTTGGGCTTTTCCGCCTTTATTGATAGGACAGCTAGGTGAGAAAGGGGAGAGAGAGAGGGAGAAGACATGCAGGAAATCGTCACAGGTTGGATTCGAACCCTGGACCTCTGTGTTGAGGCATAAACCTCTCAGGACCAGATGTACGTACATTTGGGAATGTAGCGTTATCAGCGCCATGGCCAACCCGCAGAAAGCGCACGCTGTGATACTTCAGCTTACGTCGTATTTACCAAACCTGCAGTTCATCGGGTAATCAGCGCTTTTTTCCGCCCACTATACCGTAAATTGTGTGCATTTAAAAGCGCAATTGAATGGTGTTATTTCGGCATTAGTGGTGGGGAAATGTATGTATTGACTAGTGCGCTGTAGCAAAGCATTAAGTACTGGTGCTATGATACGGCTGAGTGCAGACTGCGATATTCCCACTGCTGATGCTATGACTGTTTGAAATGATCCTGATGCCAATATTTGTAATGTAGCGAGGAGTTTTAACAACTGCTGGAATGGAATGTAAACGCTGAGTCGGAGATTCGATGTCAATCCTTGATTTCTTCCAGTAACTGTAATATTGTATGGCTGCTTAATCTGTAACGCTTAATGATTTCGTGTTCACTCAACTGAAAAAGTGTGATCCTTGTGGCAAAAATCTTTTCAGCTCGTCTCATTGGCGTATGTCTTCTTCTTGCTCGGATTAATGCTGCCATTTCACCAGGAGGCGTATGCGAGGAAATCCGCTTGCGGCTGTTTTACACCTGCTTTTAAGAGGCGGACAATTTTCACCTGCAAAATAGAGGCGCGCTTTCATGGGCGGTGCTTGTACATACCGCGGAATACATCATTAGGCCCACTTTACACTTCCCCTACCATCTCTTTATGGGAAACTCCCACTTTCCCCTTCACACACCCATGAATGCATATGCATGACACGGAAAAGCGCAATTTGCCATTTTCAGTTCCCGCGACAGGCAGTCTGCGCTTTTACCTCAGTGTGGCATGTTTGTACATACCTCGCCATGCTGTTATGCGCACGTTGCGAAACAAATACGCCTGAAGTGGGCGCAAAAGCGTTAGTACATCTGGCCCTGAGTATACAGTATGTGCACCTGCTCTACCCACTGATCCAACCTGGCTACTAGGTGATGTCATTTTGTTAGTCCTCACTCTGCTTGACTATTAGATGTATCTTAAAGGTTTATGTTAGGAATAGGTATTAGTTAAGATCAGTGCTAGTAAAAGGAATGCTTCAACATTGTGATAAATTGGCTTATTTGCCAAGAGTCTTACAGAGAGTTAGGTATGAACATCGTTTTTTTTACGGAGGCTATGCTTCCTCCTGCCACAAACTGGGTACTTAGCTTGGCTAAATACCTCATACAGCCACCTGTGTATTGAACGCACAGATTAAATTAGTATAGATCCTCTCAACTCTGGTAGACAGCAAATAAGCAGAGTATCTGAGTATTCCTGCATGCGTTTTGACAACATCAGTGGGTTTTGACTCTTCATTGCAAGAAAAAAAGGAAAGAAGATCTTGGTATTATTGTGTAAAAAATTATAAATTAATTATTTTTGCAAATTTAACCCATTCTGGAGGAAATGGAATGCTGGAAACTAGTGTCAGATTCACACAAGTTTCCCACAACCCCTCTCCATGAAAGCACCCACGCAAACCATTAATAGTCACTCGTGTTAGCAACAAGTACATAATCCCTAACCACCTTCGGAAGTTTGTTGGATTGTAAAAGCAAAGTACGGCCAACAAATGTTGCCCTGCCTCAACTGTGCCCCACTTTAGCTTGTTTAGGAGGGTTCAGTTGAGAGTCATAAATAGATCTATTCAGTGCTTATTTGACCAAATAATGTGCCAGTACCCTAATTCAGCAGTTGCATGACATGATCATGGCATGTGTCTTGGATATATTTATGTTCATATGAACATCTTGTAGGGGTGACCCTGAATAGTCGACTATTGGACGATTTAAGGAGCCTGATTTGACTGCTAATCTCATAGTCAAATGGTCGCAGTGTCTGAAAATGTGGTAACCTTAAAGGATCATTCCATTCGGGTTACATGGAAGTGCTGAATGTCTGATTGTACATATGATTTCTTGTTTTTTCCCAAAAAATCAGGATGTATAGCCCATTTTGGTATACATATCAGCCTATTAATAATAATGTTAATAGCGATTAGAAGTAAGGGTACTCGTGGACAAAAATCAAAAGTGCTGGTACTTGGTACTAGTAAGTACTGGCCCATTTCAGACACTGGTCTAGATTACAGTGAACTTTATGTATACACAGTGAAAATAAAGGAGAAATGGGCCTTACAAGTGTAGTGTGTGTGTGTGTGTGTGTGTGTGTGTGTGTGTGTGTGTGTGTATGTGTGTGTGTGCGTGTGGTTACAGAGAGAGAGTAAGAGAGCCTCTTTTACTCCTGATTGCAAGTCATTACTTCAATCTTTTACTCAATCTTTCTGTACCTCTCTTTCTCTCTTTCTTCCTCTCTCCAGGCCATCTCTCACTTAATCTCCCAGTCCCTCTCTCTCCACCTTCAATTCAGTTTAATTTGCTCTGCTGGCATGGGAAGTATGCATTTATGTCAGCCAGGCATCCGCAGGGGTAACTGATGGTGCAATAACCATAGGGAAACAATGCTCTCAAACAGGAGGGAGTAGGTATCGCTATTGAACCATTAAATAACGGAATGCTCAATGCTCCATGTGGCTTGCCGGGAGGGAAATGGCTGTCTTTCTCCTCCAAATAGCTCCACTTTCTACAATAGGACTAGCCTGGATCAACGTGTAGAATGATGAAGTAACTTCTAATTGTGAGATGTTGCCGTTGTACACTATAAAAAGCCATCGATGATAGAGGATAAGTGTGGAGTGTGGTTGTGTACAACATGCATGACTGCAACTGATGTGTTGACGGTGGCTCCATTTAGATTTAGAAAAGAGATGCATGGATGCATACAGTATCCTAGGTTTTCACAATCACTGCTGTCAGGAAGAAAAACGTCCAAGAAAGAGAAGATATGATGAACACTTGCCACACCAAACAGAAAACCAGTAAGGTTCATGTAAAAGTTTTATTAACAGCCATATGGGGCTCTTGTCAGCCATCCAAGCTATCCAGCTTTTCTTTCATTTAGGCTACCATTGAGCAGACTGACTCATTCATATATCACATTCACAATTCCGCATCCACATTAGTTGAACTCTTGTTGAAGAATCATGAAATTTAAATTAAAACGTGACCTATAATCTGCTGGCCTTTCATCCTACTGTATCCTCTATCCATCCTCCTTTTCTAGTCCCTTTGATAACTGGTGAAATGGAGATGACATCATGCTGAGATTTTTTCTGGGCAGATATGAAAGAGTCTGCAGCTATTACCAAAAACATCAAGTAAATGATATGTTCTGATGTCAAAAAGCAAGAGCTTCTTTGTAAAGCCATCATTTTGACATTTGACAATCATAGGGGAGAACATCCATCATAGATTTCTCTTTCAACAGTCTGAAAAGACCAGAATGCAATGCAGCCTCTGACAATTAGTATAATGCCCCTTTCAATACATCATGTATTTATTGTGGAAGTTAAAGAGCAGCTATTATACTGGTTTTCTGGTCTTAGTTTTTTAAATCCAGGACTCCTATAGAGCAGCCTGGTGTCATTCACCGTACAATAAACTATGTAGATCGTCAGGAAACTCCTACCCATTTTCTGCAGCTCCTCTGAAAGCTTGGTTTAGGTTCCTCCTACCCCTTGCCCCCCCCCCCTTGCCTCCCCTCGCCCCCCCACCCTCCAACCAAGTGTAGGGAAGTCTGTTTCATTGACGTAGACAAATACAGGAAATTCAAAGACCCCACTGAGTCGTTTAACATGACAACATTTATAGGTCAGAAAAGACAAACAAGCATAATATGCGGTCTTTAAGTGTTTCAGTGTAACAATGCAAGTATCATAATAGTCAACTGTCTACTAGCAGTGTTTTTTCTGTGACAGAGTTGCAGAGGGGGAAGCGGTGGAGCGCTTTGAAGAAGACGGGCAAAGCCGAAGGCCCACTCGCCACTAACTGAACTGATCACAGACAAGGCAGAGACTACGGACATGTGCGGCTGCACACAGAACAATGGACTCCTGGACTCCTGTTCAGTAACTGAGTTGACCTTCCCCACTTTGCTTTCATATGTACTTCCGATTTGGGATATTTAATCTTTTTAAATAGTTACATTTTTTATTTAAAAAAAAAAGTTAAGCTTTTCCTGGATAAAATAAATTATTTTATCATAGCCTGTCTTTGTCGTCATTCCTTTGGGTTGCTATGCTTTGCTCTCCCTTGTATAAAAGAACCTAGGCCTACCAAGTAAATTGTTTTATTGATTTAAGATTCCTGGATTCTAGTAAAACTAGGTGGTGTTGTCGTAAAACATTTGAAGTAAATTTGCCGTGCCACTGGAAGTCTTGTTACATGTACACAGGCGCATTCAAGTTCAAGTTCAAGTTCAATACTTTATTGCCATGTCAACACAGTTTATTGGAATTTGTCTTAGTGCTAATCAGGTTAAAAAAAAATCAATACAAAGACAATCATTCAAACCAGTAAAAAGCTTGTGCTATTAAACTTCCCATAAAGTGTCTTGTGCAGTCTATAAAGTGTATTTGAATAAGGTGCATTTAGTACAGGTTTACTCTACAAGGTGCCTGAGCATTAAGGAGCCTAATAGTGGCCGGGTAAATGCTGTTACAAAAGTGGGATGTTTTGCCTCTGAGACTTTGAACTCTCTTTCCAGAGGGCAGTAGTTGGAAGAGGGACCTGGCAGGGTGGGAGGGGTCGTCTAGCACTTTCGGCCTGACCTATAATTTTGGATGCAGTGTGCACCACCTTCTCCAACTGCTTCCTCTCTGAAGAGGTGGAGTTACCATACCAGACAGCGATGGAGAAAACTAGCACGCTTTCCACTGTGGCGCTGTAAAATTGGAGCATTGCATCCCTAGCTACACCAAACTTCCTGAGCTGGTGCAGAAAGTGAAGCCTCTGGTGGGCTTTGCTTATAATGAGGTTGGTGTTGACCTCCCACTTCAGGGACTGACATATGGTGGTGCCAAGAAATTTAAAACTGGACACACATATTCAGGTTTATAATAATATTCTTCTACAGGTATCTTTGCAATCAAAAGAGCTGTTTATTAGTATAAAAACAGAGGAGCAAAAGCCTTTTCAGTCAAGGTCCAATATTTAATGGGATGAGAATTGTGTTGAATTGGTTGACAACTTGTGAAATGTTCCAAGCATAACACAACTTTCTCCTTTAGTCACTTCTCCTTTACCTTTGACTCCGGTTATTTTTTTTCATCTCATTGGTACTTTATTTGTACAATTTCAGAAAAATTGAAACTGTTCAAACCTCTTACAGAAGCCTTGAGTGTGTCTTTACCTTGGTATGTACAGCTTATCTGGATGTTAACAGTATTATACTGTGCATATCCACAACATAAATATCACAGTTACTGTCTATGAAATGTCTGTCAATTTACACTTTCAGTTAAAATAGACATACTTTATCGTTATGGGCCATTTATTGGGTACATCCCAACCTTTTGACGGTCTCAGGTGACAGCCAGGATGCAGGATTTAATGTTTCTCAGATGGCATCCTGTCCACTATAGCTATAGTGAAATGTCTAATGTCCATGACATGTGTTGGCTTGAACTGTCCTTCACATTATAACACTGGAAAACATCCTATATTGTGTAAATATAACAAATTACATTGATAGATTATATAAATATGAAATATTCTGTCTTGTGGTACTGACGATCACATCACCCCCATCTCGAAGCTCTCTCATTTCCTCATGTCTCTTTTACAGGAGACCATGAAGTAAATGTACAAGTAATGAATTATCTTCTAATATTAACCCGGCTGCATGCAATTCATGTATGGTGCCTTGGTAATGCTTCTCTATTTTCCTCTATTTTCATTTGTCCATTCTGATTTAAATGACATTCCCCATGCATTCACTGTGAGTATCCTAGTGTTAATGAGGAGATGTTTATGTATGACTGGCATGTCAAAACACTTGGGGTGCCTGCTAATGAACAGTGGGATTCCATCTAAACCAACTAATCCCATAGGGCACTCCTGAGAGCCATGAGCCAATCACTGATCAACAGAACAGTGATTATTTTTTGTATTTGATAAAAGAAAATATGAATTTTAAGTCATTGTCAAATGCATTACATTAACTATCACCTACAGAGCTTGCATGTTTAAGGGGTGGTTTAAACAGCCTCACTCATCTTATGAGACAGATTCTGCCCATTTCTTTTCCCATGCTCTTGTATAATGTGCTTTAATTGTCTGTTAGGTATATGAGAGCATTTCTGAAAGGCGTAGATGGTTGGAAAGTAGTCTATATCGACAATGTTTTATTTCCGGGATTGTTCAGGTGCCGCCGGCCTGATGTCCATTACCTTCCGCTTTCAATGTGTTGGCATTCTAAACTCCGGTGGATTTGTGAGGACTATGGTTAACTGCTCCTCAGATCTCTGCAGGGTAAATCCAGACAGCTAGCTAGACTATCTGTCCAATCTGAGTTTTCTGTTGCACGACTAAAACAACTTTTGAACGTACACATGTTCCACCAAAACAAGTTCCTTCCCGAGTATATTTTGCAGTGGCACCGTTGCTCCTTTTGGCGCTTAGCGCCGCCTAAGACGATTGTGATTGGTTCAAAGAAATGCCAATACACCAGAGCACGTTTCTCTCCCATCACGGGATGTTGCCTGGACTAGCCAGACCTTCCTCCGCGGCACTGTGGAGGAAGGTCTGGCAATGCGAGACTAGGTGGAAAGGGCACAGATCCAAGTGGTTTTTTGAGTTTTATTGTAGCTGGTTTGAGGCGTAGCAAGAAATGGAGAGATGGAGCCAGAGGAGGGAGATATGGTTGGGTTGTTAAGTTTATATTTGTCATTGTGTCATGAAATGGAATTTAGAAAGTTAGAGAGCAACCAATGTGCTTACAGGTACAGTATGTCTGACACTTGCATACTCACACAAAGTCCAAAATGCTCACACAAAATCCTGGGAAACTTCTACATCCACTTTCGCAGGCATACTTGCCTTTAGTTTCTCCCTAAAATGATGTTTAATTCAGTTTCATCTCTTATTCTCCAGCGTAGTTCTGATGTACATAAAGTAAATAATATGCCATGCACAGCAGCAGCGGTAGAGCCCTGTGTGTGTGTTTTAAAGAAGGCCCTGTACTCCTCTCCATACTTTAAAGATATTTCTTGAACAGGCCTGAGCAGCCTTACTTTTGGGATTACAGTATGCCATTTCATTTGGCTCAAGGCGAGGAAAGTTGGATGCTCTTAAACCACCCTCAGTTATTTTTCTTCCTTGAATGTTTTTCTTTTTTCTGCCACCTCCCTTAGAAAAGAGAAGAAAACCTGTCTGTGGGTAACAGTAGGGGGTAGACAATCCCTATTGAGTGTAATAGGCCTCTCCTTCCAATTGGAGCGGATATAAAAAATACATGTAGAGCTTGTGTACATAGGGGTTAGTCAAAGCTGTTCTCTGTCTTTGTGGTTGACTTGTTTTTGCTCTGCCAGCAGGAGACGAAGTCACTGTCAGAACCCCGGAGCATTCTGTTTCTGGAGATGGGACATCATCATCATCATCACACCGCTGGCCTACTTGTGTGTGTCTCCTTCTCCCGTCAATTGTCTCTTTCACTGAGTTTTGGTTGAGACTTACATTTGCCTAGAGTCTAATATTTATGCAACCAAAACCTCCAAACATTTGACATTCAGAACCTGCCAAACAAACGGTGGCTGAAGAGCATTAACGATGACTCAGTTTAGTGGGAGCATAGTCCTGGGTGCTGCCATAATTTGATTCATTTATATACTGTACCCCCTTCACAAAGATAACAATCAAAGATCAAATTTTGATTCACATTGGGCAAAGCAAAGTTTGCTAAGCCATGGCAGATGCAAAATCACACCTGTAACAGCAGCCCAAGACACTGTTACGGTCTCCATTTAAAGAAACAAACCAAGGCTCAAAAGGGATTGGAGGATGCAACATATAAAAAAGGATGCCAGATACAAGGTTAACAATTAACCAACAAGCTTTATTAAATAATGCAAAAACATTCCTAAAAGTAGCAACCAAAGAGAAAACAAAAAGGGACAGAGGATGGTGTTTAGGGTTCCTTATTTCTTTCTTGTTTCATGTTTTAGTTTTCTGTGCTCTGTGTACCTCATGTGTCCCTGTAGCACTGCCCTGCATGTCTTCCCTCATCAGCCTGCCTTGTTGTTCCCAGTCCTTGTTGTCTTGTTACCACAGTTGTCATCCTGGGTTTGTTGGTTTCCTGTTTTATTTTGTAGTCTTTTTCTCCTGTGTCATGTCTTGTTTTACTTCCTGCCTTGTGTTTTCCCGCCTTTGTGATTGGCTGCCCCGCCCTGATGTGTTTCACCTGCTCGTTAACCCTCATGTCACCTGTCCTTCATTACCCCCCTCATTCCCTGCTTCTCTCTGTGTGTAGTTGCTTCCAAGTGGTTTCGGCTTTTCCGGTTTTCAGTTTCCCAGTGTTTGTATTGGATTTTGTTAGGATTTTCTGTTTACGTGTTCCTGGGTTTACCTGCCTGCCTCAGGACACCTTTTGTTGTAAGCCCTTATTTCTTTAATAAATCTTCTAACTCTTCCTGATACCTTCTCATCAATACATTCTGCAGTGTGGGTCCAAGCCTGCTATTTCCTCAGATGTGACATGAACGGTCATTTCCCATCCTACATCCATAATGTTGACGTATTGAAAGGATGAATGGAAATGGCAAATTCCTTCTAAAAATGACTCTTCATCTTGAAACAGTACAATGATTTTCTGGTGAAGAAGATAATAGCCTCATGCAGTAGCCGGCATTAATGCATGCCTTTCATGGTTGAGTATTAGTATAATTGATGCAGAACAATAATTGAAAATGACAAAGGCACAGAAACCCCCCATAAACCTGCCCAGTCCTGAGCAGTATGTGTAAGACTTTATAGGTAGCCTCTTGTCATTTCTAACAAGCCCATGTATAAACTGAGCTGATTTCTTTTTTGTTGTTGAAGCAAAGATCAAAATATTTTCTTGACACTTGCATAGCATTGCTTTTCCCTCTGCTCCTTCTATTTTTCTCCTTCCTGCTTTGAGACTGCGTGGAGGCTTTCTAATAAGCCCCGTAAAGACTGTGGTTTCGCTCTTGTTGTCATGAGGGAGCGGGTGCATTTCATGCTCCGTGGCTTTAGTAGGAATAAACAGGTTAGTGAAGTGCATGTTGGCTTTGTTTTCCCCCAGTCTGGCTGTAAGTTTGACCCCGTTATTTCACGATAAGGGAGACAAAACCACAGTAAGCTGAGAGATGTGAGATGCTATTCCTGTGAAGACTACTTTACTTTAAATTCAGGACATGACGTTTTCAAGATATATGTAAAAATATCTTATCAGACAAAATTGTAAATTAGAACTGCAGTAGAGAGTATCCTGCTCACCAAGTGAGACAATACATATTCCGCCTATTTTCTGAAATGTAATTTGGTGTCAGATATGTCAGGTCACTGCAGGGAAGTTTGCACACACAGGAAGTGACAATTTAAGCAAATATTGCTGTATAAGTTCTAGGGCTGTGCATGACTAAAGAAGTTATTAGTCAACTAACACTCATGATTTTGTTGACTAATCGATTAGTTGATTTAATTGAACTGTGAAACTGAGTTTCTCCACATAATCATACAAAAGCACCACTTTAAATCTTTCTTTGATATACATTATATATATATATATATATATATTATGGCATGCCGTTTAGGAAATTATTAAATATATTTGAATTTTGAATATATAGAATGAACCTTGAATATATTGACTGAAAGTCTGAATATATGGAATGAAAGCCTGACTATAGTGTGTGTGTGTGTGTGTGTGTGTGTGTGTGTGTGTTGATCTTTGACTCTTCCTCAGTAGTTAAAGAGCTAACCTTTCTTTGGCAGGTTCCCTATAACAGCTTTACATAACTACTGTACTTATTATGCTAATTAGATGTGATAATGAATGCAGTGAAGTGCTAACACTTTCCTCCCTCGTGTTGTGCTGCATGTTATCTAAAACCACCCCCCACCACTTGTTTGTCACATTCCTAGAAAATGCCACTCTTTGTATCTGTGTCCAAATCCCAGAGAAGAGCGGAGCTTGAGTTTTTGAAACATTTACCTTCTTACCATGTGATGAATAACAGAACACTTTCTAGTCAGTCTCTGTGGTTTTAGATTCATGTATTTATTTTAACTTGGTACCAAGGAATAGCCTCCCACACTGCATGCTGTGTAGGACTAAACAGTCAAGACGTCACAAGCCCTGTAGGACAACAATACATGGAGCAAAGTCATAAGAAGGGGTGTTTATGGTCCGAGCTGTCTTTTGTTGTCTTCTCTGTCCTCTTGCCTCCTGGTTTTGCACAACCATATATTATTGCATTGGGACATCATAGAGCCTTCTTATCTTCATGGTAGACTGCTCAGTAGATTTAAACAGAAGTTACCAGTAAGTTATACAACGGGTGATCCAACTATGATTCATCAGATTTTACATCTAAATTTGAGTAATATCTACCCCTCCATGTAGTTTTCTGTATTGTGTCATTTTTCCCTCCAATTATTTGAACTGGCCAGTAGCCCATGCACTAAATCCATGTTGGCCTGCTCCAATACACATCAGCCACTTCTCTTACCCTGAGAGTGAATACCTTAACCAGCAGGCCATAACACAGACAGAGGTTCATGTAATTTCCCTAAATCCTACACCCTTACTCAAAGGCAGAATTAGGAGTTAGTGGTGAATGGTGTGCTTGAGCTTTGCTCTTGTGAGTCTGTGTAGTCCTCCTACCAGGTGTCCATGGCCATCTGTTTGGAAGTTGCTCAATGACCTCCCAGATCCATTCTTCATATATTTACAATCCATCTTTAATTTGGTCATACTGAGTGTCAGCACTGTAAATGTAAACATCTATTTGTCTGTCCATCCTGGGAGAGGGACACCTCCTCTGTTTCTCTTAATTTTCACCCTTCCACCTCTTTTTTTTTTTTTTTTGGAGGGAGTTTTTCCTAATTCGACTTGGTCTATGGATAGAGGGTGTCGTATGCTGTACAGATTGTAAAGCACCTTGAGGCAAATTTGTGATTTGTGATATTGGGTTATATAAATAAAATAGACTTGACTTGTAATTCAGCTAATTGTGCTGGAGGGAGGGAAGAGAGAGACATGTCCCATCTGTGTTGGTTTGCTGTATATACAGTATAGCATCTATTATATCTGTGTATATCTCTTTCTGAAGTCAACTAATGAATTAGTCGACCATGATTATTACATTTCATGTATTACGGTAAAATGCCAAACATACTGTATAATAGTAGTTTCACATAGTTTCTCAGGATGTGAGGATTTGCTGCTTTTCCCAGTTTTATGCAAAATATAGTTTCTTTATTTTTTATAATCACCAGATTAATCACTAATGAAATGAATCCCTAATTTGCTGCAGCCCTATGCCCGTCATAGCTTTGTTTATGACTTTACACATAGTGGTTAACACAGAATATGCTAACCACTCAATCATTTTCCACATAAAACCTGCTGCTGAAGTGCAGTTCAAAAATTTCTAATAAGAAAAAAGACGCCGTATACTGTTATTTACTTCATTGCTTATTAATACTTGTCTCATTTCACTTTCCCATAGTCCTGTTTACTGTGTATCAGTGCAGTGATACACAGTCCCTCTCTCTCTTTTTGATTTACTTGCACCCAACCTCTCAGTGGCTGCTACACATGAAGAAGCATGGTTACACCGCTTGCTCTGTCATTACATACATAGAACAATTGTGTGTGTGTGTGTGTGTGTGTGTGTGTGTGTGTGTGTGTGTGTGTGTGTGTTAGCAGGGGCAAGATGAAAGGGACCCCACACTCACTCGCCCACAACAAACACACACACTACTTCCCTCTGCAAAACACCACTTATAAATCGCAATATCCCCATGCCAAATGTTAGCCTTAAGTAAGTGAAAGTTTGTGCACTGGAAGGGAGAGGCTTGTGTGTCTGACTGTTCCCATTTTTTTTTCGTCCAGTGGTGATAGTCAATTCTTTTTGGCTCCCACTCTCTCCTCTGTCTTTGTAAAACTGCTGATGCTCAGATGTTGCCTGCATGACTAGCTGCCATTGGCCTGCCTGGGCTGCATTTTCCTGGCTCATCCTGAGGATCACTGAGGCTTGGAGGTTTTGTCTCTGAGGCCAAAAAAAGACCTTCAGAGCACCTATTCAAAGCTCCAGAGACTGAGATGGCTCTTTGGGCCATTGTCCCCAGGGCCAGGCACCTTTCCAGGGGATTAGCAAGGGGAGAGTTAGCCTGTTAAAACCAGAACAAGGAGAGCCTGTGCAAGCAATTGAGTCCCAGGGGATCTTTAAGTGGGTCCAACTATAAGCCAACAAGCCAAGGTTTAAATAATGGGCAGTGATAGTAGTATCAGGGATAGAAATAGAAATGCGGGAAAAAAACCCACATGTTCATGCTTTTTTTTTAACACCCACAGGCATACTAATCATACTCTTTACTTATTATATCCCCTGAGTACGAGTATGAGGTGTCAATGTCAAATTTCAGGCACTACAAGAGACTGTATGTGCAAAACAATTTCTCAAACCTCTCCCCTCCTCTGTGCAATACAAACAGCCACATTATTGAAAACAACAAATATTTTTGGCAAAACAATTCCCTCCGCAGACTGTGAGCCTTATTGCCTTGGATGTCCTCTCTTGGCGACACGGAGAGCAGAAAAAAAAATTGATGTGAGATCCAGAGCAGAGTTTCGTTCCCCTTTTCTTCTTTAATTTCCTTCCTCAGAGCCCCTGTGCTGAAATAGAGCCAGCGAGTGTTATTGGTCTGATTATTCTGTTGCACTATGGAGCAGAGAGCGAACGTAGAATGAGCTCACAGTTGCGACTATCTCTGCCCTAACTCAGTGCCAGCCACCCCTACGGACTGACTGATAGCGGCTGCTGTATATGAGATTCACACTGGCCTCTGGCAACTGGCGTCATAACTGGATGGGCTGGGAGGGACACACAGTCCAGTCCAGACCGGAGTCGAGGTTGAAAAGCTGCTTATCGTGCAGTTGTGTCCCCAGCCCTGAAGTGGGAGGGTTTGGTCAGGGTCAGTTTTCATGGTGATTGGATATAAGTTATTTGTTTGGAGGCAGTGTTTGTCCCCACTATGTCACACATCTGAGGGATAGACAGCAGCTGCACAGCTTCATAGGCTTGATGAGTATGACAGAGGATTCAACCCAGGATGATGACCCAGGGTGATGAGTGGGCCCTGCTACAGTTTTTACCAGGATGGTCTGAATTGTCCACAAACGTGTGCCTTTTATAATATTCTATGATCGCATAAAGGGTCGCTGTTCCAAATCTGAACTTGACCTCTGAACTACTTGTTTAGGGGTCAAACAAGAACTGAATTTAGGGTACTAATGTTGGGGTTCCGGATTTCAACCAGCTGGCCGGCTTTGGCTCTTCTCTGTGGGTTTTGCATGTTCTCCCCATGTTTGTATGTTTGTGTTGGTGTTCTCCGGGTTCCTCCTACAGTCCAAAGACATACAGGTTAGGATAATTGTTGACTCTAATTTGCCCGTACGTATGAATGTGAGCATTAACAGTTTCTGTCTCTATGTGTCTGCCCTGTGATGAACTGGTGACCTGTCTAGGGTGTACCCTGCCTCTCGCCCAATGTCAGCTGGGATCAGCTCCAGCACCCCGCGACCCTGAATAGGCTAAGCGGTTACAGATAATGGATTTATGGATGTATGGATGTTTGATGTCTGGCCATCATTTCAGGTGGTCAGTCAGGTGCTCGTAAAATGTGTTGTACTATAGAAGAATGTGAACACTAACTCTTTGTATGGTAGGTAATTGTCTAAGTCAGGGGTCCACATTCCACGTTTGTTAACCTCTTAACTGAGAGAGAGAGACGGAGCACGGACCCCCTACTACTGTCATCAATGGGGTTTTTTTTCACAAATTGGCTGATTTATATATGCAAATAATTTGTTGGATTCATTGACATTTTAATTTTTGAAAAAACTTTCAAAAGTTGCATAGAAACTCCCTTCATTCATTTTGCCTGATGATAGTACCAAAACGTTGGCTACTATTAAATATATTTTTTGCAAGTTAGACAGTGTGCAGGAGTTTCTTTGCAAATTTTGACTTACTAATCCCACTCCTGACTCACGGTAAAGATGTGCGAAGTATGTTTCTGTAGTGAAATACTTGAAAAAAAATTTACAATATTTTGGTGGCCCCCCTACAGTAACTCTGAGGACCCTCTAGGGGCCCCGGACCCCTTGTTGAAGATCTTTGGTCCAAGCAACTTATGGAGTGGGAAAACAGGTCAGGCAGGTGTAAAGTAACAGGTCTCTGCTGTTAAGTGAATACACACTACGTACATTAATTATCTGAATTATGATCTCATCAGCATAACTTGTGTTAACTAGGTGTAAATTGTCTGATATATTGTATTGATTTTGTAAGAACATGAGGCAACTTAAGTGCTTCATGCCTGTTAGAACTGACAAAACAGGGTAAACTCAGGGTAAACAATAAGATAGCTCCATACTCCATTTTGTAAGACAGCAGCTACATGCTTCAGAAACAGCTGGCTCATCAGCAGAATCTACCTGCTGAAATTGCCTTTTTAGCGGGAAACACAGGTTCAGGAGGAGACGACTACGTGCATGAGTAGCCAGTGGAAGCCTGCAGTGTGTCAGGGATCCTGTGAGTCTCCCACCAGCCTGGTTATGGATCTCACCAAGGCAGTGGCTTGTGGCAGCTAGTGTTTAGCCTCAGTGCTAATAGCCTGGTGTACTGAGCCTTGGGAAATTAGCTGCGCACTGAAGCATTCCGCAAGAAGCTTGGTGAAAGTCGGTCGGTCGAAGAGCAGTCACACATAGGTCAGAGGAATCAATGTCCTTTAGGGGGCGAGGGGCTGAGCTTGAGCGCACTGAACTCTCTCTAACCTGGGCCAGTGGCTGTGGTGTAATTGCGCTGGTGCAGATAGGGTGAGAACTGACAGGGGATGAAGCTGAAGAAGAGCGTGCAGGGAGGTAGGCTTGGCTGCAGGATGCTAAAATTGCAAGACGATGTTACAAGGAAGCCTTCTCTCCTATTTCAGAAACACATGGAAACAAGCACTTAGCTTTTTAAAAATAAAAGGTGTGTTTCCAAGACTTTTTCATTTGAGGTTTATTTGATATTAATCTGAATACAGGTCAGCAGTGGAAGTGAGAAATCAAACATCACACATTTTAACTTCTTGTTGGAATAGAAAAGAAGTATATAGTATTTTTTCACCCTTTACTTCATTTCAGTGACAGTAGTGAATAGAAAACAAAAGACAGTTCTACGTATGATTTTCAAAACACATGTCATCCCCCCTGGGATGTGCTTGTAAACAACACAATTCAGTTTAATTCCTCTGATCTTGAGTTGATTATGAGTTTTCTACTCATTATATCTGATCTGAAACCCAGGTGGCAGCTCACATTTCTGTGTCTCTGGCTGACACCTCTCATTGGATGGGCTGCTCTTTCTCTAGGGAAGGCATCTACTTCACCACTGAGAACTCCGAGGTGTCCCTAGCTCGGACTGGAGGAACCTGGGTGTGACTCTAGATGACTAGTTGCCCTTCGCTGCCATCAATGTGACAACCCTCTCTTGCAGATTCATTCTCCATAACATTCCTCCCCTAGGTTCTGGTCCAGGTTCTTGTCACGTTCACTCAGACTACTGCACCTTGTTCCTAGCTGGTGTGCCTGTATGTGCCATCTGACCTCTGCAGCTAATCCAGAATGCTGCAGCCCGGCTAATCTTCAACCTATCCTAGTTGTCCCACTGCCCTACTCCTCTGCACCCTGTACTGGCTCCCAGTGGCGGCTCAAATCCAATTCAAGTCACTGGTACTTGCCTATCGTGCTGCGCATGGCTCAGGCCCATCCTACATCCAGGACATGTTCAAACCATAGACCCCACCCCGTCCATGATGCTCCGTTACTGCCAATCTGCTTGCTACACCTTAACTATATGGGGAAGCCCAGTTAATACGCAACAGAGTCACAACTGTTTTCTGGCTCCACACTGGTGGAACGAGGTCACCATTGACATCAGGACAGCAGAAACTCTACATGTCTTCTGTCGCAGACTAAATCTGTTTGAACTGCATCTTGACCCATAACATAAAACTCTTTCTCTAATTGTTTCTAAATGTAGCACTTCAGCACATCAGCTGAATTTTCTGAAGTTAATGTACTTGATTCTTGCAATTTTTGTTTTTGTACCCACATGGTTGAATGCAGTTATTGTAAGTCACTTTGAATAAAAGCTTTTAATAAAAATGTAATGTAATGTAATATGCACTAAGAGGCAGTGAGTTAAAGCCAAAGGATGCGGAATCAAGCCAAAGAAGCTAGTGGAAACTGTTGCTACTGATTCTAGCTGCTCACCTAACACCAGGCTGTTTATAGCAAACTTCAAGTCCTCTTTTCTGACTATTGACACACATAACACACACTACAATATCTGACCAGGGACAGCATATTATTGTGCTAGAAGCTCATAATGAGGATGTCATCCAATGCTAAGATTAGCTCAAGGCAACAGTTATCTTAAATCTAAAGTCTTCTATTTGGAAAATAAATTATAATTGTAATTTATTTATTCAAACCTTTATTTATACTAGAGCTTGGCTTCCTTACATTTGACATTGGCTGTGACATAGTTGGCTCATGCTTAATTTGATGTAAGGTGTGTTTACCTTCTTTACAATACCATTTTGTCTTTGCTCTACATTGCAGGTGACACTTTGTCCACAGGAAACAGCTGACAAATGTGCTAAATAAATGACCAACCGTCAGCTGAGTTTCTCCAGTAGAGTGTTTTGTGAGTGATTTATCCCCAAGAGGGCTCGGTCACCCAAGGAAACTCCGAGACCGCCTCCACTCAGCCAGAAAACACCCGGGAGGTGACCGGGGCACGGACACATCAGTAGGACTGCAGCTCCCATAAGCCACCCAGGTTAGAGGTCACAGCTGCAGACAGTGGGTGAGGGAGTGTTTAAAGTTTGGGAAAGGAGCTGATGGAGATGAAGAATGATTGTGGCGGAGGGGAGGGATGTTCTCGTCTCACTGATGCAGAGAGACAGGAAGTAGACACTGTACCAAAAACAAAGTGCTCACTAGAGACGGTTGGACTGATCCCAAGAAATTTAAAACATGGTGTTTTCACACAGAAGTCCACTTACAGCATAGTGGAAAAGCCCCAGGCCCAGCATTCAGCACAGAGTCTTCATTTAGCTACAGGATGAAAGCAATTCAACCAAGGAAATTTGATATTTTATTGAATTATTTTGTTTTATCATCCAAAAGTTCTTTGGCAATGGACTTGTCGATTGAATTTATAGTTTAATGTACTGACGAGACGTACCAGTTAAGGTGGTTTAAATCTCCTTCAGCCTGAATCATCATTGGTTGAAAGGAAAGTCTGTGAATTAGAGTGTGGATCAGGCCGCATTTTTCTGTCCGAGCCCGGCCCGCGTCCGACAGAGCAGTGACCGAGCCCGGCCCGAGCCCGATGGGCATTAAGATATTTCTGTCCGAGCCCGACAGGTAAAATCCCGTTTTTTTTTCTCATACCAATGATACGTTTGTTTGTGTGGAGAGCCCGCTTTTATTAAGCAACTGTAGGAAGGCATTCAAATGTCAACAGATGAGCACATCAGCGCACACGGGGCAACAAGCGCACGTTAACACAGATGTGCACCTACAAAATAAGCTGTATTTAAATTTGAAATGTTCAACGCCTTATTGTGCTGATGTGACCGAGCCCGACCCCGAATCCGAATATAATTTCAAAAATATCTGTCCGAACCCGGCCTGTCCCGCCGGCTCGATTCGGATATCCATCCTCTACTGTGAATGTATCCAAGTAAGTTGATTTGGTACTAAAAGAGTGGTAGAGGCTCACTGAAATGATAAAATAAAAATGATAGTTGAGTCATGGTAGATGCTTCAATAATAATAATTAATTATGGCTGTCAATCGAATAAAATATTTAATTGTGATTAATCGCATGATTGTTCATAGTTAACTCGCGATTAATCTCAAAAAAACATTGTTTTTCTGTTTTAAATGTACTTTAAAAGGAATATTTTAAGTTTTTCGTGCTCTTATTAACATGGGAGTGGACAAATATGCTTGCTTTATGCAAATGTTTATCATTCTATATGCTCTCATTAGAATAAAAAATGTAGGAGGTCATAAAATCCACATGTGCCCAAAAGAATCTATTGTATTGACAACAAAGGTTGGGGGAAAAACCCAGTGAAAAATGACCAAGCAATACCATATTTTACCAGATTTATTAGTCCATTATAACCATTGTGCTACAAACCCTCCACACACACAAGCACCGGTATTAATGGGTTTGGGAATGTGGTTCTGCCTGTGTGCATGCATACACTTGTTATGCATCTTCCAGGAATCGGCACATCCTAATTAGCTGTACTGAGAGCAGACCAAAGGACTCTTCTGCTCACAGTAAATGTTCTAATTGCATGAGGAGCAGCGTTGTGGGTGAATTGTCTCAAAAGCCTTCATACTGTATATTTCAGCCATGACCACTGGGGCAAACAAATCCTGTTTGAGAAGGACACTATGGGAAAGGTCACTAAACTGTCAGAAGGAAGTGGAGCGTGTTTAGCACTATACATATCCTCACTGGAAGCTTTCTTAGTTCTACGTAGGCTCATCTTTAACAAAGTTAAAAAAAACAACATAAAAGCCCTTTGGAGAATGTCTGATTCTTTTTCCTGGCACGTGAATGTCAGTGATTGAATAAACTGTACACCACTTGGCACTGTGGCATTAGCGAGATTCCCCTCATAGTCTTCAGTTACATCTTGTACTATGACTTCTCATCTAACAAACACCACATGTTTCAAATGCCAATGGGAGCTATTTACCAGAGATAGAAAACTAGACAGGCTCATTTGGCAGCGTGATTCATAAGCCAGAGTTATCGAGCTGGCATTGCTAACAAGAAGGAAGCAAAAAGCAACGAGCAGTTATTAATAACCACATGGTGAGGATTGCTTCATTAAACTTTCAGAGACACCAAAGTACTTTTATTTTGTAAAACAAACTTTGTGCGGTTTTCAGTCAACTTTTTTACATGTCTTCCGATTTCCTACATGAAATATTTATCCTGTAAATATCATCAAAGAGCAAGTTTTGTGTATTCGTTTAGAAGGTATTTCTGATGAATAGCACGCTCAAGGAATAACATGCTCCTGCTCTCTTTCTTTGCCTTGTGTCTCTTTTACTCAACAGAGAATTGGCATCAAAAAGTTCAAATTGCCAACATCAAGAAACTCAAGGCGACAGCTGCGCCAAATGTCAGGAAAACGGGTCAGAGAGTTCAGCTACTTGAGCAGTTTGTAAAATCTGGGCAGGGAACAAGGGTGAAGAATGCTTCACTCACTTTATCTTAAGAAAAACATTTAACCTGCGTTGTTCCAGTGCAGCTGCATTGTTGGCTCAATTTTAAAGTGGTCGCAAATGGTTTGGCATGTAAAGTTTACATCTGAATGAGATGTCTGTAAACCCCAAGATGTGTCTCTCTGTGTGTGACATGTTTAATAGAAGCAATCAATAACACAAATACAAATTCAAATCACATGAATCCATTGGTATCTTAATTATGTGACAATGAAGAGATGTATTTTAAAGGATGGTTTACCCAAATTATGACCAAACATATTTTCCCACTTACCTCTAGTGTTAAGTTGTAACCGACCCTTAAAAAAATGCCATGCAGATTTCAGCATGACTCTATCCCCTGTCTTCATTTTGATGACATTGACAGCCTCACTGTATATTGAAAATACTTGTATGCCCGGGACAGGAAACTAAACTTCTCTGCTCAGCCAAGCGCATCATGTGTACGCGTTTGCCTCTGGAGGAGCGAAAAGCAACCCTCTTGTTCTGATGAGAGCAATAACATTGCATCATTTCCACTTGTGATTCCTGTGTCTGAACGCTGCCTTTGATTGACTGATGCAAATCTGATTTCTTTTTCTATTGTGGTGTGTGTGTGTGTGTGTGTGTGTGTGTGTGTGTGTGTGTGTGTGTGTGTGTGTGATAAAGCACAGGATTACCTGTGTCCTTCATGCATTCATTTGCCAATCAGTGCACTGGAACAAACCCTGTCAGCTAAGTGTGAGTGGGTGTCTTTGTGGGCTTTTGTCTCTCTCCCATCTGGCCTTTGGATGATGAAACTGCTGCTCCTGTGTTCTGACATGACCTGTCCCTTCACATCAGGCCTCTGTGATGGAGACTGTCAGCTTGGCACGCTTGCATTTGTGCCTGACTCATAAATACACTGCGCGCACACACACACACACACACACACACACACACACACACACACACACACACACACACACACACACACACACACACACACACACAGGTTTGTGTCACTATCTTTGTGGGGACCTGGCATTGACATAATGCATTCCCTAGCCCCTTACCCTAACCTTAACCATCACAACTAAATGCCTAACCTTAACCCTTACCCTCACCCTAACCAGAACCTCATTATATCCCTAATCCTAAAACCAAGTCTTAACCCTCAAACAGCCCTTTAAAGTTGCGGGGTCCAGCATTTTTGCCCCACAAAGCTGTCGGGACCCCAAAAGTATACTGGACTCCCAGTTTTTGGACCCCACGAATATAGTTAAACACACACACACACACACACACACACACACACACACACACACACACACACACACACACACATGGCCCCACCCGACTGATAATCACAGCTCCTGAAAAAGTGAGATGAAGAAATCTGCCACAGACAGACACTTTGGCACTTGACACCTCAGACAAACCTAAAAATACACACACACACACACACACACACACACACACACACACACACACACACACACACACACACACACACACACACACACACAGACGTTTACTGTACAGGCACAGAATCAAGGTCATCTCCCATGTTTCAACCTGCCTTTCAAATCTGAAGATTATATCAGCGATCAGACAGTCAGGCACTTTGCACACAAACATCACGGATATGCCTGCATACACATTCAATCACACGTCTTGATATGATATAATGGCTCAGTTGTTAATACTGCTTGATTGAAGCTGTATGTATGCTCTTCAGCTAATGGCTGATGATAGCACTTTTTATCTCCTGGCCGCTTGATGCTTAAATTGTTTTTTCGTCTTTCTCTGCAGCGCCGTCGAAGAGGACGAGCAGGGAAGGGAGAAGATGTTGCGGCAACGCAGAAAGAAATGTGCCACGTCACATTAGTGGAGGTAAGTTAAATGACCGTAGGTTTGGTCCAAAGGGGATGGGACAGACTGATATTTTAAGAGACAACAGCCTTTTTGTGGTTACGGTTGGTAGAAATCAGCTGGCTGTTAAACAGTTGATTGTATCAACATGTAGGCACAAAGGCTCAGGCTCTCTGAAGAGTACGATGATTTTTACTGTCAGTGAATAGAACCAAAGTAGTTTAAGTGTCATCCAAATCATAATAAATACTGTATACCATGCTGAAAGTTTGGGTTTTATCTACTGAGGTCTGGAAATACCTGCCACTCAGACTTCTGGCACCACAGAAGGAAACTGGAGTTTTGTTTGTGTTGCTAACATTGAAAAAAACTATTATTATGTTTACCTTTCACAGACAGTCTACAATACATTTGAAATAAGATTCAGCTGTTTTTTTTTCAAATGTAGCAGCTTGAAGTGGCTATACAAATCTAACACGATCACAGATGCTTCATGGATACCATTTTAATTTGCATGGTGGCACAAAGGCAATTGTTGTCAGAACTCTACCCCAGCAACAACACGCAAATAAATACATCTAGAGGCTTGATGTCATGTGAAAGAGAGAACAATAGAAGTGAAATCTCTGCCTGTTGAAAATATCACACCCTCTTGTGTCGTGACACACTTCAGATGTCAGCTGCTGCTCTGATCACATTTCCTCATCAAACACCCCCATGGCCCGAATGGAGGAGACATTAAGTTCAGGGTTCAGGATCTAAATTGCAGCAGGTTCCCCTTGTCCTTAGTATCTCAAGCTTCCCTTTCGTTGACAGCTATGAATAAAATATTCCCTTTTTACCCAGGCTTTGTCAGATGTTTGATGTGCCGCCTTGCTTCTCATTGGAAGACAAAGTAGCGAGCGAGCGCCGGCTTTGAGCTTTGTGATAGCTCATGTACAACCCTGATGGATCCTTCCTCGTGGTGGAAAAAAACTTTAATCAGTGCTCCTCCAATATGATAGAAAGGGACAGATTGGCAAAGAATGAAGAGACAAGTGCTTTATCAAACAAACAAACAAACAAACAAACAAACAAACAAACAAACAGGCGTGCTTGTTTCTGTCCTCAGTGCAGGCTTCAGGCCTCAGGTTCCGAGGGCTGCAGTGCACGGATGTCAACAGGATGGCTGCCATTTGAAGTGTGGGAAAAATGTGATGAGTGGATTGTCTCACATGTGCACACACACACACACACACACACACACACACACACACACACACACACACACACACACACACACACACACACACACACACAGTACACTTCTCTCACAGACAGTTTGAGAGGTGTCATAGAAGAAAGGATTCAGAGGGGGCAAGAGATAGATCGCTTCCCACTCTTCTCTGTATGGCTGACATATAACATTTAACGAGGCGTATATTTTTCACTTCCTCTGTCAGTCCATCCTATTTGATTGTGGCTCACATGTCGCTGAAGTGATCTGGCTTGTTAGGAATCGCCAAGGTGAGTGATGTCACTTTAAAGAGAGAGATACGCCTACAGTAAATCACAAGTAAATGGCAGGGGTTGTATTTGTTGGTGGATGTTTATCTATTCAGAATTGTGAGTTGAGTCGAAAGTTTTCTCCAACACGGAGGGTGGTGGAACCCCGGCTCCATGATCTGATATCTCCTCTTGAGTAACCCAGCAAGAGGCTGTGATCACCCTGGACCCCCTAATGCCTGCAGACTCCGCTTCACTTCTCTGATCTCCCTTACTCTTTTCTGTCTAATTGCCACATGTCTGTAGTGAGATGGTGTGTTTGTACCCATGATATTCAAACATACCTCATTACTGATAAAGGATATTTATCTCAAGTGATTTTCTAGACAAGCTGCTTGCTGCATGCTGGTGTCACTCACTGTGTAGTTTAGTAATTGACAGCAACCGCTTCTTTCAATGACAATTCTTGTTATGATGCACTTCATTGCCAGGCTGTCTCTAAATGAATAGGTCAGATGCTTTATTATGATGTGGCTCCTTTTTAAAAAACAACAAAAAAACATGAATGTTAATTGGAAAGGGGGAAAGCTTTCTTCTTGTTCTTCGAAGAGGTGACCTTTCGGAGAAACAATGATCACACGGAAAATTAAATACTATACTACTACTAAATACACAATACTGCTTAAGAGTGAAACTAGGAGATGAGAAAGACACTGAGGCAGAGCCACATCACTGAACATCATTCGAAGTCTACTATTTGTCTGACAACACATCCTGTAACAATTCCATTAGAGAAATGAGACCAACCATGAGTGAGATATTGTATGTTATAAAGCAGCGATGCTGGACTTTATTTGATGATTAAAGCATCGCACATGCGCAGTAGCTAGGTAAGATCACATCATCTAGCTAGCTGTTTGTTTCTACAACTTCAGTTAGTGCAAGGCAGGATTAGCCGGGAGACTTCTTCTAAACGAGGGCACACTTCCAACTTTGCGTGGAATACCTGCAGAACAGGACATGGAAGTAGTTCTTTTGTAGATTATGGTGAACTAGTGTGGGTTGTAGCAGTGGTTTGCCATTCAGAACGAGCTAGCATGCTAGTGCTAGCATGTTACGGTTAGCCACCTCGCTAGTGACGTAAAAAGCCCTGCCGATTTGGAACAGCTCACCCGGAGACTGAAGGCAGGACACATTCAGAAACCCGTATCTCACTCAAAACAACATGAGGACATCCAAGGATGTTTTTTTTCTTCCAAGTTTGTATGTGTGAGGAAGCACCAGAGACACGAAATAACACCCCACATCCCAGAAAGTGATTTATTTATAATATGGGCACTTTAAGCTCATCAGGAAATGAGGGGGAAAAGCTAATATGTGAAAAGGGACTAGATGGTGTGATATGGTGGCTTGAAAACCTCTCTCTCTCTCTCTCTCTCTCTCTCTCTCTCTCTGCCCTGATCCTGTCATCCGTGTACACTCTTATCACATATAAATCCCTTAGATTCCTGCAAGCATGTGCAGTATTCTTTTCGTCTGACGACAGCCGCACAAAGAAATCCCCAAAAAGGAACACATTTGTAAATGTCTATATAATTTGTTTTTATTTTTAGTAGTGTTTACTTGTCATTAATTATGAACTGAAGAGGCCTTTTCAATTCCAGAGTTCCCCCTGCCACTGCTTTAAATATAACATAAAAACCTGACAAAAAGGACTTAAGTTGTAGTTAATTAGTCGCAAACATTGCTGTAAAGGTGGTTAATGCCATATTTAATTAATAACCAATTAGTACTATTTCAATCAGGACATGTGTGTCCAACAGCAACAACATGTCAAATTCGTCACCAAATCAAGAAAGCTATATCATATTTCTCCATGTTTAGTTGCTTTCCACTTTAATTTAAGATGTTATTAGTCCCATATGAGACCCTGGCTCATCTGCCCCCTGCTACATTACTATAGTGTGAGTATGTAGAGTATTAGCCCTCTATGAGACCTGCTGCTGAGAACCTCTGGTAGGGAGCTGGTTTCTGTAACTAAATCCAACCCCGTCACCCAAAAAATGATTTTGTCTTTTGAAGTGTCACAAACAAGTTACTAATCCAAGTTTGACTTATTTCCTTACTTACCTAACTTAATATACGTAACAAACATACTAGCCTACTTATTTTAACCCAAACAATGATCTTTTCCTAAACCTAACCAAGTAGTACATGTTTAAAACTGTGACTGTAACAAAGGCCTGTCGCTGGTATGGGGATGGAAATCCTGGAAAAAAATATGTTTCCCTCAAAACACAATTGAGAATTCAGTTTAGTTGTATGGGAACGTCATTTTTAGGAGACAAGGCTGACCAATCATAAACACCGGGGGTGAGCGTGAGCCACAAAGAGTCTTACAACTTAACTAATACATCTGGGCTTGTCTTATGTTACTGTAATACTGTATATTTTAACTTATTTTCAAAATGTAAATTCCTATTATGGTATCCTATTTTAAACTTGGTAGTTGGCTTTATTCGTTTTTTGTTCTTGGCTTTGCTGCATAAAAATTGTATACTATCTTATCACTGCGGAGTGAGGGATGGACATATTCTGCTGACTGGCATGCAGTATTACGCACCTGTGTAGCACTCTTCTCACTGCTTATTCTGTTTCCTCATACTGAACCGTTTTTAATAAAGTGTTAATTATTTTGACAACCGTGTAGCTGCAGAGACTGTTGCACTGTCCTTTATATTCAGTGATGCAATGTACCTAAGTACATTTACTCCAGTACTGTACTTAAGTACAAATTTGAGGTACTTGTACATTACTTTCTTCTTCTTCATTACAGTCTTTTGTTTTCATCCCATGTTCTACTTCTACTCCGCTACATTTCAGAGAGAAATCTTGTACTTTCTACTCCACTGCATTCATCTGACAGCTTCAGTTACTAGTTTCTTTACAGATTAAGATCTTTGCACACAAAACACATGTAGTTTATAAAATACGATGTTTTATTATAAATTAAACTACCCAACAATATAATATAAAGAGTCCACCTAAAATGATTAGACCATTAAAAACAAAACTGTTTGGATCATTTCCAGTTTCTAAAATGTGAGGGTTTTTCTGCATTGCATGAGTACTTTTAATACTATAAATCCATTTTTCCTGATGATACTTACATACTTTTACTTAAGTAACATTTTCAATGCAGAACTTTTACCTGTAATAGAATATTACGGTGTGGTATTTGTACTTTTACTTAAAGTGCTCATATTATGCTTTTTTGGTGTTTCCCCTTTCCTTTATTGTGTTATATATCTTTTGTTGTGCAGGTTATAGGGTTACAAAGTGAAAAAGACCAAAGTCCACCCCAAAGGGACTTACCATCTCCAACAGAAAACACTGTTCACAAACTGCTCCAAACAGCTCTGTTGTAGTCCAGGGTCCGTTTCAGGAAGGAGGTTTAACAAACTCTGAGTGTTACCCTGATGTCTGAGTTGATTTACCCTGAGATGGGAAACTCTGAGTTTTCGGTTCCAGAACAGCTGATTTGAGTTGGTTCAATCAACTCAGAGTAGGTTGACTCAGAGCTAAGCGCGTGCACCACCACAATAAAAAGGCAGCATGAGTAGAGCCATGATACTACGATTCACCATGGCAACAACCACAAACAAACAAACTGGTCGGCGGAAATACTCATGCGCACGTACAGCGAGTTTGAACATGAATTTCGTTAAAAAAAGCAACACAGCGGCTGCTGCAACAGAGAGAGAATTGGTGTGGGAGAAAATTGCTGCTCGGGTCAATGTGTAAGCATTGACAGTGTATTAATTTCATATTTAATCACAGGTAACCTATAATATTACTGGTGAAAACTGGAATGGTATTACACCTATTTCATTTAGGTGCAATCCTGCGGGGCGAAAAAGTAAGCTATACTAATCCCATTCTGAGGCTGCAGCACCATGATTATTAATAGAAATATAATTTATAATCATTTAATTCTTTTTAATGGCTCTCACTGGTTTGTGTCCAGGTAACACTACAAAAACTTTAAAAAAAAAAACGTTTCAGAGCGAGGCACACTTTTCTGACGGCTCTGCTTACAGTGGCTTTACTAATATGATCCGCATCACCGATGCTGTAAATAAAACTGCCGTTTGCAAAAACATAATGTGACACAAAGAATCTGCTGGGATGTTAAAGCATGTCCACGATGGTGGATGTTAGTGATATGAGGACGGATAAGGTATCTACATATCTGATCGACTGTGAAGAAAATACCTCTCAAATTGGTTATCCGGAAATGAAAATATCAATGGCATTGTCGATAAAAGGACATGCAATGTTTGAGAAAAAAACGTTTTATAATCTGCCTACATAAACCAATAAGTTTTTTATTCATGCAGATAACAAACTGCGCTAAAATGCGCCTGATACAGACTGAATGAATGAATGAGGAAATGAAAGAGGGCTGTGTCAGAGGGAGGAGACTGAGAGAAACTCGAGGTCTCTTGAAGATAACCTGCTCCCGACCAGGTTAGGTTCACAGGCTCAGTTACCATAGTAACTGACTCTGAGGTTAAGTTACCTCTCTTTCTGAAACAGAAAACCCAGAGTTTCCCTCATCTCAGGGTTAACAAACTCAGAGTTTTCACTAAACCTGCTTTCTGAAACGGACCCCAGCCTTTACTTCAGAGACAAACGTGCGTCACTTTGTAACACACGTTATAATGCTCGCCTAGCTGCTAGCATGACACGCCCTCATACTCTGCTTCTGACTGGCTAGTAGTCCTTACCTAGGTACTGTCAGGGCACGCCCTCATACTCTGCTTCTGACTGACTAGTAGTCCTTACCTAGGTACTGTCAGGGCACGCCCTCATACTCTGCTTCTGACTGGCTAGTAGTCCTTACCTAGGTACTGTCAGGGCACGCCCTCATACTCTGCTTCTGACTGACTAGTAGTCCTTACCTAGGTACTGCGCATGTGCGACTCCCAACAAAGATGGAACAGAAGTGAGATGCCTCACTCAGTAGTTAAAACAGAGAGCTCAACACTCAGGGTGAAAAGAGGAGCTGCAGCAATGTGCAGTACAACAAAAATATGGTGTTTTTTGAAAATTAAACCATGTAAACCTATTCTTATATAACCTCTAAATACAATTATGAACCTGGAAATAGGCCTGGCATAATATGAGCACTTTAAGTAAAGGATCTGAATGCTTCCTCACCACTGTTTATATTATACAAATACTGAAATGATTACATGACAAAAATACAGGAGCAACACTAAACAATTGTAGTCTGCATAAAAAAGAGAAATATATATGGATATAGAACAGAAGGCAAAAACGTGTGCTACTGTATCAATACTACTGTGGTACTATCTGTAATTTTAGTCTGGGAAGATCAGCTTTCATAAACCCATTCCAGTCATTATAGGCTTTCTTTTTCCTTTAAAAACAGGCAACAATGAAACAAAACCCTGCCCTTCATTTCACCCTTCCTATACATATTAGGAACAAACACAGTTGTCTAATGATGTGTTTGCTTAAATACTGTCAAACATATAAAAGACAAATAGGAGAGATAGGGAGGAAGAGAGAAACTGTGGTGAAACAAGAGCATGGCAATTACATTAGCTTTCAGCAAACATCCCTGTGTGTTATTTAATTATAATTCAAGAGCATATACATTACTTTGTAGAAACAAAAGATACAATGAACTCATGTTGTAGTCACAAGCCGTAATTGAATATAATGCATTTCTCAGTGTATTTCATTACGAGAGCAATACTTTTTCATCCACATACGTGCAAACATAATAAGTGAACTACACAGAGACGTTCTGGGTCCAATTCATATGCTAAGTGGGGAAATGATGGTAGAGAAAAGGGTAATTAGAGAAGGAATGGAGGAAGAAGCAGGGGAGATGTAGGGGAAATTAGAAAAGTGGAAGCATTGAAGCAAAGAGATTGAGGTATTTTGAAAAGAGCCAAACACACACACACACACACACACACACACACACACACACACACACACACACACACACACACACACACACACACACACACACCCCAATAGCATCTCCGGGGTTGAGTCCCAGACAGATGTTCTCTGGAAAGCAAATGCCATCATGCTCTGTGAGATTATTAATGAGGAGTCAAATGCTTGTTTTAAAATAACCGATATTCCAACAACCAAACTGCCCTCTTCACATTTACCTGGATTAACATAAAATGAACATTCACACACACGCAGAATCACTCTCACAGGCAAACACGTACTTGCATTCAACAAGCAAGACCTGATGGAAATGCCAGTCTTGATCGAGCAATCTGGTGGAAATAAATGAAGAAAAACGCCAGTCGTCTGTTGAAGTTCTGATAAGGCTGTCGTCCCTCTCCAGACAGGCCTGTTGCCTGTTGGCGTTCTTTAGCTGCACGGAAGCATCAGCGCAGATAATGATATTCTCTCATGTTTCTCTACACGTCAGGCCAGCCTGTCATTCTTTAGTCAATTTGTCTCAACTTACCTAGCTTAGTTACATTTTAACTTGCTGGGTAAAAGTCTGTTTTTCTGCATTTTTTTGCTGATTACCCTCCGGTGCATTTGTATTGTAAAAGTTTATTCAACCTGGAGTAGATGTTTTAATAAAGTAATAAAGCTTCTTTTAATTAAGTTCCAGTTTAATAAGTGACGTTACAGTTGTCTTTTAAAGATTTAGTGTGTAACCTTGATATTTATGAACGTCTGTTACATCCAAGCCATTGCCAAATGAGTTGCTACAAAGCTAATTAAGACTATCAGCTCCACACAACTCTCTCTGTATTTCTCAGTATGGCTGTGTTCAGAAGATTGTGTCATCCGGTGACTTTTGCTTGCAGAAACTCGAGTGAAGATAATTACCTCTTCTGAAGAGTCCATCGTGCTTTTTCAATCCTCCGTGTCCTCCTTGGTTACAAGCAACTGTGTGAAGGGGACATGAGGGCGGTGTGCAGTCATGTAAGGCTTGAATCATGTGGACGCGCCCACAGTTTTGTTGTCATTAATTAGAATTCCTCATGGGGGGCAACAGAAACTACGCACTATAGCTTTAACACATAACAACAGACCAGATCAACCACACGTCACTTGATTTGCTAAACTGAACACTTTTTATAATGAAGTCCTCCTTCATCCAACCCAAAATGCTCTGGTACACATGAAATGGGTAATTTGTGTCTCCAGTGGCAGCAGCTGTTACTTTGAAATAAATACAAGAAGTGCATAGTTAGCATGAGGACCAGCAGCCTCAGTGGATTAACAGACAAAGAAAATGTTACACAGTTACACAGTTACAAGAACAGAATCTACTCAGATTCAGTCTCCCTGCTGGGTCTGCTGACTTTATTAGTGTGAGCTTTAGTTTTCCCTAAATGTGTATGAACTTCTCTTTAAGACTATAGCACATGCATATAACCCAATGTGCCGATTCCTATAGCAGGCCAGAATCCTATGAATTGCATGATTCGGCACCTCAGCATTTACTCTCAATGGCAATGTTCAGTGCAAATGCAGAACATATGGTGCCCTTTTGCGATGTGTGAAGTAAGGGAGTGGAGGTTGGAACGTTTGATGGATGTGTAGCATGTCTGAAGATGAGACAGGGGTGTCTCCCTGCTTTTGATGTTGCCATTGAACCCCTTGCTACACTGTGGATAGTCTCGCTTTGCCAGACCCTCCTCCAAAGCGCGCTGGAGGAGACTGACTGTCCTCTCCATAGGGTTGTCTTCTAGTGGGTCTTTAGATGGCTGTACAGTCCAACACGTGATCCACATATTTTGGTGCAGTGTGGACAGGGGAAAGTGGAGGTGGTGAGTGGTAGAGGAGCCTTTTTCTCTTTTTCCTTGCTGTGCTGTCGCTTTGTCTCTGCGACACAGTGGAGTTCCATTTAATGGTGCACAGCTCCTTTCTGCGCAATTGTCTTCCAAGGACGCCTGTCCAAAGCAATCTGCTGCGAGGTGCTTACTGGAATTTTTAACTTCTTTAGTCTGATCTTAATATGCTTTTTGACCACCGGGGGCTCGCCGACCTTCCTTCATTTGGGAGTATAGGATCTGTTTGGGGAGACGAGTGTTTGACATGCAAATAACATGGCCAGTCCATCGAAGTTGGTACTGCATTATTGTGGTGGTGATACTGAACATGTTGGCTTCCTCCAAGATGCTGATGTTGGTACGTCTGTCCTCCCAGTTGATCCTCAGAATCTTCCTTAAGTGTTTTTGATGATGTTGCTCCAGGGTTCTCAGGTGCCTGCTGTAGGTGGTCCATACAGCAGGGTGTGAGTCATGGACCACTACTCCACATAGCATAAGGGGGTGGGAGGAAAACGTGCTCTGGTTTATTGCCATTTCTTTAAACCAATCAGAATCGTCTTGGGCGTCGCTAAGCATTAGAGAAAAGCTGTGGTGCCGCTGCAAAATACGCTTGGTAGGAACTTGTTTTGGTGGAACATGTGTACTTTTTAAAAGTTGTTTTAGTCGTGCAACAGAAAACTCAGATAGGACAGATAGTCTATCTAGCTGTCTGGATTAATCCTGCAGAGATCTGAAGAGCAGTTAACCATGGTCCTCATTAATCTACTGAAGTTGAGAATGAAGTTGAGGCTGCAATGGAGCAATCCCGGAAGTGGAATGTCAAGGATATAGACTACAATGTGGAAGGCCTGGGACCTCCTCTTCTTCCTATCAGAAAGTTTGATTTTTCCTGACACGACAAAGCATGTCATATGTTCATTTATGTTCTTACTATAGCTAACAAGGATACAATTATAGAAATAATTTAGGTGTATATTTGGCCAATAAGGATTGCCCTGGATAAAGCAAAGCAAGACATGGTCAACCCGTCCTTTCATTTAATTAACTCTGCAAAAATGGCTATTATGCAGAGATCGTTATTTTTATTTAAAACAATACCAATATTTATACCACACACACTTTTCATGGAGGTAAATAAAGACATTCCATCTATTTATTTTGTAAAGTGTCTTTGAGTGTTAAAAAACCCCCCGCTATATAAATAAAATGCATTATTATTATTTACATCTGGAATAATATACTGATACATGAGGGAAACCTTTCGCCCCTCCCAAACAGAAAACAGTTAACATGAAGGCAATGTCAGACTAAATAATTAAGTGAAAATGAAATTCCAATTTAGTCCAATTACTGGGATAAGTTCCATCAGCCTCAGCTCATAATTGGCCTCTCATGTATGTTGGAACACAGTTAGTGTAGAACATTTGCCTGATTGTTTTAGGAAAACTTCCTTTTTGCTACAACAAGCTTCTTTGATGGCCTAATGATTACCTCCATTGTCATTGTGAATGCTACAGGGGAGATTGTGCACCCTGCCATGATGCCAATTTCCAGGCGCTGTCATGCTTTGGTAAGTACCAATCCGATGGTGTGAAGCATATTACATTTTGTGCATTATATCTTGAAAATGGGCTTTAACACGGTTTTTGGTGGTATTTGGTACACAGAGGAAAACAAAGATCTACCCACAGAAGGCTGTATGTTGCTTAGCAAAATAGTCTATTACACAGCATGTTTTTGGCTGGGTAATCTAAACACCACGAGAAGCACCGTAGTTCTACATTATGTTCAGATGTCTCAAGACGTTGGTTATAATTAGCTTTTACTAATTATAAGTGAGTTATTTACCAGTGCCGTCACGTTATAGGCACTCATGTGAGTGACTCTTCCTTCAGCATTACAGTTGCTCTGTCTCAACATTTACCTGATATTTTGTTTGTCTTTCTTTCATGAGACCCATATCCCTCAATCTCTCAACAGCTGGAGCACTTCTATTAACCTTCCAGCAGACAATACTGGATCCTGCATCACATCTTTTTTCCATGTTGGTGGGCTAAAATCACTTTATGAAAATGATAAAATAGTCTACACACAAGAAAATGCTCCCATGAACATACTGTATATTTCATTACCACCTAGTAACGTTTCAAGCGTCAAGCCTAGGCTGTAGTCAATACCATCTTAATCAAGTCCAAGTCAAGACGAGAAGGATAAGATAAGGACAAGAGAGATTTTATTGTCCCGAAGGAAATTTGCCTTAGACAAACAAACAATATCTGCTGTTTAAAGAATCCAACACAACATAGTCCATACATACATACACACATTCATAAAGTACACAGACACAGACTGTTGCATCACTCTGCATGGACATGCTCATGTTGCATGCAGAGGCTGCCACTAGCCAACAACTGCCCGTTGTACAACGCATCATTATGGTTGTCATAAGGGTAAGTCACCTTATCAACATAAAATCCTGATAAAAGAAAAGTAAAAATGTATGTGTGTGTTTAAGATAAAAGCAGCATTTCAAAGTTATGCAGTCGAGATTAGGTCAAGACTGAGTCCAGAGCATTTGGGTCCTGTTCAGGACCATAATAGGTAATAGTGTTTTTCTAATGTTAATATAGTGATTAAGAAGTTAAGATGGCTCTATAAATAAGATTCTTATAAAATAAGAACATCAAACTAATGAATGCATAGAATGTAGGCAACGGTCTGTACAACTGATCTTGAATCAGCAGCCAGGAATAAATTAATCAGTTCCCAATTGGAGAGTCCAACTAGACACAAGACCAAGAAAAACGTTTAAGACCTCAAAAAAGTAGACTCAAGCCGGACTCAATTACTAAAGCCCTGCATCAAGCTCTTCTTCATCTAAAAACATCCAAAATCAATAAACTTTCAATGCCTTTCTTAGCATGTGTGTATTTCATGAGCTGATTTGTATGTCCTGCTTTGTTGCTTTCAGACTACCACTAGTCTCCCGGTGAAGAGTCATTTTTGACAAACTCAAAGGCATCCTTGCAGCACTGTCCCAACTGATACTTTCTTTTTCATTTCTTTCTAACATCCTCTCCCTCTTTAAAGCTATGAAATGGCTCAGGTTTTTTACTAGCTCTCTCTATACCTCTTTTCTCATCTTCTGATGCATCTCTCCATTACATTTTTCAGTTTCATTCTCTGGTGCTCTCATGATCTCTATTTCTGTTATGACCTAAACTTCCTTAGTTCTGAGATTGCTTGCTTCCTTAATAGACTCCAAACTTTTCTGTTCTCATAGCCGAACTGTAGATAGTATTACTCATTTTACTTCCTTAAAGCCTGACTGATTTCAGTACTATACAGGGTGCTATTAAACAGGAGTACTTCATTTACACATTACAGCACAGTGGTGCTTTGGGCTAAATGCTAACGTCAGCCTGCTAACAAGCTCACAACAAAAATGCTAACATGCTAATGTTTAGCAGGTTTAATGCTTACCACATTCACCATCTTAGTTTAGGCTAAAAAAATCATTTAATTCTCCAAACATGTTCTCTCTGTCTTCTTATGATTGCTTAAAGGTTATAGGTTAAAGGTGCATTAAATACGTATGATGTATTTCCATATCTGTCAGGAACCAGAATAAAAAAAATAGAATAAATACATCTCCAAGATGTACCTATTTGGCTGTCAGCCTGCAATTGACACAAACAATTAAGTAACAAAGCAGCAATGATAGTAGGGATTGTGTACAGTAATTCCACCATCAATCACAATGTTAATACTGGAATAATAATGGTGTTACATATTTCCTTGATGCTAGACATGATTTATGGCCACAACCAACGATCACTGCCAATTCACGCTGTAACAGAGCTCCATAGAGTCGTATATCCATGTGCTAAGCAGAAGGAAGGCCAAATGTAGCCAATACATGCAGACCTCACAGCACTTAGAGTAAGCCTCTTACACACAGGTTACTTGGAGGGTATGACAGTCCAAAATGTTCCCTCTTGTGTCAGCAGAGCACCCATCAGATCTGACCTGTCTTCCTGTCAAGTACTGTATGTTGGTTGTCGAAGGCATCTGGAGCCATGACACAGAGTGGTCTTGGTGTGTTTGTCCATCTGCCCCGCGATGCAGAACGTACGATCCCTACTCAGCTAATACAGCGGTCTTGCCTAATTATTACTTTCTGTCCTTACTTTTGTTAAATTAAGGGCAATATAAACACTTTTAATCAGATTTTTTTGTCTTGTCATTATCTCATCATCGTCATCACTAATTGGTACCAACACTATCAATCTGCACATAGACTGTAGGACTGTTCAATAACATTTCTACATATATGGCCAAAGGAATAACTGATGGGACCATATGGTTTTATTACCAAAGCTGGCCAATTAACATTTGCTTTAAAAACGTATCCCTTAATGTAGTGCAGTGAGCAGCAGACTAAGCTTATGCAGTTTACCTTTTATCCTTACGGACAAGGGTAAGATGAGGGCAGAAATATTAAAGCAAAACTGTCCATCTGTCGCAGTGTTTTATTGTTTTGCTGATCTTTGCTTTATACAACCTCTCTTTCTCTCTCTCCCTCTCCACCTCTTTCTATCTCTTTCTATATATCTCCTGTCTGCAATGTGAGTGCCATAATTAGTGGATTGCTGTGGAATGCCAGTCAGTGTGACAGACGCAGTGTCACCTCTGTGCAGTCATGTCACAGAGGCGACAAGCCGTCAACATGTGCATAGAGAGAGAGAGAGAGAGAGAGAGAGAGAGAATTGCTATACTTGAGAGGACAAGCTAGTGGTGTCATATTCGTTAGGATGAAATTAAAGCTATAAGGATTAAACATGCATCGGCTATGGTGAAAAAGTGCACATTGTAGTAACATGTATGTACGGTATGTGCACATACAGTAGCTGAGAGTGTTGGAAGGCCATAGGAAGGAGAAGATTTTAGGGCAGCCGCATTGCTGGAGTAATTAAAAAAACAAGAGAAAAGAGTGATAAAGACAGAAAGGAGTAAGACAGAGAAACGAAAAGCATTGGAAGGAAGAATGAAAGCGAAAAACAGTGGGTGAACAAGAAAAAAAAGAAGACATTCAGAACACAAGGTCAAAAGACCAGAATAAAAGAACAAGAGCTGAATAAAAAGAGAAATGCAATGTACTCTTGAAAAGCTAACAGCGAGGGCAGAGTGAAGGGATTAGAGTGACTAAGTGTGAGCAGGAGATAGTGACAATGAAGTAGATGGATTAAAAACTGGAGGACAAAGGGAGGATAGATGGTGGGATTTGTTATGGTTGAGGAAGGAACATGAGCGACTGACCAACAGAAACATTAGAAGGAGCTTCCTTACCCAGCTGGGTTTAACACATGTTCATCCTGTGCTTTGTCCTGGGTCACAGTGAGTCTTAACGTGGTATGAAAAATAGATAGAGTCAGAATTTTCCAGCTACAACACAAATGGAAGGAGTCTCTGTCTGTCTGTCCATCTGATTGACTTGGCGGTTGTGTCTGAACAAAGTGTTCCAACTCATCTAGGACATTACATTTAATTTAGCCAACGCTTTAATCGAAAGCGACTTACAATTGCTATACATCAGAGGTCAAACGCCTCTAGGGGTTAAGTGTCTTGCTCAGGGACACATTGGTTGATGTATCGCAGTGGGAATCGAACCATGGTCTCCCACACCAAAGGTGTCATAGCTACTGCGCCATCACCACCCCATACCACCCAGAACATATTTGTTTAAATTATAACCATAGGTAATACATGTGGTGGCGGTAATACACGTATGCATAATATAAATATTGTGCCGCTGGTTTGAATTTTTTCAATTCCTCTTTGGTAATTTTAGTGTCTAAATCAGGGCTCTTCAACATTTTATAAGCCAAGGACCCCTTAACTGGAAGAGAGACGGATCAGGGAGCCCCTATTACATATATTGTTTAAAATTAGTTGCATATGAAACTGGACCTACAATAACATGCAGGGCGGCCTAAAGCCTTTATAGGCTACATACCTTTTTAGTGCATAGAATACTATGCTATTAAAATGATAATTGTTGGCATGATTTTATAAATCATGTTTTAATGTTACACATACTTGGCACAGTGAATCCTTATACTGTATACTGTATCTGTGGATGCTACCTTAGTAACTATCTTACCTATAAGCCAGTAAGCCTGTCATTAATGTTTTTTCACGAAGCGGCTGATTTATATTGCCTAATAATATGTTGGATTCATGTTAAGACATTTCAAATTTAGAAATTTCTTTTTCTCCCTGCAGTACCTCTGAGGACCCCCAAGGGGTCCCACACCCCCTGTTGAAGATCTCTGGCTAAATCATTACGCTTACCCAGAATTCTATTTTTCAAAGATGGATAAGGCTGGTTTCTCAGTACACAGCTTTTGCATTTCTAAAATATAAGATCAGATGTGTTCACAAATTAAAAAAATTACGTTTTGCAATATTAATTATTCTCTGTTTGTCTTAAACTACAGGTGAGGAGTGTTTACATCTATCCATTTTAATACAACCTTGTTTTTTCCTAAAATAAATAAAGAACAGCTTCATATGTGACATTTTGTCCCTTTGCATAGCAATCATTTAGCCTGACAATATTGGATTTATTCATGGAACAGGAAGCCAATTTATACAGCAACTATTTCAAAATAAAGTTCCTCCAGAGTCCATGCTAAGTGTTAACCTAATGTTTTTGAATGACATTATGCCCCATCTGGGAAATCAGTTCTGGAGCCAACACCATGAGAATGGTGTCAAATCAGTTTTGTTCAGGTAGTGCATAAATAATGACAGCGCTCTCGGTAAGAATGGCTGGTCCCGCTGTGAAAATCTGGCAATTGATTTCCATTATGATAAAAAAATAAATAACCAGTGTAACCTTTTGAATAACTTCTGAGTATTACAAGCCATCCACTGTGGCGACCGTCCACTTGGGATTGAAATCTTGAACAAAAACTCGACTAATACTTTTCCTTCAGTTGTCAAGTGGCATTTGGCTTATTCATGAGTGCCAATCACTTCTGGGGTACCTGACCCGGCCCTCCATGAATACTAATGACCACAAAATGATAGGGCTGCAAGTCACTTTCTTAACAACCAAACAGAAGGGTAGAGTAGATATGAAAATAAGGACGACAGACAAGTCAACAGAAAGCCCCGACACCTCTCTGTGGTGTCAGACGACAACACTTTCCCCTGGGGTCTGGGAGAAAACCAAATGGCTTTTATTTACCTGGGGAATGCCGAGGTGCAGATAAGTGCAAAATGAAGAGGAGGAGGAGGGTGGGGAAGAAGACAGAGACTCAGAGAGAGTGAGAGATAATGAAGGTTTTTTTTTTTTTTAGCCCCAAGAAGCCAATGAGTCATCCAATTGTGTGTCCTGACTCACTGCAGCCTGGATACATCCACAGCCTCGGGACGTCTTTGGTCACCGGGGTTACAGGGCACATGGGTTACGACATGCTGGAGAAGGAAGTAGGGTGGAAACTCATATGTCTATATTTACATGTATGTTATACTTCCACAACTGTAAGACACTGAGGCACGCAGAGGAATATGTAGGTTGCCTGAAAACAGTAGGCAGCGTTTATAATTGCTCTGCGGTTGGCTGTTATTTCAGTCTCCAGCCAGAGGGGAGATGCGTTGTCACTATTGACAGATAGACTCTGAATGACAGCTCTGCCTTCCCCTCTCTCTCTTTCTTTTATCTCCGCCTCTCTCTCTCTCTCTCTCTCTCTCTCGCTCGCTCTCTCCCTCTCTCTCCTGCCATCGGTCAGCATCTCCATCTCTCTGTGTGTTCCGGGGCCTTATAATGAAATTCATTACTGTTACAGATAGGAGAGTAACACCCGTTTAGAGATCTGTGTAGAAAATCAATCACAGGCTGGTTCAGTGTGGGGAAAGTTCACTGAGGTTTCTCTCTCTGTGTGTAGTTGTGGTTGGTGTCTGTGGCCTCTTCAGCTTTGGCATTTTCTGTTATCAGAAGAGGGATTTCTTGCATCGGCAAGATGATACTTTCTTTGACCTTGGGTGCCTGTGGTTTGTGTGTGCACAAATAAATATAGAGAGTGTTAGGGGAACTATTTGATTCAAGAGAATGAGGCCTGGTATTCAGGTTGAGTGCCGCCACATACAATGATTTCTGATGGAAAGAGCTGCAAGGTCATGGTCTCACTCCTGGAAATAAAACTACAGAGGGAGATTTAACTCAATGAATCATTTTTGCATGTGACAAGTAATTCAGTCCTTCTTAAAAATGTCATGTAAACAAGTAATATACCTTTTGTGTTCTTTTTCTTGACTCTTATAAGCTCATGATTTATCTTGTAGATGGTTGGTTCAACTCAAGGCTGAAATGGATGAAATGATTATGTACTTTTTGGGCCTCTGAGAAAGCTGGCAGCCACATGCCCGCTCTGCATAGCCTTGAGTGTTATATTAGGCTCCACATTATGACCACAGGACCATGTTTATACAGGACTATGCTGCGTTTGCTTCTACCCTGAGGGTTCAAAAATAATAAGTATTCAATAGTTTTAAAAGCATAGCAGCTTAGTCAGTTTTGAGTTTCAGTAAATGTTGAAGTTTCAAATATAACATTCACAATGCATCTCTGTCTGTTTCTCCTAGACATCCATTGTCTAAATCACATATTTACCTTAGAAATAAGGTTATAAGTTAAGGAATAAAATTAAAAAGCAACAAATAATGATATTTAATTTCAGTCCGAATCAAGCTGGATGAGTGTAATATCTTGATATTTGCAGCAAGCAAAAGCCATGTTGTCACTTCAGCCATTACATAATGGTCTAAATATATTAAACATAGTAATAAACAGCAGTCTTGCATGCACTTCTCAAATGACACTCATACACCACATCCTCATAGGATCTGTGCGACAAAAATGTAATCATCTGGCCATGTGCATGAGGGTCTTTCAAGCCCAAAATTATGTTTGCACTTGTGTAAAATAGTTCTGCCTATGCACACACCAAATGGACAACCACGTGTGAGACTGCTGTCTGTGTCCATGACTCTTTTGCAGTATATTGGCCCTTTACATTGGGCGTAAACAATGCACTGCTAGTCTAAAATCCTCTACAAATATCATATCATTGTAAATAAAAAAGAATTACATTTTTAATTGTAATCTGGAGCATTGGTTTGAGATGGTATGGCCCGACTGTACCTCTTAACTGGCTCAGTAGTAACTAGTGCAGTGCCTGTTTGGAGTGCTAGCGGCTGTGGTTCATCTAGAGATTCGGCGTGTCCTCTTTTTTTCATCTAGCCGCCACACATCCAGGTAGCGATGTGGCGGCAGGGGCTGGAAATATGCGCAACCGCCGGCAACCAAACAACGTGCTGGAAAGCCCAAGAGCCTAGGCATTCATCTGTATGACTCATTTCATCATTTGCATGTACAGTAGGGTAGAAAGCAATGAGTTTGGGGCAGATGATCACACTACAAGACATGCTTGGGCAACCTGTTCTCATTCCCATGTCGTCAAATGCTGACGCCTGGTCAGTGGCTCTGCAACAGGCACCCTTTAGCGTCTGTATGGGAAACACCGGGCAGAGCAGCAGCTCGACCGCAGGGCTGTAAGGGAGGGAGACACACGCACGCACACACACACACACACACACACACACACACACACACACACACACACATAGTACATACACACGCACAGAGGTTCCTCGATTTATAGTAAGATTATGAAGTGACTCATTAAGTATGTTGTATGTAAGTATGTATGTTTATAAGTTAACTTATGTAATTTATGTAACATAGCTACTTAAATTATTATGTAACAAAAGTACTTATTTTAACCCAAACCCCTTTTCCTTAACCTAACCAAGTAGTTTTGTTTCAATTCACAACGTTAACCACGTGCTTAAAACTGCGACTATTTCCCATCGTATGCCTGTTTCTGGTACTCTCCAACAATTTTATATGTCGTTTTTGGAGTCATTGGCTAACTAGGCAAGTGCAGTTTGCCCCGTCAAAAGTATTTTAATTCTTTACAACTGAGAACTGCCTATATCCTAGATGGAATAACACACAGAATAAAAAGGAGATATGCTATCAAGCCAGCTTCAGCCAACTTCATAAGCTTCGTAAGGAATTCGGAGTGGTCTGTATTCTAAAGCTACAGTATGTAATATCGAAAATGACATGCTTAAATTATGACTTTTTCATTTTTGTTGCACAGCTCATTCAAGAATTACTCCTTTCACAAAAATAAGCGTGTGTAGAGAAAGCACATTCATTAGCATGACAGGCTCAATTGTTATTCATATTGTCAAGAGTTACAGTAAACGGAATAAAATAGACGTGTTAGTTGTGGTATCAGATTATATTACATTAGTGCACAACCCAGTTTCTTTTCACTGTTTCTTTTGATCTGCGTCATGATTGATTCCTGCAGTTCTGTACCAAATACAAGCGTCCTATCCTTCGGGACATTGCATTGAAAAGCATTCCTTTATAGCAACCGTATTTTTCAAAGTATAAAGACGCGAGGCAATAGTGAGCAAGAATAAAAGAATATAACTGCCACAGTAAATCAAGAATTTGGAATGTTAAACACTTAAGACACAAGCGTGATAGTTCATTACAGCACAATGGTGTGACTGATTTTATGTTACCAGTCTATTTCAAAAAGTCCTTGAAATTCTAGTTAAACACAAGACAAAGACAGACCATTCTTAATTCATTTCTTTTCTTCAAGCTTCCCATCTCCATCTGAAGTGAAGTGACCCTGCTTTTCAGTAACCGTGACTGTAACTGTGTGATTCAGAATCCCAGCCTTATCAGCTCCCGCAGATTAAAATAGGGTCCATCACTCTGCCTGCGTAATGCTCACCCCAGCACCTTGAGGGACTGTCCAAGAAGTTTGTCACTGCTTGTCAGATCTTCCATCAAATCCCCAGAGGGCTCAGCACTCACACGCTAAAACTGTGTCTTTTCTTTTTGTAAACCCTTATTGTAAGTCTGTGATGATAAGAGACCATGACAGGTCAGGACGCTTTTTTTTATTAGCTGTACTTTCTTGTTGAAGAGGAAGGAATAACGACTTATTTTACACTCCAGTGACCCTGTATGTGATTGATTGCATTACTGCAAACATTCTTTCAGAACAGTGCCAAAAAGAAAATCAATAGTTTGTAACAAGTATGTGATGAAAGTAAAGATGACGCCAACGTTATCCAAGCTATATTGACTCGTCATTGTAACCTTCACCATATTTTCTCCTTGTCATTCCCTTTTGCAAGTTTGTAATGAGGCCAGATGATGGGCAAGGACAGGAAACAGAAAGCACACACACACACAATCACAGTGGCCCTATCATCCGCTTTGCATTTTATCCATGATTAAGTATAAAAAGCAGCAGACAGGCGGGAAAAAAGAAATCTTGGCCTTCAGTTGAGTGGTTTGTTTATGTGCTGCAGAAAGCGGCTTGATTTACTAATCTCACTGATGTTGCCATGTCTTCACTATTCCCCTAGTATTTTTCTGACTCAGCCTTCGCAAGGTGGTCTAACTGGTGTAAATAAATGACAAATATTGCTTTTGCAAATGTGTCAAGACACATTGCAAAATGGCAAGAAAACTCAACAGACGAGCGTGTTTTAAAAGTTTTCTGCTGCAGAAAAATGTATTGCATAAACATCAAGCTGTAAAAAAACGACCCTCTCCGAACGCAATTGGCAGTTTATATCTGTATTCAATGCAGCAAAAAAACATAATAAATCAGAGCAGCAGGAAGATGTTGAGCGTTTTATTTTAGTGGACTAAAATATCAGAGCAGTATACACATAATTAAGAAAGTTCACATCTTCATGATTTTTAGTAATTCTCAAATGTTTTACTGCCCTGAAATGAATCGGTTTGTATCCACGGTACTTCAAACTAAATCCAACTAATACATACTCAAACTGACTAACTAGCCACTTTAGGTCACAATGAATTTATCATGAAAGTACTTCTGCTTCTTTCTCTCTCACTCTCTCTTTTTAAAGATGATGTATTATAAGATTATCATTAAGAAACAGGGGGAGAGAGAGAGAGAGGTATGAAATGCAACAATGGTTTGCAACTGGAATCCACCGTGGATGTCCCAAAGACACTCTGTGACATATGAACATTTTTCCATTCCTACATTACTACTATTCTAATTATATTTTTTTTGTTGCACTAGCATTTTCAGCACATCCTCAGAAGTGTGCCACCTTGCATTTCATGTGACAAATTCAACTTTTGAATCTTGAATACGCAGGCAGCATGGAGGACTGTAGTGCCGCCACCCCATATCAAGGGCAGAGGTGGTGGCTTGGCAACGGAAAACTTTAAAGGGAAAGTTAAAGAAGCCGGTCGATGAGCAGTACAGAGTAAAAGAATGTTGGCCCTTATTAACAAAATGTTTTCTGAAACAGGGGGAAAAAATGGAACACAGGAAGTTCAAGAAAACTAAATTAAACTGAAGCAAAAATAAACTAATGAAAGCTGCATCCTTACAGCAAGCTGTTAAAGGCAATAGTGTATTCATCCCACTATTAACAAGTTAAAACTGTTTGTATTTTCTAATTATAAACACATGCTGTTCATGGAGGAGACTAATTTCCTTTGTAAGTTATTGGCATTTGGGAGAAATAGGCATGCGAGGCATGTACTGAACATGTATCAGTGAAATCCTGCAGGCTAAGACACTCTCCATCCATGGCTGAGTGGCCCTTTGAAAGTGTGTCAGTCATTGCTCGCATTTGCATTCACACACTAAGGTCATCTGGGATTTGTTCACAAAGGTCATCTGTTTTTTGTCGCCTGTCTCAGACTTACATCTTCCCTCATAATCACACATGTCACTCCGTATTTCTATGACTATCAAAGTGCGTTACAAACTGAGAGATCCGCGCTGAATATGCATGAACGTCACACATCCTGTTCCGGATGCGTAGGTGTCAATGATTTTCTCCTGAATCATTACCATAAACTGTGATTTATTGCAATAGTAGCGCGGCTGCAGTGCGACATGATTGCCCAAAAGCCATTGCACATAATATTCTAACCTGCATAATCAGAATCTCCCTCAAGAAGCAATATTACCTGAGATGTTCTGATGCCTTGTGTTTTTTCAATTCTACACTCTACCTGAAGTCAGGAGGGGGGGGACGCCTGTCAATTTTCATATTGCCTCTTGATTTATTTTGAGCAGTTATTAAAGTTCACCTCCCTCAGAGAATTCCCATAATGATCTCTCTTACACTGCTGTATGTGAGGCACATAGGTTGCCTGGGCTCTTATTAAATCTGTGGATCTGTGAATTTACTCAAAGGCATGTATGATTAATGAAGGTGAGGGCCAAATACAATATCCCCGTCTGTTTCACAACTTCAAAAGCCACAGCTTTGCTCTGATGAGGAGGAATGGACAGCTGAGAGTGAGCAGACATTTCTATCAGTAGCTTCTTTTGTTTATCATGCAGAGGTGTCGCTGGATCATTCCATACCGGAGCACCATTACTGTACTGATAATTGTGCTTCTTGTTTGGGGCTGGTAAGTGTGCCGACCTCTTACACGCCACCATCTGGCTGTCGTTAAGGGAATAAGTGTTTGTGCAAATGTGCATTTAGCAACGACAATGACAGTACAGACTTTTTCAAGTGTGCATTCAATGCTGACACACTTGAGAGACAATGAGGAACCACTTTGGCATTCAGACACCATACAGGGGACCAAACAAAGTGAATAATTTCCCTGTGTGTTTCCAAAGCAAAATTGTGTCTGCACTGCCAGGGGAATTTCCACTGCACTACACACTATAGTGTACTACAAAAACTGACTTTTTCCTCCTCTTTTGCCTGCCAATCATCTCTCAGCAAGAGTTCACTCCCATGTGGAGGAAAAAAACAAATTAAGCAATACATAAACGCTCAGAAATACACATCTGCCATGGTGTGCTCTTGCATCAAATACGTCGGTGTGCCCCGGGAGGCTGGCGGAGCTCTTGCTAGGATGTAAACAGATGAAAATGTCTCGACATCCAGACGCACATGCCTCAAGATCCCCAAGCCATGCCCTGTCGATGCAGACTGCAAGTCTCAGCGAGTGATACTTTGTCACTCCTCGGTCAATAAAGCCAGAGGCCCCTGTGGCGTCCAACTCTGTCACCTTTTAATTACAAAGCTTAAATATTTAAACAGAATTGAGGGAAAAAGTTCAAGTCCAGGCAGAAAGAAACGCAAACTTTATAGTTCCCTTTCTTTATCTGTCTGACTTTCTTTATAATGCACACGCTTCTCCATCTCTCTCCTCTTTCTCCACTTCTCCGAAAGACCTTTTTTATTCTTCTTATTCTCACACTCTCACACGCTACTTTACTCTTCACTCCACTCTCACCTTTATTCTTATCTTTGTCACCCTCATCCATCCTGCGGCCCAATTGCTCATCTTTCTCCGTCTCCATCTTTCAGCTATGGGTTCATAAAGGAACGACAACAGACAGATCTTCACAGATGAGTCTTTGGGGAGAAAGTCAGGGCGCTCACCTGCATCCATCAACGTCACTGTGCACAGTTGGTGAGCCCCCGCCAGCATCCTGACATCACAGCAGGAGTTACAAATGGATGTGACACTCTGGTTCCTTTTCTCACTGCCCTCTCTCTTTGCTTGCGTGCCTCCCTGGCTGCAACATTCCCCAAAATACAGTGGTTATCGCTCACAGCCGCTGTTGAGAAGATCTATTTTCAATCTTGAACAGCATTTTACAGATGTGAGCTTTTTAACTCCATCTTAGACAGTACAGTATATGCAGGGTGCGATTTGCTGGGAGGGATGCGTGGGATTTCCCCCTTTCTGGTCTCTACATATTCCTGCTTCTGCTCAATTATTTTTATCCCCAGTGGGGACTAAATGTATCCGCCCCTCAAAGTGATCATCTACTTCACCAATAGCCTAGACCATATTAATTATATACCTAAAATAGAAGTATTTTAAACTAAGTAAAGCGCTGTAACGTGAACAGTCTATAGTGTGATAGAACGATGAAATCCGAGCAGCAGTTGCTGGTTTGTAATTAGCCGCTACAGAGCTCCGGGACGCCGGCCACCAGCGACAGTTGTTTAGCCGCCAACAGGTGACTGTGAGCCGGCTACAGGCACCGCCAGATGACGGTCCTTTCAGGGGCTGAGGTAGTTGAGCTAAGCCAGAAAAAGTGAGCTTCAAGCGGCGACGACAGTTATGTTTAGGCACCAAAACGACTTGTTAGGTTTAGGAAAAAGATCAGATTTGGAGGAATGAACGAGCGTTTCCTGGGTGAAAGTATTTTTGTTTTCGCCACAAAGTGAACTCCACTCTCCGTCTTGAAAGCGCTGTGTTTTATGTTGACACCACGTTATGCTATTTTATTTTGAAATTATTTTATTTTGGATATTGAAGTGCAGAATTGTTTTGGCATGGCCGCTGAGTGGCACTATGTCCATACTACTAAAAAAGGTACTGAAAGGGTGATTTAATTCTATGTTTTGATGCATGATCAAAAAACATCCCCCTCTGCTTTCTTCACAAATGGTGTGGCCTTTAGGTATAATACATTTTGATTCTCTTAAGAGCAAATGAATGTGCAGACAAGAGGCTGGAGAGCACTGTAAGAGAAAAGGAGAGCTATTGGATAAAGAAAAGGTCATGATTACAGTCATTAAGAAAAAAACTTCCCGGAGGAAATAGATTAAATCACTGGCTTTCTGTTGAGAAACATCTCTCTGAGAGGAAATGAACAGGTCTGACTGCTGTTGGTGGCTAAATTGTATTAGCTTTGTATTATTAGGCAGTTTTATTTGGTGCATTTGTTGACAACCATTATGGTGTTCACAAAGGTTGTGCAGTTTTATCCCCTTTTAAAGCCATGTAAAACATAGATAATGCCAAAAGGAGGCTGTATCTCTGATAGCTCTTACATTAAAAAGGTGCTGCTTATCAGCATATGGTGTCCACTTTTAAAGGTTCCTGCGGCTCATGAATGCATCGCAAGAGAACAACATGTGTCAGCTACACATGCAGAGGAACCTGAGGTTTTTTCTGATGTATCCCATTTCTTCCCTTCACATTTCTCCTGATGTGTGCATTCAACTGGAACATAGTGATGTGTCCCAGTTGAAAACTTTACTCTGCCAAGTGATAGTTAGTCCGTCCACTCTCCGTCCAAATGGAGATTTTTCACCACTGCACTTTTTTATTACAACCATAAGCCTTTTGATTTGTAAGCATCATTATCACACCTTTACTGATTGGCAGGCATTGAAGATTCAATTTTCTCATGGTCAGACAGCGGTGACAGTGCGCTGACCTTGCATTACATTTAGAAGTTTACCAGAACCTTCTATAACTCCAGGCGGGGGGAGAATCCATTCTGGTGAAACCAAATCAAAAAACATTAAGACCAACACTCAGGGCTTCACTGGTGCCAGGTAGGCACAACAGCATACATTGATAATATCAGAAACAAAGTTCCCAAGAAAGCACATGTGTATTTGCAAAATACACTGTATTACTCTTATACAGTTGATATCTTGAGTGCTGCCATAAGAAGCCAGATGTTTACTGTACTTTGACATGATATTAAGTTTTTTTCAAACATTCCACAGCCACAGATGTTGTCTGATGTACATTACAGGCTCCCTCTGCAATTAAAAGTAATTCTGGAACATTGCAAGAACCTTTAGGATTATGTGCTACATCCTAATTTGCGCTTCTACTTTTCCCCTTGAGTTCTGCTGTTCAAGATGAATGCTATAGAGGAGAATCTGAATCCCCAATGGCGCCAGATGGTTGCCAGGTTCCTGGTTGCCATCTAGTCAGGTGTTCATAAAGCAGCCGATTGCGTATGTGGGGAGCTAACACACAGGTGGCTTCTGAAATACTGACATACGCAGTGGAGTGTGAACCACACAGTTTGCATACAGCTACTGTCCTACTGTACTTGTGAAGATCGTAACTGGCTACATTCAATATCAAAACCCGTAAATTCCCCATACGAATTTTGGGCCTTTAGAATAATCAACCCTGCGCACTGTATTATGCCGCATATTGGCTGTTTGGCTCAGACTCTAAGTGGTGCGACAACAAATACAAGATCATAAAAATGATTGCTTATGACAGCAGTGATGAAATGAAACCTTTATGCGCCAGTGTACAGAAGAAGAACTTTGCAGAGGGAGACTGAACGGGTGTAGGAATATGGATGTTCTACGGTTGAGAAAATATAGTGCCAAAGGAAAGGGCGGTCTGACGCCAAGGTAAAGCGGTAAAAATATTCCAAATATAACCTACACTCAAACTGATATAGATTTTTTTAGATGGTCCCTTTTTAGGTGGCTAAAATGTGTTTAGCTGCTGCCTGTGTCAGAATTCCTGCCTGCTTCTCCACCTACTGTAGCTAACACACTGACTATGGAGAAGTAGCTCATACAACCACACTTCCAAATTTCTGAACTATCCCTTTAAATTAACATACCGGCTAGAAACACAAAATCATTCAGAAGCAATACTCACAATGCCTGTGATAGAGAGCGAGATACTTCTGCTCTTGTATTAACAGCACCAAGAGAACAGTCTGAACTTCATGCAAAGGAATCTTAAAATGCGACATCTTGAAACCATGTCTCCCAAAAGAGGAGGGTCTGAAATTTGAGGAGTTCTTACGGTATTTCTCGGCTACCTCACATTAAACAGTTCATTAATATTTAAATACAGGGTATGTAGAGTATGTTAACCTTATTGTTATCTGATCATGGAACATTTGAATTAAAAGATTCTGAGTTATGGTTACGAACCAGTTCCCTTTTTGCATAGAAACAAAGAAAACTAAACAAACATGACACATGAGAAACTATGGATAATAACAAAATGAAAGTAGGTAAATAACATGAATCAATTTTGAAAGTTAACATATGTAGATATTAAAAAAGGGAATGTAATAAGTAAATAAATAGAATACATACTGTATAAGCATACTTCTGTAAATTGAAATGAAAAAAAAAACACACACACAAAAAATCAAAATAAAACCCTACAATACCAGTCAGTAATAGAATAGAGAGAAAAAAAGAACCCTAACAACCACTGCTACCTGTCACTTCACCAGACATAAAACCAGGACAAAGGTGATTGTAGGTCAAAGGTCAGTCTGGAAGGAACAAACACATTCCACTTTGTCCATTTTGCCATATCAGAAACATAAAAATGTCAGGAACATAGAGAGCTTGTGTAACTGAGCCTTCTCACACAAAGCCAATTTATGACAGTAAAAAAAAGGTTTTATCCAGCAGTCACGCACCTACTGGCTGAGCTGAGTTCAGTGTGAGGCTATCACCACAAAAGACAACGCCAGTGTCAATCTCATGCCAATTTCAGCTGGTTACTCAATTACTCAACTAAGGTGTCATATGTATGCAAAGTGCTCTCATGGATTTGCACATACTTGCAAACGTACATGCATATATACAGAGGGAGGCTCACAATGTAAAACCTTCCAGATTTGGAGCTCCTCTCAGGAGAGACAAACCAATTAAAAATGACAGCAGAGTCTTATCCAAGTAATGTCTTTGTGTTCAAAAATCTCCCTTCCTCATTTTCTTTCTCTTCACCCCTCTCTCCTTCCCTTCATTTGTGGGAGCTAGTTTTAAGGCCAGGGTAAGGCGGCGTGGGGGTAGGTATGGGGGCCATCTTTTGTGTCTTTGTTGCTCAGGATATTTGAGTGTAATTGCTACACTTGCTGCTAATTAACGGTCTAACGGAGATAAGCTGGCAAGAGGCTCAGAGCAGTATCTATGCGGATTCAATGATAAAGGGTCGCTTTCAAGAGGAAGCAGAAACCCACATGACAACCTATCAGACGTAACCTAACTGAGAAGGAACACTCCTTTCATTATAATTAGGTGGGATACATAGGTTTTTAAGAGAGCAACCATAAAAAAAGTTTTTGTTTATGCTAGTTTGTTTGGAAGTACTTTCAAAGAACATCAGCAGTTAGTAGGAAAGTCTGCTTGGTGGAAATGTCAGCTTAGATTGTCATAGCACTTGAAGAAGAATATGTGTTTTATTCTACAATGTGACTTATTGGTTTGCGAGTTGAAAAAGTCAAAAGGTCAGCGAGAAGCTATATGACTTCGTAGAAAAACAGCTGTTGTTACTGGTAAGTGTGTTTTAAAGTCCTTATCAAAGCTTCTTATTCATTTAAGAGGCTGTGTAGAATTCCCTTGAGAGCAATCAAGAAATAGACACAAACAGTATCTCACACACACACACACACACACACACACACACACACACACACACACACACACACACACACACACACACACACACACACACACACACACACACACAGGTTTGTTTCACTGTCTTTGTGGGGACCCGTCATTGACATAATGCATTCCCTACCCCTTACCCTAACCTTAACCATCACAACTAAATGCCTAACCTTAACCCTTACCCTCACCCTAACCATAAACTAATTCTAACCCTAACCCTAAAACCAAGTCTTAACCCTCAAACAGACCTTTAACCTTGTGTATACCACAAGTATACTGGACTCCCGGTTTGTGGACCCCACAAATATAGTTAAACAAACACACACACACACACACACACACACACACACACACACACACACACACACACACACACACACACCCCCATGAGACGTTGTGGTGGGTATGGCAGTTCAGTTGTATGTTTTAGCTCTGTATCATCCTTGAGAAGTTCAGAAGAGTTAATCCGTCAATGACGACAGCGCCTTAATATAGAGGCCAACGAGGAGAGGGAATGTGTGCTGAGGGATTATGGGTAAGTAGATGAGCAAACATTAAACATTATAAGAGTAAACACTGACGGATTTGGTCTTGCTGGATAAAAAAAAAAAAAAAAAAAGATTGAGGAAAAACACCCGGATGGATCAGAAGAGGAGCTTCAGCTGAAATTGGAAGGGCAGTTTGATGAAGTGGTTCCCCTGCTGTTTGCAAATGTAAAAACATTGTTTTTCACGAGCGCAATTTTTGATAACATAGCAATCTGGTAGGACACATCCCCAGCTATTTTCACTCATTACAAAGCAAATTATAGCTGAATGTCGAGGCAATTTCCCGATAATCACTGGTGTTGCGGGGATAGACATTGGTCCCTACTCCTGTGCTGTTTTTCTGCTGATGGCAGTACATTTCACTTAGTTGAAACCTAAAGTATAGCTCCATTCTCTCAGCCAGGGCCTATTATTACTTGCCTCGGTCCTGTAGAGATTCAATTCCACAATCAGTCTGTTGAAGTCGGCATTAACAAAGAGTGGCCCGTTCCCAGTGGATTGCTGCTTTCTCCGTCCTATCTTCTGTCTTTCACTCACACGTCTTCCTCTCAACAATGCCTCTTTCCCCCTCTCCATGGTAGCGACGATGATAGGAACGAGCTGCAGCACATAGATTATTTTTTGTCACATTTGAACTCCATAGGGGGTTCATTTCAGTCATGCGATCATTATCTAGGAATGGAGGGTCCCATGTGCGACGTGATAGGACATTGGCTGCCTAATTTGTTACTTAGTTAGCCACATATCAGATAAATCTCCAGGTTCTTATGTTTGTACTGCTGAGGGAGATATAAATGAAACATACAACACTCAGGATGTATTTACCTGCAAATGGAAGCTTTTCAGGTGCACAGGTGAGGCCATGGACACTTGATTGGAAATGAGTGACTCCCAAACACTGTGTGAACCAGTTACAAAGTAGCACAACAATGATGCCGTGACCGGACAGGGAGGGGGAGTGCCAATGACAGACAAGTGCCCCTGAGGCAGGAGAGGTAATATTTGTCCCCATAGCTCACTGACAGGATTAGGACACAAAGGTCATCAGCACAGCACAGAGGAGAGCAGCCAGACAGCGGCAGGAGTCTGGCAGACAGACAGAAAAAAGAGGAGAGTGTCTGTTGTGGTGAAAACGCAGTGCTAAAAGAGACAAAGCAATGTGTTTCTGCACCTTAGCTTGTGTGATCACTGTTTTGGTAGCCAGGCAGTCGTGTTGTATCACACTTAAAATCCAAACGCAGAGGAAAAATAGTCCCCCCCGCCATTTGTCTCTCGTCTACCTGCTGCGCCCCCACCTTCCTCTCCACCTCGCCACTCGTTTCACGTCTGCTTTCCCTGCAGTGTTTGTGTTTACTCGTTCTGCGGCAACAGTTTCCCTTTCCTTCTTCTCGCCTCTTTCCACTTTCATTCTTTCCAAGCCACTGGCTGGGGCCTTTAATCGTCAGTGGCACCTGTCCCCAAGAGCTGTAATGTCCCACATCCATCAGTGGGGGATGACGGGCTATATGCACCCCCCCCAAGCCCTCCAACTGAGGCAGGTGGGGACGGTTCACACTCCACCAGACCAGAGCGGTTGCAAGGTGTGTGTGCTGTAGAAACTGACACTCATGGTCACTTGATCTGGACCCTTAATCATCGAGGCCTGTGTGTGTGTGTGTGTCTCATCCCTCCCGCCTCAACCCCTACAGCACTTCCTACACATCCCCAGGGGGTAAGGATGGGGACGGAGGAGAAGGGAGGGTAGAGGACACCCTACACTGTCCCTCTGAAGGATGATTCATCTCCAAGCTCTGTGGCGTCCACTAATGTGCTGATTGATGCTGGTCGTCGACAGGAAATCATCCAGGTTTCTGTTGGAGGGGTTGTGAACATTACTTGCCAGAGTTAAATCAATATACTGGACATTAACCAACAATCAAATATCAGACTGTCATCTCAAATATGAAAGTTAACCTAGCTTTAAACTGATATGATTCAAGTTAGTTTCTAACAACCAAATAATGTTTTAATTGGATTTAGAAAAGGTAAATATGGATTAAAAGGTTAGTGTTGAGACTTTCCTTAATTTGTCCACTTTATTGTGTGCACAGCGTGGCCAGTATACCCTGACAGTACAGACCCGCTAAACAGGGTGCGATGCACAGGTGGCCCCCATTTATTTTTTATGGGAAGTAAATGTTTCACTTTAAGAGGCCTTATGACATTCCACGAGGGAATGATCAGCAAATCAAAAAAGGAATCGGCAAAGTTGATTTGCCAAAAACCTGACAACGAAAAAGTAATGGTGGCTCAGAAAGTTTAGTCTTTACTTGTTGTCGATAAATGTCCGTCAGGGAGAAGATCCTTATTACCTCCGTCAAGGAGGTTACGTTTTCAGGTTCAGTTTGTCTGTCGGTCAGCAGGATTATTTTTCACTTTTGTCAACGTTGTGAGACAGGACGTGGCTTTGTCGGAGGTCTGTGCTCTCCGAGTGCCCTTCTTGTTATTGTAGTTTCTGGGATCCTTCTTTTGTAGGCCACTTGCCCAAAAAGATTACAGATAGAAACAAAAGGTAAGTGTACCCAAAATGTCGGTGATAATTCCTCATTGCACAGGAAAACTGTGTATGCACAACTAAGTCAAGTCTAGTAGGTCAAAGTTAAATCAAGAAGTTGGTCTGTAAACTGCAATTGATGTTTGGGTAATAATTTTACAATTCACCTTCATTGAGAACTGGGAAGTACACAGAGATGGAGCAAGACGAGTCTAAACCTTTCTTTTATGGCAATGATCTAAATGCGAAAATCAAACAAATTTACCCAAGCGGCTCAAATAAAAGAAAAAAGAAGACATGTTTTCGGCAGTAGCAGCACCTTCATCAGTTCCCGTGGCTGATGCTAGTCGTGGTGGTGTCGGTGACAGTGGCAGTGGCATGCACAGTGAGGAGGAGACAGGAGGAGAGAGAGAGAGATGAGGGAGTGGTAAGCACAACTCCCCTTAAAACACTTAGCCCCTTGATAAAACTGAGCCAAAAACTGAGTGGTGGACAAACTGTTGATGATAACACTACAACAACGAAAGCCATGCTTTACTGTATGACTGCATTAGTAGCCTATATAAACGCTGCACACTCTTGAAATGATAATAAATATATATATATATATATATACAGTCGTGAAAAAATTAGGACATCCATGCTAAAATTGACTAAAAAGAGGAATAAAACAAAATCATCTTTTGCAAATTGATCTTAATGCCTTAATTAAATAAATGAGGAAAAATCCAATTTTTAAGGACACCAATTTTGTTTGTGAATGAATAATGTATCATAAATAAATGCATGTTCTTCCTTAAAATACAGGGGGCATAAGTAAATACACCCCTATGTTAAATTCCCATAGAGGCAGGCAGATGTTTATGTTTAAAGGCCAGTTATTTCATGGATCCAGGATACTATGATCCTGATGAAGTTCCCTTGGCCTTTGGAATTAAAATAGCCCCCCCACATCATCACATCCCCTTCACCATACCTAGAGATTGGCATGGTTAGCCTAATAGCTGGTTTGATTTACATTGAGAGATGATTTTATGGAGAGTACCCCATGCCAATCTCTAGGTATGGTGAAGGGGATGTGATGATGTGGGGGTATAGTGAAAGGTGTGTATATATATATATATATATATATATATATATATATATATATATATATATATATATATATATATATGCTCTAATGAAGGATTTGTGCAATTGAGAAATATAATTTTCTTGTTTTGTTGTTGGGGGGGGTGCGCTCGAAGGGAGTCTCGCCCTGGGTGTAATTCAATGTAGAACCGCCACCGCCTACATATAGTTTTATATCAGGGTTGATACTTTTGAGAACATAGGTGTACTACCATCCATCAATCAGGCCCCTTCTAGAATCCTTTGAAAGAGGTAGGTATATCAATGTGTACAATTCTGTCACCAGGCCACTGACATATTTTACCAAGGAAATTTTAAAGTGACGGATTGTATGCATTTAGTATTTCTACAAATGAAGTAAGTAAAAAAAGAACGGGATCAAAGCTGATCAGGTGTTTAAAAAAAAACATAGGTGTCTGGGAAGCCTTTTCTCAGAGATATCTTCACTTTCATCTGCTCCCTCATAGAAATTACATAAATAGATGATAAAAAGCTCATTAACGGCTGTCTGCGCTGAAATAAGCTTCAAAACCTTTCGCTATTTGCTACACTAAATGTCATTCAGCCTTAATTGGAGAAATCAATACAAAAAAAGATGATCTGACAACATGCCAGAGTGAGATGTTTCTCTTTCTCACTCTCGCCTTCTCCTCCACCTCTATATATAGACCCAGGAGATAAGCAGGAAAAGGTTTGCAGTAGGAAAAACTGTTTGCTATAAACACACTTGAAAAAACATGGAACTCTCGGCTTTGTTGGATATACTCAGCAAGAGAAGCATTTTGATATCCTTTTTCCCTTTTTGTTACCTTTACTGTCAAAGGGCTTTTTTTTGTTGCAAATTGCAAACCATTTACCATGTGCATGTAGTGCAGCTGGGGTGAAAATCCACCCAGCTAGCTGATCCAACAGAGACTGTCTGAAGACAAAGACATAGCATGAATAAGACATGAGAACTAGAGACCTGTGGTATTCTTATGGGACATACTATAGTTCATAGTGAAATGCCACTGTCTTCATCAAACAAAAATCTATCTTCCTCTTGTGAACATGGTGTCAGCCTGGAGATTTTTTACAGTTAAACAGCATATGGCAATACAACTATAAATGCAGAAAAGGGTTTTACTGTATTTTTTAATTTTTTATTGTGTAACACATTTTGGTTTGAGTTTTCCAAGGTGGCATGTGTGCCTGTGAGGAGACACTTAAGGCTCTGCAACATAGACTGTGAAAAAAAAGATGGACGACACGTCTCCACTTCCTCCCGCTGTACAAAAGTGAAGCCGAGATATCCCGGATACGGGCGCCACCACCTTTTAAGTGTGGAGCCAGAATCTGCACAGTAGTGATCGCGTTGTGGAGCCACAGAATCAAAGTCCCGCCCATACTCCCACCTGACCAATCACGAGTTAATCACAGCTGTTAATCATGACGTTTCACCTCGTTTTCATGGCATAGCAATAACTAATATAAACCACTTATCAGAAAGAAAATGACCACTTGAACAAACATCAGTGTGATCAGAACTACCTTAAATGACAGAAACCATCTTTGGTAAAAAAAAATAATAATTTGAGGAGGAGCAGGAAGCAATGGTTGTGTGCTCACTAAGCTCCATATGTTAATGGAATCATAAAGGTGAAAGTTGTGCCCACAAAAATAGAATGAGACTAGAACGGACATTCTCATTCAAATCAACATAGCGAGATAGTTAGAGCAGCGGCCATTTTTATGTGCACCGTTGCCACTGCAAAGAACTGTGACTGTTGTAGTGGGCTAATAGTGCGTTCCGTTTGTACTCGGAACTCAGATTTTCCGAGGTCAAAGTCGGAAAAACGCCCCCCTGACCTTGGATTTCCGAGCTCGGAACTCGGGCAACCACCGAGTACCCCGAGCTAAAAATCCAACATGGCTGCTCCGTGCACAACAGTTGTGATAGAAGTAGTAACATACAGTTATAAGCACTTCTGTGTTAATTTTGTCTCACTAAATCAGTCGTACACGCAGCGCTGTCCACATTCTATCTGTGGACATGTTGTTACGCTGTTTGTATGCACAAAAAACGGCGTAATGCGTTGTTATAAACTGGCATTGCTAACAATGGCTAATCTGGCTAGAGCTAATGAAAGCAATGAAAATCTGACTTGTAAATGGAACGCATTCAACTCGGGTGTGACATTATTCCCAGCTTCGAGTTCCGAGGTATATGGAACGCACTATAACCCATTCTATATGGTCATACACTGTGCTGAGCGCCAGTCAAATGACCTCAAGCAAGCGTTTCTCAATATCCATTCTACTCTCATTCTATTTCTATGGTTGTGCCACTATAACAGATGAATTGAGGGAGATGCAACTCTGTAATGTTTGATCAGCAAAATAGGAGAAAACAACTTTGTGGCTGTTATCCTAATACATCTCAGACTATTCAGTAATACGTTATATGATATATGATGGTAAGTGTATGATAATAATAGCAGTAGTTTTGAATTACTGGCTCAGGAAAACCTTTTATTTGAACTGATGAGGCAATAGTGCTTCTTTGCACTGTGCACATTCCAGTGGCTCCTCTTCCACACTCTTGTGCTTATTGCTGCAACCAGTATTATTTTATTGATTTATTTAACATGTGCAGTGCAGTTTTTTCATCTGTAGTCTCTACTTCTGCTAACAACTGCCCTGTACTTCTACTGCTACTTTTGCTTTACATGTCAATGACTGCAGTAAGCATGCTGAACACTCAAGAGTGTCTATATCTCTGTCCGTCCTCTCCGGCCCCAGGCCTCGCCATTTTCCATCCATCCACCAGATGCCCTCGGACTTCCCTCCTTTCCCCATCACCTGACTGCCCCACATACCTACACACCTGTTCCCACTATACTCATCAGCCAGAGCCGTTTCTTCCTATAGGTGGACTATGCAGATGCACAGGGGCCCCCAATCTGCAAGTTCAGCCCGTTCAGCCTCAATATATTTAGGGAGAAATAAAATTACATGTCTTTATTTGTAGCCACTAGAAAGTAGCCTTCTTTGTTCTAAACATTTTAAAATAAACCTGTTTGAGGAAAACCCTGCATCTGTTGCATTTATTGACGTAGAGCAGACTTATTGTTTTTTTATTATCATTTTCTGTAGGTTTAAATTGCTTGGGTCAACTTGAGATGTTTAATTTGAATTTGAAAGAGGTTTTTACGAATCTAGCCTGTTTTGTGTAACCGATTGATGCATCTCCACGGATCATCTTAAAGGTTTGAATCCCCCCATCGTAGTTTGACAAAATAGGGGCCCCCGAACAGCATCTTGCTTAGAGCCTGCCAAAAGTTAGAAACGGCCCTGTCATCAGCCCTGTAGTTTTTTGTGGTTTTGCTTTACTTTGGATCTGGGGCTTTTATGCAGTCACATTAAACATACAGTAGAGGCACAATTATCACAAATCTTTGAACTACCTCTCCATGAAGAGAAATGTAGCTGTGACTCCAGGGAAAGGGATGTTTCTTTGAACTTTACTGTATTGTGAGGGGAAACATAAAAAGTCTACACATATCACACACTCCAACAGGATGCGTTACCATTTATTTTATTTTATTATTTCAGCCCTGCAGTTACCCGACCGACCCGCCCATCTGCTCAGTGAATTGTCCGTGTCTGCCTCGACTGTTTGTGTTTGAATCCTCCTTCTTCTGTTCCCCGAATTCACCTCCGTGACAAGGGCACATGGAGTGCTACAGGTTTCAAATCTCAATAGTATACAGCAAGTGTCAGTGTACCTGTCTAAAATGAGCAGTATAACTACACACACACACACACACACACACACACACACATTCACATTCAATTTAAAGTCCTGTATTCAAAACCTCCAGTAAAAGTCAGCTATATATATTAATATATATATATATTTGCCTTTAAACTCTCTTCAGATAGAAAGTTTCAAAGTAAAAGTGCTCCCAATTCTGTGCAGAATAATGTGGAAGAAGTGCAGTGGAGTCAGAAGTTCACAAGAAGCTGTAGAATTCTCGCTGACCTACAGAGTTTCTGACCAGAGTTTTTACACAGGTTTACAAGAAACAACAGAATAAAGAAAAGCTGAGAAGACATTCAACTCACGAGACTGTCTGGGTAGATTTGCATAGACCCAATACTATCTGCTCCAACTAATCAAAAGTGGAGTTAACCTGAGCTCTAAACAAAAGGTCTCACTCAGTGGAATGCTTCCTCTTAACACTAACAAGCAGACAGACTTAATTCAATCAGGAGACACTACTAAGTTAGTTGATCAGGTAAAATAGTGGGAACTAATCAGTGAACAGGAAGGAGAATATTAGGATAAGATGATTCTAAAACTGTTAGGTACTTCATTTTCTTCTATAATAATAATGTTGAAAGTAGCACTAGCTCTAATTACTCCATGCTGCGGGGGTGGTTTCTTCTACAGCAGTGTACTGTATCATGTTTAATGTATAAGCTTGAGATATATTTTGCTTGTATTAGTATTAACCTAACCAGCAACTATACAGCTGGTACATAAACATATACAGGAATCCATCCAGGTCCATCCATCTTCATCCGCTTATCCGGGGTCGGGTCGCGGGGGTAGCAGCTCCAGCTCCGGCAGCTCCATACAGGAATAAAAACAAAAAAAAATCCCCACACACTTTACTAATGTAGTTATTGTACAATCAAATAAATATGTCAAATATATGTTTATCATCACTGCTCACCATTGGTGTTTAGTTCTCTGTCACAATCAGTTCATACCTGAAAGAAAAATAGCTTTGAATTCCATGATTTTTCTTTTAAAAGGCACAGATTCATTTTTTAGAGTATTCTCTGAAGGTATGTGTCCTATTTTCCAGCCGTGTAGAAGATCCTACATGAATGCCCTTTCGCCATGACATACTGTACATTACTATCAATAGATATCCATGTGACAATATATGGAAATTCTGTATTAGCCCTTGAGATGTAGCGTCTCGTTTTCGAGGGGGTCCTTGGTGACATAAACATACAGTACAATCACAATTAGACACAACAGCTAACAAAACAACAACAACAGCCACAAACAAACAAAGAAAGAGAAAAAGAAGGAGAGAGAGAAACAAATTCAGGATCAGGCAATCGTATTCAAGTTTGAGGCAGAGCAAGAATTAAATTGGATATTAGTAATAATATTGGAAGTGGTGGTTACAGTGTTAGCATGTTGTTGTTGTAGAGGTGTTATGGACATGTACAGTTGGTCCTGTAATAAGAAGACAGGGCATTTTTAAAGGAGTGGAGAGATGAAATGGATTGACTGTTTACAGGTAGTTTATTCCAATCCGAGGGGGCTTTAAACAAAGGTAGATACCGCAGGAACAGAAAAAAAGCTGCAGTTTATCCAGCTGATCAACTTTTACAGTACAGTCAAAGCATCCAGCATTAGTATGATTGTTGAAGCTTAATTTCTCTTAGCTTTCAGAGTCTTCTGTCATGTTTGAATGCAGGGACCAACTCTGCTCAGCACTTATCTCAAAGTGAAGGCTTAAAAAACAAGCAGCAGTTTCTAACAACAAAAGCAGTCATTAAGCTGACTCGCTTTAAGAGAGGCTGAACATGAAAATGCATCGGAAATGTTGTTTGTGCTACACAGCTATGTGTATTTAAATGATGCACTTCTGCAATCAATCAAGACCACATTGTGTTGTGTTTTTCCAAGAAGACAGAATGTGTAAAAGAGGATCAGAGGAGTAGAATTATTGAGTGGTGTGTGCACAGAAAATATCAATCCACAATTATGGTATGTCTAAACTTGGTGTCTAAGTACCAAAACAACTTCAACAAACCACATGTCAATACATGCTTTGCTTAAAATGTCTCCAGAAATACTAAATCCTAGCTGTCATCTGTGGTCATTTTCTGGCTGCAAGCTAGGCTTCCTTCATCATATGTGCAATTTGAGAAGATTTCCCAGAAATCACATGGCTCTGTGTGGTGGTGATGGTGTGTGTGTGTGTGTGTGTGTGTGTGTGTGTGTGTGTGTGTGTGTGTGTGTGTGTGTGTGTGTGTCTGTAAGTAAGTAAGTAATGTGATGCCAGTGGGGATTTTAAAGGCAGGATCACTTTCCTGTGTCCTTCATGAAGCACTCAGACGTGTGACCTTCATCACCACAGGTGCCTTGGGTCCCGACTAGCCTTTCCGATTTGTTCACAGCTGGATAGTACGACACGTTTCTGTGTGCTGTTGCAATGCTATCACTTCAATTTGTCCTCACAAGGATAACACACTAAGGAAAATATGTTTTGATCCTTTAAACTCTTATAGATTAAATGGCATAGCACCATAGGGTTTAATAATCTAAAAGAGGACACACACCAAACAATAAGCAGTATATGTGAAGACAACTTCACCACAAGGTTCATTAGGTGGTTTTTGTGGAGCTTTTGATCACATGAAATTTGCTTGAATAAATATCAGCTGGGGAAGACAAAAGAGAAAGAAAAACAAACTAAATTGGTTGCAATAATGGGAATATTTTGTGTTAACTGTCAAAGTAATGCTGTTTTGTTTTGTTTTTTAACTATACTGAAAGAAATTTATGGTATTTACAGTGCCATAGAAACAAAATGGTCAGTTCATCCTAATGACTCACTAAAGCCTGTGGATTATCCACAGTAACCAGGACACTGGACCTTATGCAAGAACCTCTCTTACAAACTGATTGCTCTTCAGTGGCATGCACCAATCATTTAAGATAACTTGTCACATTGGTTACCTTCCATCTAAGTCAGGACAATGCCGTGACATTTTTTTGCATTTTTTGACTGTTCTGAATGGGCCGATTGCTTGGCTTCCAGTAATGCTGCTTGCTGCTTTCTCCAGAACTGCTCATCCAAACAACTTCACACTCGACCCTGCTCTTTCTTGGGTCCTGAGCAATATGTGCCATGACACAGTTGTGTCCCCTAGCAATGCTAAAGTATACACGTCATTTGCTAACAGCTACTATTTTGGACCAGACTAGAAACAAAAAACTTCTTACCAAAAATTACATTGCTAATGCTTGAAATGTTTAAGTTTGCTACAATGTAACATCTCCAGTCTTTCTTTCATGAACTGTTCTTGAATGTACTGTACAGGCAACGGAGCTGTACCCAGCATGCCGTTTGGCAGTGTTACAGTTAGGGGGTCACCTCTCAATACACTACACAGTGTGTACATAACGCACTACTAATAAATGTCCTGTAGATCTCGACACTGCACTTACTGGGGGCGTTAGCAATCCACCTGCCAAGTGGGAAGTCGATCAGATTGACAGAATTGACAGACAGACAGACAGACAGACAGACAGACAGACAGACAGACAGAGACAATTTCTCCGCTATTTCAGACACAGTACAGCGCTGCTCTGCTGACGTTGTTGGCAGCTGTTTTTTTATATTTGGTAATTGTTTTGGGTTTCATAATACCATGACTGACACTGCTAAATGTAAGTCTTTGTCTGCTACTTTCAGACAGCTGGACTTCAGAGTGGGAAATTCCTCTGTTTACTCTTGGATCACATTTTTCGTGATTAAACTTGCCCACAAATGGAATGGAACACAGTGGCCTGAAACAGAAATGTGATGTTGTTGAATATGCTAATGGTCAAATTAGGATAAGAATATGGAAATGTAGTTGCACACTTGCTAGGTTGATACAGCTAGAAGTAAATATGTCTTTCTGTAATATGGGTGAACTGACCCTTTAACAAATCTTGACATATTGTGTAGTGCCAGCTACAGTATAGTGACTTCACTGCACACATGCAGTAAGTGTGTTTAAGTATGATGCCAGTGTGGCTGCCTCCTGCTGACTGTGGCCCCGGGGACTGAGCATCGGAATGTGTCCGAGTTATGTTCACCGAGCAGTCCGAGTCAGTTAAAGGCAGCAAGCTCTGAAGGTCGACCTCCATCAAAGACCCAAGACGATCGGGTCTGACACGACCGGTACCACAGCCAAATCCTCTCTCTTCCTCCTCCTCCTCCTCCATCCCACCGACTCTCTCCTCCCCTTCTCCTCCACTTCTACTCCCCTCCACCCATGAAAGCGCTGCATCTGTTGAAAACCTGCTGCCCTCAGCACTGGTGGAGGCATGTCTCACAGTCTGTCTCTCTCACTAACATACGCATTTGCTTACTCACTGGTTTGACACACACACACACACACACACACACACACACACACACACACACACACACACACACACACACACTTTTCCGTACTTGTATCCCTGTATCCCCAGTCTCCTTTTCCTCCCATCTCTCTTAGTCTCTCTCTCTCTCTGTGACCTCTCCTCCCCTCCATCACCAGCCCGAGCTGCCCACCATGTTGTCTATAAGCTTATTGTTTTTGACAGCTGAATATAAACACAAAGCCTTTGCTTGAGGTAATTGGACTGTGTGAGCTCCAGTCAGCAGTTAAGTGTCTTTATTCTTAAACTGTGTGCTCTGAATCCTAACCACCCCAGAAACCAATCAGAATACATTTCACTTTTTGAGTTGGGACTCCCAGTACACCTCAGTATGTGTTCTGTCACATTAGCAGCTTCTGTTTAACAATACAGTATTTCTTTTTTGGAATCCGAATTTTAGATGCTCAAAAATTGCAGCCATTTTGGCTTTTGGAGACATTTTCTTCCTTAACTTTCTGTGGAATTGTTAAAAGTTACCTTACCTGACTCAAGCCACACATTCATAGAGGAATGCTTCCAGTATACTCAATTGTTTTGTTCTCGAAGGCTGTCTGCGACTAGGTCTGGCTTTCTAAGGTGGTGAAGGAGAAGATGGAGTAAGTAAATCTCAACAATCCAAAACAAAAGACAACACACGCTCTGGCTTTGCTAAAAGTTACAGCTACAGTTATAGTACAACTGGCTGGAAATGATTTTGAGCTCAATTTGAGCTTCTCTCTCAGGGATGAGCTTTGGGTGGAATAACATTGCTTTAAAATGAGGTAGCATTTTGTCAGGTGGAAAATTCTTCGGCCCTTTTTTTTCCTTTTTATTTTTACAGTAAAAAACAAAACAAAACAGACAAGTAGATGATATATTTCTTTCCTGAACCAAGGAGTCTTTTCTAGCATTAGATAAAAAGGATGGATGAGGAGGTGAATATGTGCAGCTGATTTAATGATCTCCTGAATTGAGTGACCCCTTTTAATTAAATGTTTTTCTCATCCATCCATCATGTTTAAAAGCAATCCATCACTTGGAGAAAGAGCAATAAACAGCCACAAAATAATTAAGCTGCTGTGATTATTTTACAGTAAATACCTGAGGAATATATTTCAAATGCTACAGTTTGGTTTATTGTGTATTTTATTTATATGCAATGACTCACTCAGCTGGTTTCTGGACATTCTAAACTTGATCAGGCTTTGTTTTGGTAGATTCATAGAGGACTGATTTCTTACCAAGTTGAAATAATAATGATAATAATCCTAAATTATTACAACTTGGGTTTTATTTTTAATAGTTTTGGTCCTCCGGGTAATAATAAGAATTTGCTAAATTACTGTGATTGCTGAGATCTGTGAACATAATGACATCACTCAAAGCAACTTAGGGCGCTTTCACACCGGCCTCGTTTAGTTCGGTTGAATCGCACTAGAGTTCGTTTGTCTGTGAGAACGCGGCATTTGCACTCAGTTGCCCACTAAAAGCGGACCAAACAAGCGCACCGAGACCTGCTTGAAGAGGTGGTCTCGGTACGCTTTCAATCGAACTCTGGAGCGGTTCGTTTGTGGTGAGAACGTGATCCGTACTCGAACCGCACCAACTATACATAGGCCTACTCCGCAAGTCTGAGCTAATGTCTCAGTCAGGTGTGCTTAGCAATCTGTCATGCAGCAGAACATACAAACTGTAGCAGCTTGTGGTGTTTCTCTCACAGAAATAGACTGCGGTCAAGCATCTCCATGGTTAAACCAGCCGCCACTAAAATTGGAGACACCGCACAGCAGAGCGAAGTCTCGGTAACCAGAGCAGACGTAGTAACGTCTCTCCCAAAACAATGTCTGATCATTTTAATGAAATGAGCTGGTTTAACCATGGAGATGCAAGAAATATGCACTAGTCCAGAACACAAGACATTCTTCCTGTATTTACTTTCTTGCTCCCGCCCCCAGACACATCCGACCAATAAGAGGAGAGGACGTTCTTGTCTGATTTGTAATGGCACATTTTGGTACGCTTGGATTTTTCCAGGAGTGAAACCAAACCAAACCAAACCGAAATTTAGAAACTCAACAACTGATTCGGACCAAAGCAAACGAACAACAGGTGTGAAAACGCCCTAAGGTTGCTTTCGCACCTGCCTCGTTTGGTCCGTTTAAAATGAACCCTGGAGCGTTTGGTCAGATAGTCCGGTTGGTTTTGGGCTGGTGTGAAAGCTCATCCAAACTCTGGTGCAAACAAACTCTGGATCTCCTTGAAAACGGCATCTCAGTTCGCTTCCAAGTGAACTAGAGTTGGGTTCGCTTCAGGTGAGAACGCGATCCGACCCAAATACAGGAAGTGAACCAAAAACAGAGTATTTACTAGCCTGCAATTTCAACCTTTCACACAATTTACGGACTTACAGTATATACTTTAAGGGATGATAACTTTCAGATCCATAAGCTGTTCTGACCATACATCGCTGGTTATATATATAATATTAGAAAGCAGTTCCAGAAAACCCAGATTTTATAAATTTGGTGTTGCTCCATTATTTCTGAGACCAGAAGTGTCGGCGAGTTTCGGATATTCTGTCCAATAAACAAGCGACCATTTTGATCGCGTGACAGTGTGTTTACAGTGTTTGGTGCGTTTGACAAAGTGCAGTATGAAAGCAAACCGAACCAAATGAAAAATGCAACAATGTTGCAACTTCACCCCCAAATCGCACCGAATCCACCGAACTATAAGGTGTGAAAGCGCCCTAACAGGGTTAAGGCGCTTTCACACCTGTAGTTTGTTTGCTTTGGTCCTAATCAGTTGGTGAATAGTAAACTTGGAGCGATTTGCCCTCAGTCGGTTTGGTTTGGTTTGGTTTGGTTTCACACCTGGAAAAATCCAAGCGTACCAAAATGCGTCATTACAAATCAGACAAGAACGTCCAGCCCTCTTATTGGTTGGACAGGTCTGGGGGCGGGAGCAAGAAAGTAAATACAGGAAGAAGGTCCTGTGTTCTGGTCTAGTGGTCAAACCAGCTCATTTCATTAAAATTATCAGACATTGTTCCGCAAGAGACATGACTACGTCTGCTCTGGTCACAGAGACTTCGCTCTGCTCTGCCGGCGTCTGTCTCCAATTTTAGGGGCAGCTGGTTTGACCATGTAGATACGAGTGACGGACGGGAAGCTTGAATACAGTCTACAGTCCCTTGACTATTTCTGTAATAGAAACACTGCAAGCTGCTACAGTTTGCTGCTCTTCTGCATTGCAGATTGCTAAACACACCTGACTACAGGTTAGCTCAGACTTGTGGAGTAGGTATAGTTGGTGCGGTTCGAGTACGGATCACGTTCTCACCACAAACGAACTGCTCCAGAGTTTGATTGAAAGCGTACCGAGACCACCTCTTCAGGCAGGTCTTGGTACACTTGTTTTGTCCGCTTTTAATGCACACCAGATTTCGAGTTCTCACCTGCCCAAACAAACCGCACCAGCGGGGCAAATGAACTCTAGTTTGATTCAACAGAACTAAAGGCTGTCGGTGTGAAAACGCCCTAAGGTGTGAAAGCGCCCTAACAGGGTAAGATTTTTCTAGTGATGTCGCTGTATTCCCAGATCTCAGCAACTCATGACTGAAAGAAATTAAGACTGAAGCTAAGGAAATGAGATCCCAACTGCAATGAACCAGAATTATCCTTAAAATGAAATTGAATCATTCTGGCATCACATCCTGTTCATCTAGCTGATGTGAAGAGCAAATAAACAACACATAAACTGGAAACGTGCACCCACAGCTCACATGTTAAAAGTGCAACTAATGCCATCACATCACTGCAACTAACTGCAGGCGACGATGCGATTAGGAGTGGTGAATCAGCCGATTCCAGCAATGGGCCTAATGCGGGGCTTGGTTTTTTTATTGGGTTGCACACCCACCATATTGCTTATAAGAATACTTTGATATAGACTTTATTTTCTATATACTGACGGTACTTAAGACTTAGGGTTTAAAACCAATTTCTGGGCAGACTATTACTGAGAGAATTGCCCCATCTCTTAGAAAAGCAGACTTATCTAAGTGTTCAGTGTTAGATTCATTTGGTAAATCTGTGCCTTGATGTGGTTAGACAAGAACAGCTGCTAAGAGCTCCCTAATGAATTGAATAGTGCCTTGTGATTTAGGAGATTCACTTAACCATGCTGCGCGTGTATGTGGAAGTGAATGTGTCTTGCTCATTTTCCGTAATTCTACGTGCATCTTTTTTCTGCCTGTATTCCACTGAGTGTGTGTCTGTGTGTGTGTGTGTGTGTGTGTGTGTGTGTGTGTGTGTCTGTGTGTGTGTCAATCAGTGCCTGTGCTTTGGTCCTTGCGTGTCTGCGTGCTCGCCGATGATAACCGATAAACAAAGTGGGAAAATAATAACCCTTTCTCCCTCTCTTTCTCCCTCTCCCACTTTGTCTCTCCCTCTGTGATGACAGCGTTGCCTGCTGGAGTGTGCTGCTTCTTGTCTCTCGGCACATTGTGTACCCATTAACAAGGCCCTGTGTGTAACCCCCCCTCGCCACCACCCTCCAACTTCTTCTCCTCATCTTCCTGGCCTCTCAGTCGTCAAACACTGAACGCTGACATGTCCCCGGTGGAGCTAAGTGCTCTGCAGCAGCGCGCTTGCATAAAGAAGCAGCCTCGATAAGAAACAGTAGAAGGTGGTGGATGATCGAGGCGGGGGCTCTCGCTTTAGGATCAAACCTTATTAAAAGATTATATTCGACAGAGTTTGGTTTTTTTCCCTCCTAGGCCAGACAGCAAGACCATTATCATAGAGACACACTGCACGGTGTGCTACTTAGTCTCCAATAATAAGCTGAGCTGGAATTGAGAAGAGCATAGTTATAGTTTGGCAGTGGGTGGGGCCCTGATGGATAGTAATGCCCTTGGCTTTGTCATGTGTGGCTTCAAGGGATTTAAATCAGTTGCAGATGTGGCATAATGTGCTCCAGTGATAGTGTCTGGAATCAGAAATGGTTCTTCTATGCAGTCACCTAATGCACCCAAAGAGGTTTTTTATTCTTGAACAGAGACACCTGTGGATTTCTCACCTTTTAAAATGCATTTTTAAAGCTGCACAAGTCATGGCTATTATGTAAAGATAGCAGCAGAGTGCACACTTCTTCCAAATAAAGTTGGATTCACCGCCGGTTGAACCTGCTGCACTGTGGTTGAACTATTCACCAAATCTATCTATCTCCAAACCCCATCGCCCCAGTAAGAAGAACACAGAATAAAGTCATGTTGCTTCATCTCCGGGAAATGCATGTGGCACTCTGAATGTGGCACTCTGAAAAATGCAAATAGTTGTAATAGGTACATGAAAGGGAGAGGAGCAATTTTAAATGTAAGGGATAATGTAGAGCGAGCGGGTCATTATTGTGAATTAAACCCCCGACAGGGTGATGCTGGATCCCAACAGGAAACAGAGGGGTCCGTAGAATGCCGCAATTGACCAATCAGAATTGAGTATTCCACAAGGCTGTGTAATAAACACAAATCACAGCAGCAGCTGAAAATGAATGTAAGCGTTAGTGCTGACAGTATGGTAATGGTACTGTAAAGCAATGAGAAAATTGTAAATTACACGTATTACAAGTAATTCTACCATTAGTTATCAATTTACACCCATTTCTACATTCTAATTTCCCATTTTGACAATGCTCTTCATTTTCCTACATCCCTGCTACAGCCACCTTTAAGATTTAAACATGGGAAATGTGGTGTTTTGCATTACAGCTCCACCCGAAGTAGCACATTCAGCTGCAGATCAGGGACTATGTAGCTCTCACTTTCTTGCACCAAGACACTTTCACACATGCAGGGACATAAACATAAAAACATCATAGGAGCTGCTTTTCTTAGCCACACCAATGGACAAAGGTATTAGCAGTTGATTGCCATAAAGTTGAACAAGGTATAGGATTCAGTAATGGCAGAGGGTTCTGGGCTCACAACTCTATCTAACAAGTACTGTACCTAATGTGACACCAAGAGACCAGAGGCCTGTACTACGAAGCCAGATTTGGCGTTAACGAGCTAACTTCAGGTTCAACCCAGGGTTTTGTGTATCACGACGGTGGATCAGTTGTTACCGGGTTCAATCGCCGTGGTAACTTATGCTGAACACCTAACCTGGTCGAGAGCAGGTTATGTTGGAGATCAGAGATCAACCGGTGTAAAAGCACCGCCTACTGACCAATCAACCCCGTTAACATTCCCTGATGGGTATTTTTATGAAAGATATAGATTTTCAGCGGAGGGAATTACATATAGGCTATTTGTCGGCTTCTTGAGCCGTGTGTTGCCAAAGCGCACGTCGGTTTGAATTATATTTTCATATATTTTATTTGCTCTCACGATGGCTTCCCACTGCCAGGGTTGCAACTGATACCAGGCTAAAGCAACGACGTGTTTATGGAAAGCACAAGTGTAATTATGGTCAGATCTTGGTCCTGACTGATGGGGAAGTGATATTAATAAGCGTTGTGATTTACACATAGACAGCGTCGGCTATTTTTTTGCCAGCTTTCCTCCTGTTTTAGGAAGCAGCGACTGTATTACGTTTTGCCTGCAAAACCGTGTCTGTGTTCTTCATATTTATGTAGAATTATAGTTTGCTCTTCTTATGTAAAATATGCGGCTCTGGTAGATGTTTGCGATTGGTCGTGCTGTGCAAACACCGCCTCTTTTATGTGAACGTGCGCGCTGCTGGATTGGCTGAACTAGTTGATAACCACCGTCGTGATACAGCTTATGCGGGACTGCGGGTGTCAGGTTTGGTGAAGCCGGGTAACTGAAAGAAATCCAGGACATGTTGATCTTGATTTGTAGTACAGGCCTCTGAAACCAGCACCTTTTCTGAGTTTCCTAAAGCCCTAAGTGACCACTAAAGCATAACTTTGAACATTTTTCAGTGCTTTGCCTCTACTGGGAAATTATCGTATGGGTACTTGGGGTCAATATGACGTGAATATGAATTTTTTAAAACCTGCACTAGTGGGATCTTATTATACACATACACACATCCAAACACAAACACAAGCACAGATACATACATAATCATATGGAGATCCTGTAAATGAAATGCTCATGCTGTACTGTAGCATGCCTGTTGTTTCTACTCCTTAAAATCATTACGTACAAAAACTCCCTCCAGTTGTTCACCGATAGAAACAACAAAGTCAGATGGAATCCTGGATAGTGCCACTCTCTGCTGCAGATGTGTGCACGGTCAGATTGAGAGATTTGCAATTTTGGAGTACAGTCAACTTGAAAGTGACTCAGGAGAGGCATATAATCTGCACTGCTATCTGTGACAGGATTCAAAGGCGGCAATGAGAGGGGACCCCAGGACATTATGGGGACTAAGTAGCTCTATCTGGCCTGGGCTGGATCAGCACATGGTGGGATAGAGACGCTTTGATCATACACGCACATGCACGCACACACACACACACACACACACACACACACACACACACACACACACACACACACACACAATGATCATAATGGTGGGATAGAGACGCTTTGATCATACACGCACATGCACCCACACACACACACACACACACACACACACACACACACACACACACACACACACACACACACACACACACACACACACACAAAGACTGCTGCCTTAATCCTCTTGTACAGCTCATTCCTGGTCTTGAATAACTTTTTAAAGAAACATATACGAAGGAATTTGTTGTTTATTTCTTATTTTAGAATGCAATTCAACAGTATAGATGTGATCACAATAGCATATCATATGTGTTCATGCAAAAAGTAAGAAAAGCAGCACTGAACAACAAAAGAGGCTTGAGCCATATCACTGCACCACCTGTTGTTTGGATGCCTGCTTTCTGTTCTCTGAACAACCTCATCTTACAAAAACAAAAAGACTCATTGGTGCCTTTGATCCACTGTTTGGTGTACATCGAGCGCCGCTCTGGTGCCAACTTTCCTCTCAGCGGGAGAAACCTGATTCCCATCACATCTAAAAAGTCAGTTGTGTTCATACAGTACACAGCCAATCAGCAGAGCACTCTTTTTTGATGAGGTTTCATGCCATATCTGGTGTTTAAAGCAACACTAAAGAACTTGTCCCACTTTGGTCCCCCTACAGGTTGGAAGCGGAATTGTCCATTACATTACATTATGCAAGTTTTCCAGATCGGGTAGCGGATCTGTAGTTCGAATGAGATATAATGAGATATTACGACAGCGGTAATGGACAATTCCGCTTCCAACCTGTAGGGGGATCGAAGTGGGAAAAGTTCCTTAGTATTTCTTTAAAAAGGAGGAGAGGAGGTGAGGAACAAGCGCTGGAGCTGGATCTAAACTCCTAATGACATGAGGACATGGTACGTTCCTTAGCCTGAGGTGGCACAAAGGGACCAATGTGTTGGGTAAAAATGTATCATGAAATGACACAACTGGGGCCGCATTTATTGTGCATGAGCCACACAGGGGAAAGGATTTTTTTAGTTTACATAAAACATGTGAGAAGGAAACCAGTTCTGGAGGCATCTCAAGTGGAGTTTGATGTCCGAGCAGGACACTTTGTCATGGTCTCGCTATCCAGCACCATGACTGTATTAAACACTCTCAGGTATTTACTTACTGGGCTGTACTCTGTTAAAGCACACAATGGGAATATGATGAAAAACTACAAAGTCAAACACAAAAAAATGAACAAGCCTCCAAGCATCACAAAGAGAGACACAAGCATCAGGATTCTCAGGTACCCAGCGGGTGCTAAGAGTGAGCAAACAATGATTAAATGCTGATAACAAAATGGAACATGAAAAAAACACAGAATAAACTCAGTAGGAACAATTTGGTGAACATCTAGATCTGGCTCAAGGCAACAGTAGCAACTCTGTCTCTATTGTCACTGTCAACACAAGAAATGAGAAATGTCTGTGGGGAATGAGAATAGCATCTACAGCCGCGCTGCTGCTTTCTAAGGCTGTGTAGTGGTGCTAACACCAGCATGCTCACAATGACAATGATAACATGTTTATGTATATTGTTTACCATGTTCCCCAGCTTAGATTAGCGTGTAATCATGCTTACAATTGCTAGTTAGTAGGGCTGGGACGACATGCTTTTTTCCCGATTGGATTCTTCCACGATACATGGGATTTGTACTGTGATTTTCATTCATTGCGATTCATGAGACATTTCTAAAAACTAATTGTTTTCTTAATTGTTTTAAGAATGCACATCACATGTCAGTCAGTCAGTCAGTCAGTCAGTCTGCCATTTATTTCATATGTAAAGAAGAACATAACATGGATTTTCTGCATTTTCTGCTTTCGCTTTGTTTTGCTGGAAACTGATTTGATGTAGTCGCCACTGTCGCGACACTGTATAAACAGAAAATATTTAAGTGAATCGCTGGTAGAAAATTATTAAAAAGTATTGATTCTGGTGAAAAGAATCGATTTGAAAAACCGTCGCAAAAAAACATAAGATTTTTATTTTACCCTACTAATTAGCATTAAACAGACCGCTTAAGCAAAAGCCTGTTATTACAACAGTGGTCTTAAATGATTAAAACTCATCCATTCTCATCTTCTGTTCTTTCGTAAATAGTGAATGAGTGAATGTTTCAACAGCCCTTACACAAATGAGTGATGTAGTTTATATCTTCCATTCCATTCTTAAACATATATAAGAGAACATTTTCTCCAATGCACTTATTTTGTGTCAGGACCTTTCTGCTCTTTTGCTCCATTTAGTACTGTAATATTGACTGTGCCGTCACTCATATTAAAATAGTATCCCTGTGCAACACACACACACACACACACACACACACACACACACACACACACACGATCAGCTACAGAAGTACTACTCAAACATACAGTGCTTCAGCTCTGCTACTCTCCAGGCCTCATGGAGGTGAACGAAAGATGGTGGGTGTCTCATAGAGAGCTATCTGTTATGATTATGGAGATCCTGAAGGGGTGAGCGGTGACTAAAGTGGGCTTCTAATTGAATTGGGTGGAGAGGTAATCTTGTCAGTGTGCTGGGGTGGCTGGCACCACTGCCAACTACTCCTCCACAGGCTTCTCTTTACCCCCCTGCTGAAATAATGCATGACAGTACAGTTTTGGTAGATACAAATATAGTGTGTGGTTCGTGTATGAGTGGCTATGGAGGAGAGATGTGTTGCGGTACAGTATGAAAAGGGCCCAGATTCTTCACATCAGGCATTTAGCTGAGGGAGAAAGACATGGGTTTGGATTTAGACAAGAAATATCTCTTTATGGGAATTGTATGCCATTATCTATTCAAGTTTTATTGGATACATTTTAAATTTTACTTAAGTCACATGGAGGTAGCAAATGGGAATGATGCATTAGTTTATAGCAGTCTAAGAGCAGACTTAAGTAGAAACTTAAGCACAAACACACAAGCGTTGTCTTGTTCAGCTGGTGATGAACATGACGGAACGTTCTTCCGTTTTGGCTGTGTATATATATATATAAAGCATTGATATAACATAACCTTCCCAAGCAGTATGTTGTGTGGTTCACTCCATTTCAAGATAATACATTTTTGTATTTTATTTTTACATAAACATACAACAAACATCTTGTTGTTTGTTTCTTATTTTAGTTTTTTGTAGCCTTTAGAGTTAATACAAAGGACTTGTTGATTTTGGAGGCCCCTAGTGTTTCCATGAGCATCACCGCCTTGTGTCGTAAAGATCTGCAAGTGCCAGACTCCCTTTAGAAAACCTCTAATTTTACTGCAGCAGGGTCTGGCAGTCTGCCCTGCACTAGTCTATATCCACGATGATCTACTTCTGGGATTTCTCCATTGCCGCCGGAAATTCCGTCGGATTTCACTCCTTTTGGCCGGATGTCCATCACCTTCCGCTATGTTTGTGTTGGCATTCTAGACTCTGGTGGATTTCTGAGGACTATGGTTAACTGCTCCTCAGATCTCTGCAGGGTAAATCCAGACAGCTAGCTAGACTATCTGTCCAATCTGAGTTTTCTGTAGCACGACTAAAAACAACTTTTGAACGTACACGTTCCACCAAAACAAGTTCGTTCCTGAGGCTATTTTGCAGAGGTACCAAGGCTCTGCCCGGTTCTTAGCGTCGTCCATGATGATTGTGATTGGTTTAAGAAATATAGCCTGAGCCTCTAGCAGTTCAAATTCCTTGTTGTAACTTAACAAACACCATTTCCCACAAGCCTTAGACCATCAATGTGTAACCGGACACGTAGAGGGGTGTCGGCCAAATTGGATTACAGGTGAAATATTGACAATGCCACCTTGGGACTTTCACCCAAAGATTACTCAGAGCTTAGGATTCAAACCCAATAAACAACACAATCAAATCAAGATCAAACTAAATGTAAAATGCTAATGGCTGGAATTTAAATTATTCAGAAATAAAATGAACAGACATGGAAGAGATACTAAAACGACAGGAGTGACGGCCACACTCAAAGGAGGGGCAACTGGAAGGAAGTGGCCTAAAACCTCATAAAAACACAGCAGACAAAATAAGATAAGTAACGTCAATAAAACAAGTCACGGCAAAAGAAACACAATAAAACATGCACATAAGGGAGGAATTAGCCACTTATTCTACTATCAATTACTCGTGTAACTCTCATAAAAACATCTACTGGCGGACATTTCTAAACAGAACAAAACAGCAGTGGCAGTCTCTGTGCTTGGCTGTAGCAACGCCCTTAATCGGGGTTATAAACAACTCTCTTGGCCCGAGTAGACTTTCGCCCTGGCGCGTTCAAGGCTGTTCCGACTGTGGCGTGGAAGCGGAAATACAAAAGGGACCTCAGTCTCACAGGGAGCAACTTCCTGTTGCTCCCTGTGAGACTGAGGCCTGGAGGGGTTTACTCCCGGTCTTTCCTTGCGTTCATGGCCATTGGAAAAACATTTTACCCAGTGAAAACGTCATCATTCATGTCACTTCATGTAGAAATCAGAGGTGGGAAACTGGGGGTACATTTTGCTAACAATTTCCCAGTTGGTGACTGACGTTTGATGTAGGCGACTTTGTAGGAAACAAATGCCTCTGCCAAGAAACATACACAGACATAACATGTTTCAAATTCATATTCATAAATAAGCCTATGTATAAAAAAAACAACACCTTAGCCGTGTCCTTTCCTGTTCGTTGTCCTGCAGATAACACAAACACCTGTTGATGTGCTGTTTGTATGCTCGCATAAGAAAACAGCAGCAAATCTGTTGTTATTGTGGCCTCCATGTTTTCACACACCTGATGCTCTAGGTTACGCCCGACAGTTCGACGCAGTCATGCAACAAGTTCTTATGCCAATATAACAGAAGAAGAACACGCATCCCGACCATGTGAACGCTGGCAGTCGGAAAAACAACGTAATCACGGGGGCGGTCCCTGATATTCCCAGGTGACATGACGCACCATTTATTGCAGAGGGACTGATGTGAAGACTCACGGCATTGGTTTGTTGTACGGGACCAGGTGACTGAGTGGGTGTGACAAGGTGGACTTAACCTGCTGGTTACAAAGGGAACAAAAACATGGGTGAGTCGAGTGGATGTTTTCAGGAAGGCCGAGATTGCGCTGATTTACAGAGGCTGGTAGGCTATAAGCCCAGATGTGACGTTAGGGCTTTCTATATGCTAGCCTCTGTTCCTCAGCGAGACAATGTATTTCCTCATAGAGGATCTCTTTAATCAGTCTTTCTAAAAAAACTGAACCATGACATTGGGGTTTCCTGTCCATGAAGATAAATGAAGGATTATCTGTCAGTGTACTGGCTGGTAACATGTTCACACTTCATCATTTAGGCATTCAACAACATATCTAATGAGGCAAAGACACAGAGACACTAGGTGGATATTTCATTTTAGATGTATATTTAAATGACACATCTTAATAAAAGCCCATGTGCCATGCCCATTTTTCTATGGTATGACACATTTGTATTTCAATCAGGAGAGACTCCGTTGCAGATATGCAAACATTTATTAATAAGATATAACCAAGTAAGTACAAACATAATTATTTGGAGATTAGACTCCATTGTAAAGGGGTCTCGATACAAAGCTAATGTTTAGGAAAACCAAACACATCCCCCAAAACTTGACAAGAATAAACATACCTTAAAGCCGCCACAAATCTGTATGGTGATACAAAACATGAATGTGTTAAATAATCAGTGAATAATAAGAGTAATAAACACACTGGACCATACTAGGTCATAAGTCACATCCCAAAGACATATGAAACAATACGTTGTTGCAAAACAAAACCTCTGCAATTCAGGCCGGAACAAACAAAAAATGATCAGCAATTCAGCTGAACACGAAATTTTGGCAATCCAGGCAGGAACAACCACAGACCTCTGCAGTTACAACGGCACCTGTAATTATAAGGCAAAACACATATCAGCTGAACATAACACAAAACATCGGGAATTCAGGCAGGAACCAACTAGAAGCAAAATAAAATCTAAATTGATCAAAACAGTAAAAACAATACATCAGTACCACTGAGAACACCACCCATCCATATACCACCACCAGTTATATGCAATCTTACCACAATCAAGGTTTAAGAGATCTCTGGTTATTGATGACGTCTTCTACATCAGGGCGAATATATGATGAGTACGCAGAGGAAGCCCACCGTCCAAGTTGTTGTAGAGTCATTCATACGAGTCATTCATTTTCTAAATGAATGACTCGTATAACGCTTTGGTGAAATGTTGGCTTTGATAAGGACTAGTTTCAAATGCTCGTTAAACCAACATTTCGACATAAGGAAATCTCCAGGAATAACAAATAAGAATGACAGGGTACTACTCTGAGACCTGTAAAATAGATACTTAATCATAGCTTAAATGGGCAAAACTGTGTGTCAGTGCGGGCAACAATGATTGAACCAGCGCCTCCACGTTAAGAAGGCTGAACACAAAACAAAACCTCTGCAATTCAGGCTGGAACAAACCCAGAATCTCTGCAGACTTTTACTTTCAATACTTAAAGTACATTTAAAATCAGGTACTGTTACTATTACTAAAGAAGGGTTTTCATTGTACTTTTACTAAAATAAATACGTCTGGTTATTTGTACTGAGATTCAGTACTACCTCCACCACTGTTCAGAGATCAATACACCACCACCAGTTATATGCACGCTTACCAGGTTTATGCCTAAAAGATCTCTGGGTTGCGATGACATCACGAATGTAAGAGGAGTAAACAAGAAGACCATATGCCGAGTTGTTGCTGAACCGAAATATAGCCGGGAAAACCTCTAGTATGAGCATGGCAATGAGTAGTTAATCTTAGATTAAAAGCAATGAAAAGAAGCAGTGTCTCTGCGACTTAGAAGGTTAGTATTGTAAGGAGTACAACTTGAATGAGGTCAAATGTCATGAGTTAGCTGCATACACGGTCAGTGATAACGTCACTTAATGCACTGCATAAATGAAGAGTTACAATAGAGTATTTACCCATGCTGCAAAAAAATAAACAGGTTAAACATGCTGCAAAGAAGAAGCAATTTGAATGTGCAGAATATGAAGTATAGCTGGCCATGCTGCAAAGACATCGTGTAAAACATACTCATAATGAGACATTGATATGAAGGATCCATGAAATAGGAAGTTGCGATGACCCCAATGCTGATAGGAGGAAACGCGACCCATATGCACCATGCTGAGTTTGGCGCGCCCATGAGTAAGACAACGCACTTTAATGATGCAAGACTAACCGCTGAGGCCAGCCACGACCGAAAGTGAATACGGAGTAGTGATTAGAAACCTGGGCTGCCACCGGTTCCAACACATCTACCGGGAATCAGTCAGAATCTGATTTGCAGGACTCGCACCAATATATTGCCAACATAGGAAGCTTAGTGGAAATGAACAACACATATCTTTGTAAATAGATTTAAATAAAACGTAAAACACCATGAGGCCCCCACAGATATGAGATGAAAATAAAAGGAAATAGCTGATACGAGCAATGCAGCTTGTTAGATAGTTTGTACAATATAATGTACGTACAACGCCGGCGGCTGAGAGTCGCGGCTGGAGGCCAGCTGTGCAGTTCAGAGCGGGCTGTGAGGCGAGTCAGGAGCTACGAACGAGGCAAAATCCCCAGGACTGCAGTCATGTGAAAGTACTTCTGGAGTGATTTTTGCCTGCCAGGCTGCCACTGTTTGCACCCGCGTGAATGCGCCAGGGCTACAGAAAACTGCTTGCAGGACAAGTGCGAGAGAGAAAATCCTCTAGGATAGACATCATTTGCTACCACGTGAGACACGGGCCGGAAAAGGTGAAGTGAAATGCTCTTAGCCTGAAATGACACACACGCCGAACCAGACGCAACACAGAAAAACACTAATGCCATAAGCCAACAACTACTAGTCGCACTCGCACTCTCGTCTGAAAATACAACTGACAGAAGCAGGAGTGCCCGATTCTAATTGGTATACAGAACCGTAACACCCACTGCCCAGCTGATCAGTTAAAGAGAAGAGCGACAACGTAATAGAAGTCTCCCTGACAGAATTTACGCTGAGCTACATTAGAGTATTACATTTACTGGCAATGTACTTGTTATATGATAGTCAGGTTACAACAGTTCACACAAAGTATGAGTGCTTCAAAGACATTCATTTCAAAATATAGTCCTTACTTTATCCTGTTTTCTACCTCCGTTATTTGACTTACTGTGAAGGACTTTGTATCTGAAAGGTGCTATTCAGACTTTCTCTTTGTATTGACCTGATATATAGCAGTATAACGCATAGAGAGGCTTCACAGTGTAGGGCCATGTTGTTGTGCTATTATACATGAAGAAATCTTAATACTGTGTTTCATAATATTCACTGGCCACTTTGAGACGTTTCTTTTCATTAATGTCCATAGCTCTCCTGCACCACCGTCTGTGCTTGACCTTAATGTCAGCTCATTATCAGCTTAATTGAAAGCAGAAAGACAGAGATGAATCCCATGTCCATGCACTACTTTTATGATACGTGAAGGTTCTCTGCCATGCACGAACACACACACTGACACACACATGCACAAAATGATTACTCTTCATCCTACAGTCGGAGGTTTGAAGAAGCTTCCTCATTAACGTCCCACAAGTGTGTGTGTGTGTGTGTGTGTGTGTGTGTGTGTGTGTGTGTGGGACTGGAGTTGTAAATCACCGACAGTGGCAGAAAGATTGGAAGTACTGCTGTGGTAAATTGGACGTATATTTAAACAAAACTAGTGTTCACGAATTGTGAAATAGTCATTTAGAATATACTAATAATAGAATAACTAAAAACTGTCTGAAATGGTAATGCATGATGCATGATCATGGGATGCTGGGTCAACTGCTGACTCAACTGAATAATTCTGTGACATCGAAAAAGGAGTGTTATTTAACCATGCGTTCTCATGATTTGGTCCATATATCATACGAAAACCTATGCCCAACCGGTTAAAAGACAGTTTAGACAAGTTTAGCGGTCTTTACAGTTACATTTAGCAGAGAAAAGGCTACTGTGAGCCGGGTACAGAGCACCGTGAGGTTTCAGTGGCAAATAGGTGACTGTCCTGCAGTTAGGTTGAGGCACCAAAAACAACTAGTTAAGATTGAAAAGACTGAAAAACACCGGCCCCCCTAAGTGGTACACCCGGGACCAAGGTTATTATAGTTTCGTTTTGACGTTCGTTTTTAAAGCGGGTTTGCTAGTTTAGTTTAGTTTTTATTTTTTGAAAATGCTTAGTTTTAGTTTAGTTTTTATTAGTTTTAGTCTTTTTTTGTAATATGGGTTATTTGTCAGGGGATTCAAAAAGGTCAGAAAAAGTATTGTGTAATAATAACTCAACAAAAACATCATACAATTTTAGAAATATGTATTCACAATGTATTCAACAATAACACCAGTACATAAAATGTAGCCTACATATGGTCATAAATATGTAAACAGTCTACACAAGACGCAGTATGTGCAAAATGTGTAAGTGACATGTTCCAGGAAAAAAACCTAAATAACCACCAGACTAAAGAAGACATGAACAGGTGTTTTCATCTTTGGTTCGAGTAAAGTGGCGTACGTTTTAAAGTCAATCGAGTCACACAGTTGTGTAGACATCCCAGTATCAATCCACATATTAACCCACACTTCCTCCCGCTTTTGGTGTTCCTGCATATGTACTAACTAGCAGCTGTCAGGTCGCCGGTGAAAGCCCTCCTGTAGTGTTCTCTGTCCTGCTGTTGTCTCTGTCATGTTGTCTGGGCCTGTACCCATACATCCATACCCGTAACATTGCCGGGGTTAGCTTCTGTTTCGGGGAAAGGGGGTTTTGCTCTATGAAAGATCGACAAAGACGAAAACTAAGGACATTTACTCGATAATTTTATTTTATTTTAGTTAGTTTTGCAAACAGACATTACAGTTTTAGTTTAGTTATCGTTTTTTTGTAATGCCTCATTTTTATTTTTATTTCAGTTAACGACAATGTTTTTTCCCACCCAGTTTACGATTATAACCTTGCCCGGGACACCCTTGTGTTTTCCCCTTATCTTGTTCCGGGACACAAATTCCAATGTGGTCAGTGTGGTGCATACAGTAATAAATGCGTAGAATAAAATTTAAAGTGCATTATTTTTCTATGTGTATGAATATTTCATGAGAGCAGCCTGTATTTAGCACAAAAAAAACCCTATACCAACACAGTCATGCAGACACAGTCCCACCCACACTCGGACATGACCTTCCTGGATGTGTGTTGCCTCCCAGGAGGCTGTCATCCAACTTGGAGGAACGTTTTTGACAAAGTACCAATGGCCAGACTCCAGGTCTCCTCATTCATGTGGTCAACTGGGAGCTGCAGAGGCCACGTTGCATTGTACCAAGTCAATAGTGTCAGTCATCCAGCGGAGCATAATGCAGCAGTAGCTGAATGAAGCCCAGGTCCTCACCCTGAACTTTGTGCAATGAAACCCTTTTCAGTTCTTTTCCATAAAGTGACCTTCATAACAATGGCTTCTGTGTGGGATGTCAAGCTGGGTGTGGAGAACAAGGGTGAGTGGGTTGGCCAGATACATACAAATGCCCTGTTGATAAACCTCTCAGTTTTGAATCAAGACTTTGATTCAAAAAGAAAAGTTCTGAAAAGGTTTTAACACAATTCGTTTTATTCATTTCATGGTTTATAACAGACCCCATAAATGTCAATTTCACTGCCAATCTGTATTGTCATGTGTTCTTAATTTAGGCCTATTTATCTGTTCCCATTTGAAAAACAATAATTATCAAGGATAGATTTTGTATGCGCCTTCTTTAGCTGCTGTTGTAATTTTATGAAATTACAGTTTATTTTATGATACTCCCACCTGTAATTAGTGAGCAGAAATATAGAATCCAGAGTTAACAGAAAGCTGTTTTTGCCTCTGAAAAGGCCAGGTTAATTTAGAATGTTTTTAATAGCAGGGTTGTATTGGAAAAATTGTGCTTTTAACAGCATCTAGGCTCATTAAATGCTGCACTGGTTTGTGTTTAAAACAGAATCAATGTTAGTTGTTTTAATTGGTCCTGATAAAAAACACCACTATATGTGTTCAAGCGCTCTGGAAAGGCACAATTCTTTTCCAAGAACTCTCAGTCCCATCATCAATATAAAAGAAGCCCAAGCAATAATACTGACCTTGTTATTCAGCCAAGCCTCTCCTTTTCACACTCCATTGCTCATTATTCCCCTACTTTATTGGACCACTTCTGGAGAATGGATTCCACGGCCGACCACTCGGCACACTGGGCCCTCTGAGGGCAGATGTGCCGAAGACTCACCAACATCTATAAAAGATGACAGGTTGAATCACTAAGGTGTAGTTATGTTGCCCTAAGCAACCCTCAGACCACCACTAATTGATAGGAGCCTTTAAAGCTGAAAATAATACCACAATCTCAGTGAAGGGAGATACCAGCAGGGGTCTGTGGAACTTAATAAATCAATGCATGATTAGGTGGAATATTTCGATTGGGAGCTTGGAAGCCCTCAAGCACCACAGCAGTTTTTTCTTCTTTTTTTTTTCTTTATTTGAAGATAAGTCTGGCGTTACAGTATTTCACAGTGAAGAGCACCTATTTTCCTCACATGGGTAGTTTGACTTGGACAAATAGGAAGAGATACAAGGGAAGAGAGCAAGAGAGGCGACTTAAAAGCGGGAGTGAAAAGGCACTGCGAAGGGATTATAGTGATTTAAAACCTCTCCTACCTCCACGTCCCCTCCCAGTGGTTTTTAGAGGCAGACTGGAACATAATGAAGACAGTCCATCCAGCTATTCATCTGAGCTTTCCATTTTACACAGTAACTGCGATTAGGCTGGTGTTTGTGTGAATGCATGTGAGGAAATGAAAGGAATACATCTCATTGAGTCTGTGTAGACGTGTTTGTGTCTGTCTTGTATGTTTTCTTTGTATGTATGCATGCATGTCGACATAAATCTGTGCTTCACTTCGCTGTTCCATTCTGCTTCTTGTCTTAACGACCCCAGGCAACCGACTGAGACGGCAGGCTTCAGCAGGAGCAGGGAGAGAAGAAGCAGGCAAATTAATGATCCCACAGCACCGCTCAGATAAGAGGCGAGACATAGTTCCTCCTCAAAAACAGCAAAAACAACAACAGCCACCTGTGTTAGATTATCTCCCCACTCGCTCACTCACTTGCTCCTTCTTTTCTTCCTCTCTCCCTCCCTTCTGTGTTCTTAATGCGTCGCTGCCCTCACCCTAAAAATGGGCATTTATTCGCTAGTAAAAAAAAAAAAAAAAAAAACCAAAGAGAGGGGGACATCGTTGTCCACTCCACCGGTGCTGGAAAAACAGGAATACCTTGCGTGCTGCAGACACAAACACACAGTGTTTACAAGGAGCACACACATTAGACTGCACTGATCGCCATTACGGTTTCAACCAAACATTTTTACCTTGAAAACAAAACACAAGAAGACGCCAGAAGCAATTCAGATGGCCCTTTTTTGATGCTCACCCTCATTCTCACATATCAGAAACCAATTATTTACTTTTACTTACCTGCTCTGCACCAGCGATAACAATTGTCACATTACTGCAGTCATAAACGGAAGGCAGCACATCAAACACAAGTAACTCTGCTCACCGTGTAAATAACAAGCGCTGAAGCTGGCTGCTTATGGTCAGTTCTCAATACACTCATAAATAAAAGCACAAAGTCACAGAATGCAAAGCAACGTCTTCTTTTTTAGGTGAATACTGCCTGTAAACATGATGAGAACAGAGCCAAGCCAGTCTGCATGCAGCCCTCTGTGGTAGTGTATTAAGCAGAGGGAGCCAGAGAGATAGCCCTGTGGCATAAATTGATTGCTAGAGCCATATGTTGGCAACACGGTATTTCACTCCCTGTGAAATCTCCCCCATGGGGGCAGACAGGGTAAAACATGGAGGGTGGGAGAAGAGGGAAGGGTGCACTGGTTGTGGAGGAAGAAGGAAAAAATGAGGATGAAAAAAACATGTATGCTGGGTTAGTAGTGTATGAATGTGTATGCAAGGGAGCAGACCTTGATGATAAGCGAGTTATCTTATCATGCTGAGAGGGCCGTTTAAAAGACAGCCATTTTTTTTGGCAGATCAGTAGAGAGGAGTATGATAGAGAGGGAAGGATGGACAGGGGAGGATGCTGGGAAGTGTGTGTGGTGTGAATGTGTGGTGCAGACGAGGAAGCGAGAACATAAACAGCCATTGGGGACTGAGAAACAAGGAATATAATTCTTCACGGTTTTTATATACCTTATACATGAGCGTACATTTATACCGCACACATGTACATGCATGACACATGACAGAGATCTCCACAAAACATGCAATTACACAACAAACAGGCCCACACACACACACACACACACACACACACACACACACACACACACACACACACACACACACACACACACACACACGAAGACAAGCTTGAAGACAGATTACATATCCCATTCACTCATACCTCCCCACGTCATTCACCCACCCACCTACACTTGTGCTTCCATTAGCTGCACTTTCATGTAATCACCCTTTCGTCATCCACATCTTCAAGACATGTTGAGATTGTGTTGATTCCCGAGACAGTTACACAAGTCGCCATGCTGAGGTTGCCTTTGCTAATATATTGACATTATAAGACATGTGATCAGATGCTTTTAAGGTCCCTTATTGTAAAAAGTGAGATTTCCTTGTCTTTTGATTATAAAGCAGTTTGAGGTGCTGTATAAATACTGAGAAAGTACCAAAACGCTCAATCCACAGAGAAATGCACACAGCCTGTACTTAGAAACTGTGCCTTTAAACGAGCAGTCAGGACTTCTGTGCAGTTCAGATGTTACAACTATACAATATATAGGTAGAAAGTGGCGCTATAGTGCTGTTACAGTCATTCCCCGGCTGCAATACAGGCACAGATTCGGCCAATAATGAGCAGACTGGGCCTTTTTGCGAGGGGGGCTTAAAGAGACAGGCGCTAAATTGGAGCATTTAACACAGGTATATTAAGACAGACAGTATGAGAAAAATAATGTGTTGAACATTAAAGCATGTAAATGTGTTCTGAATGAATCTGAAAATTAGCATAATATGGGACCTTTAATATATATTGCAGTGATACCTGGGTATGTTAGCAACGTATTTGACTCTAAGGAACAACTGCCTTGACTTATTTAAGTATTTACACAGAGCATGTGAACTCACATCCCTGAGCAGTTTAACACTTGTTAACACACTGCAGAGATTATTACATAGGCTAATCACCTGTGTTCTTCATGTGTGCCACTTAGATAACAAGTGGGTATGTGGAGTCATTTAAAGCAAGGAGGAAGATGAATGCTGCATTCAAGTCCCATCGAATTTTGCATAAATATGAGCTGTCACCTTGGTCGAGATGCGTTTTTATGGAACCCACGCAACTTCTAGGCAAGACCCGCCCTTCAATAGCATTCACACACTACTGTTGGCCAGGCGTCCATGCTTACGCAAGGTAACGTAACCCGATTTGTTCAGGTCATATCCCCTGACCAATCGGCTATCCTAACCTTAACCACTCGAGGTCAATGCCTAACCTCAACCAATCAAGCTGCTTCGTAGGGCGGGACTTGCCTAGGTAGTTAGTAAGTTACGTGGGATCCATAATAATGCGGTAGAGATGCACGTGTCATTCAATCCGTGTGCTAGGAGCTGGCGGACTGAGATAAGCTGCAGCAGGGCAGCAGGGTCCGTCTGTGGCTGCAGGACATGGAGCTTACTGCCTTCCCCTTCCTGGGAGCCAACACCAACAGCACGTTGCTAGAGGGCCAGGCCGTATTGCTGGGCCTGCTGGAGGGGAGGGAGGGACGGGAGAACCAGAACCAGGACTGAGCGGGAAAGACTGTTGAACCCTGCTGCAATAAAATGAAAGGTTAACTAAAGGGAGTCTGGGTGCCTCAGATCTTTACGACACGAGGCGATGGTGCTCACGGAAACACTACCGCTTTTGTCCACAGGGGTCGCCAAAATCAACACAACATGGAAGTTCCTTGTATTCCTTTTAAGTACAACTTTTAGGTACTCATACTTTAATTCCATTGCATACTTCTTTATATTTCTACTATACTTCCACTACAATGAGGATTTTACATAGCAGACCCATGTGCTTGTATTACTATGACATATCAAAGTGTCCTCTGCGTAGATATGTCAAAATGATGTCCAAAAGAGCATAAGCTAGACCTGGATGGGGGCCTTGAAACATACCAGGAATAATAGATACTCCTTGCTGTGAGCTCTGTCAAGTGGGTCCAGAATTTCTGACATTACCCGTGGAAATACCAATTCAGTCTCACGGCAGTTCGTGATATGGTCACATCATTTAATCTGTTGATTCGTGTACACAGACACGTTCATCTCACTTTTTTTGTGTGTCTTAGCACGAATTTTAAACTACTGTATTTCAATGGGAAGCATCTTTCGTGATCACAGCACGATTATTTCTGCCAGTCAGGCTGCAGCAAAGAAGCTGTATATAGCTTTGCTATTATTGGTATTTTTAGCCCAATAACCGCTGTTTTAATCAACATTCATTCTCCAGATCTGGTTTACATGTATAACGCTACATCTATCAACATTTATTAATATGTTATCATGGTATTCATTTCATTTTAATAATATTATTTTGGTCTTATTACCGGTGAAATATTACAGTATGCTGTAAAACAGAACACTACGATATGAGCCGAGCTGGGCACATTCAAAGCTGATATCCCACAATGCAATGCAGGCATTCATATCAGCGAATCGGACAGCGATCAGCGGATTTTAAACGACAGTATCGCTTCAATGTACATCTTTTTTATCAGTGTTTTTATCACCAGCAACAACACGTTGCTCAGCTTTGTTCCAGTAGGTTATGCACTGTAATAACGTTTAAAAAAAATCTGCGAAATATATTCCGGAGGTGACGTAGTAATTACCGCTCGGCGTCTGTGATAGATTTCTGCACGTTGTACGTGAGAATTTATACAATAAAAATACCAATAAGGAAAAACTAGTGTTTTATGCTAAGCTCTTTGATTTGCCTTTCGCTGAAAAATACAATACAAAAGTTGAGTGTTTAGAAATACAGCCTAATGGCTTGTTTGAGTAATTTGCATTTGTTTTTACTTGTACTGTTGTAAAAAGCAAAAAATAAACTATATACAAAGAGAAGAATATTTTATTTTATTTTCCATGCATTGTTTTTTGAAACATTTTTTTTTTTAAACTCAATATTCTAATTTTGCGGTTGATGAACATTAATAGCAAAGACTAAAGGAAAAAAAAAACATGAGCATATTTATGTGTGGGACTTAGTTTGATTTAAAATCACACTGCATTATTAATGGTTTTAAATAAATGACTTTTTTGAAATAACAATTTATGGTAGGCCTAACATATTAATTATTATATTCTATATTATATATGCTATGATGATCCTCATAGCAATCACTGTGGTTACAGTAGTGTTAGGAAGCATTTTCAGGAAATTAAAAGGATAAGCAGATTGTTGCCGAGATTTTTGTTCACAGAGTAAGATGTATGTAGCGTTGTATGGATATGTGTGGATGTATGGATACCCGAACCAAGCCCGTCAGGACCCGGCAGTACCCGACGGGCTGGGCCGGGTTCGGACAGATATTTAGAAATAATGTTCGGGTTTGGGTCGGGCTCGGTCACATCAGTGCGATAAGGCATTGAAAATTTTAAATTAAACAGCTTATTAACGTGCACTTGTCGCCCCGTGTGCGCTGATACGCTCATCTGTTGACATTTCCGAATGCCATAAAGTTGCTTAATAAAAGCAGGCTTTCCACACAAACAAACATACACGTGTCATTAGTATGAGAAAAAAATTAGATTTTAACAGTGTCGGGCTTGGGTCAGGCTCAGACATAAATATCTTAATGCCTGTCGGGCTTGGGCCGGGCTCGGTTACTGCTCTGTCGGACGCGGGCCGGGCTCGGACAGAAAAATGCGGCCTGATCCGCACTCTAATGTGTACATATACAAAATGTGTTTGGCATTTTTGGCACACTTCTACCTCAGCCTATGCTACACACAGACACAACTCACACATCTCATTCAACCATTTCACAAACTGAGGAAAGGGTCATGACATGGGTCAGAGGGTGAGGATGGATGAATCAATCAATCGGCTCTGCTCTGTAGGCACCTTGGTGTTCATGTGGACAACACCTTTAGCTGGAAGGCCCGTGTTCAAAGTGTGTGTTATCATTTAGAACAGACTCATGGTGAATCAGAGGGTTTATGTTATACAAGGCTGCATTACAGAGCATTTTAATATGTCAGCATAGCAATATCTAAAAACATTTCATTTAAAACTTGATTGTCAGGTGACTGTCTCTCCAGGCAAGCACAGAGAATATGGTCTGATCTATCTTTATTGTCCATGCCAGATGAGCTCTTATCCTCTGGCAGAAGAAATAGGGTACTCCAATTTAAACTAAATATTTCTAAACTATAGGCCTAATTTGGACCTACCTCAATTAAAACTTTAAATAATGTTGCTTGAGGCTGCAGGGGAATAGCTTCATATCTGCAAATATCCCTCTGAGGACAATAAAAACAACAATTCTCCTGCAAAGTGGTCTCCATGATATGTACAAATTAAAACGTTGTCGTAGGACTATAGCTAACACATCGTTGGAAAGGTCTCAACCTGGAGAGTAACAAATGTCAGTCTGAAGAGGATACATTACTCCTGCTTTGAAATATTGACCTCTGAACCTTAAACCCAGTACAATCCCCCAGTTTGAAGGCTTGTCATTTAGCAACAGGAGGTGCTAGACACATATGACCAGCTGTTATAGAAAGCTCTGGACCTCAGCTGTCATGTAGATATGGTCTCCAATGTTTACCCACTGTAAGCACTGTCAAATATGGTAATAAGCTATTTTCACCTATTTAACAATTTCATTTTTAAAATCTGATGACACCAGTGTGTTCCCCATCCCAAAAAAAATATACACTGCCAACTTCTACTAATGAGAAATATACCAATATATTTAAAAACTACAACTCCCATAAGAGACGCCCCCCAGAACCTGTTACAAAGCTAGTTTACTTGTAGTTCTGTAGGGTGGTTGGGAGGATTTGTTCGACTCCTGTGTTTCTGCTGTCTGCCGTGAGCGGGCTTCATTCCATTTCAGATTGCTGCCGCCGGCCGGCCGACCAAGCAAACAGTACATGAGACAAATACATGAAACTGTATTTTATTAATATTGTTTATTGTTTGAATCCTCAAATATAATGTTAGACAAAAACATCAATATTATGAATATTATGTATTTGTGTCTTTCACAGATGCTGAGTGGTAATTACTACGTCACTTCCGGAATGTTGTTGTAAATGTTGATTAAAACAGAGGTTATTGGGCTAAAAATACCAATAATAGCAAAGCTGTATACAGCTTCTCTGCCACAGCCTGATTGGCAGAAAGAATCGTGCTGTGATCACGAAAGATGCTTCCCATTGAAATACATTAGTTTAAAATTCGTGGCCGTGTACGCAAATCAATAGATTAAATTACGTGACCATATCACGAACTGCCGTGAGACTGGGTTGGAAATACTGTAGCTCGAGATCAGAATGATTAATTCTGTAGAGACCAAAATATGTGTAACAATATGTGTAAGGTGGTAAAATCCCCCCAAACAACAGAAGTTGGGTTTGCTGCAAGAGAGATGATACAATAAAAAAAAAAGTTGGGGTACATTGAAGCGCAAAGACGACATCTGGAACGGTGAGGCGTTCTTTCTTGGACGAAATACATTCCTCTGGAGTATGAAACAGTGGATGGTGCGTGTGTGTGTGAAGGCAGAGATGAAGCAACTCGTATAAAGATAGACAAGGTAGTGTCAGGACATGGGTGGGTGTAAGTGGGCTGTGAGATGAGGATGGAGGGACTTTGTGTTTGAGAACCACACAAGAAAGGCAGGAGTAGGTGAAAGAGAGGGAGCACAGGTTAAAAGAATGACAGGTGGATGTGAAGAGATGAATGCACTCAGAGGAGAGAATATTTTTCACACCATTTATCTTGCTTTCTCTCTTTCATTTTTAAAACACCCCCTCTATCAGCCATCGCTATCATGAATTCTCACGCAGAGGAGCCATTTAAAAGGCGAGGCAGGTGTGAGCTGTGATGTCAGACCACAGAGACAACATTTTGATTACCTCTCTCAGTAACTAATCAGTATTTAGGTTGGCTGCCAACAGTTTACAGATGAATACGATCAGTAGCTGACCATGAATGTGGATGTCTCTTCCAGCCTACAGTATGTCACTGAATGTATCCCAGCAGACTTAGCTGGACTAGCTCTCACGTCAGGTGGAAGGTTTTTCTCCCACGGTTATAATTTCCATTTCATAAAAGAAGGTGATAAAGAACGCTTTTTGAAATACCCCCCAATGCCCACCCCAGCATAATGAAAAGCAGAAATCAATGGGAAAGGACTTACTCTGTTCATTTCTCATTGACTGTGTGTGTGTGTGTGTGTGTGTGTGTGTGTGTGTGTGTGTGTGTGCAGAGCATAGAGCACATGCATTTGAGTGTGCAGAAATCCCAATTAAAAGCAAGGCAGCAGCATCTGGTTTACAGGTCCAATGTGTAGGAATTTGTAATTTCTCCCATCTAGCGTTGAGATCATATATCGCAATCAACTCTCTCGCACCACTCAGTTCAAAGTACGTTTTACAACTACGGTAGCCTTCACGCTTCAAAAAGCCAGTCTTTTGCTCTTTTCAATATCCTTTTTCTTTTTCTGGGCGAAGAAGAAGACTCCTGTTCCTGACATTTGGATTTTGAATATGTGTGGTCCTCCATGTTTCCTTTATCAAACTGGCCGGGGCCGGGAAGCTACGATACCCATTAGCAGCATTAGCAGCACCTGTGAGTTCATCATGTGACAGCGAAAACGTGAAAGGCAGAGCAGTATGTCCTGTATGTCCCTTACCGGCTAACGTATTGCGTTATGAATATGGAGCGTCTACCCCAGTTCATGCGAATGCAAATGTAAAATTTCAAGCCAATAGGAATACTTGGAATTGATGGTGGTGGTAAATATTCATGAAAAAGGACAAGTTTGTGAACGGGCAACACAGATTTTGATAATGAACAACTAAACATGTTACACACTGGACCTTTAAGTCACTAAAACTGGTTATGATCATGATCAATCTGTGCACGCGGTGCTGCTAAACAGCATTCTTCTAGCTAGAGGGAAAAAGCAGTGATAACAACATTTAAAAAATAAAGAGAACATGACAAAGCCCATCTCTGTAGTAGTGCCATGAAAATAAAATGTTTCCTTTGTTTCCCATAATGCATATCGCGTCTAATTGCCTTTTGCCTCTTGTCATTTACTTTATGAGAGAGCTACTTATTCTGCATCTGGCTTCCCACGATGTTCCCAACAATCAAAAAGCACTCAGAGCATGTAATTCTCTCCTTGATATGTGTGAAGATATTCTACTCTGTCCTATGGCAGTGTGTAAAGCAGATAGTTGGAGTGTTAGTTAACTTGTTTGTTAGGACAGTATTTGGAAGCTCCAATCAGGCATGCCAGACATATGGAACTTTGTGGTTTAGTAATCGAAAATAATTTGGTTTATTTGGAATTTGTTGCTGAATTGGAATTGATTCTAAATTGCATTCTTTACATAAAACATTTACTTTATCTACTGTTCAAGTAAGGTCATATGAACATATAGTCATTAAATATTTTTTGGGAATAATTCTTATGAAATAATATAAAAATGTATTTCACAATGTACCATATTTTTTGGACACGCTAGCAGCGTTAAGGGATGGAAATGTCGGATCTGTCCACCACTTTGGTCCAGACTGTAATATCTTAAGAACTCTTGGATGGATTGCTGCACAGTTTTGGTTTTGCCCAACCCGCTGGGTTTAGGCCGGCCTGTAATTTGTCAAATCTTCTGGATTCAACTTACACACATGGATAAAAAAAAGCTGTATTTCGATTTCTTTGCGGGAACACCGCTTTCACCTGCCATTTTTATCAGCTCGCTTTCGGGTCTGAACTTTCCGCGAAGCTTGCGCAGAGATCAACTGTGCAACTGGGTTATAGTTTGCCAGGTTGAGGTGACAAACGGGTTGAAAATTGTATATAGTGTGTGTGGATAGGATGCGTTTCATACAAGATCTGGCAACTGGTCAACATTAGACAAACATATTGGTCCGATTATGATGAACATGTTAAACATTATACCTGCTAAACATCATAATGACTTTAGCATTCTGGTCAAAGCGCTGCTGTGCCTAAGCAGCTATGGTTAGTATTGTTTGAATAAATCCAGTTTATTTCCAAACCTTGTGGTAGTTTTCAGTGTGGTCATTGTAATCACTGCTCTAATGTTTCTAAATGCAAAAGTTTTGAGGATACCCATGGAGATAAAAACTGGAATGCCCTCAGTGTAATGTGTTTAATATCAGCAGAACAAAACGCAGATTACAAGACAGACTGTCAGAGCATAAGTATGCGATTACAGTTTTTTCCAATTGCTAACACACTAAAATGACATGCATAGCACAATCATTTAAACTGACACACAGAGAGCAAAACCTCTTCTCAAGTCTCCAAAAGTCTAAACACATTTTCTGCTTTACACACATTTTGCAATTCGAAATGGCACTTTTTAAAAGCACTGGACACGGTTCTCTGCATAAGACACAACAATCTGACAGCAAGTCACATGTTTGCCATTTTCAAAACACTGCCATTCAAAATGACTTTACATGAGCTATTTGGCCAACATATGCGCCACCTGGCCAAACACCTCAATGGTTACCTTCAATCAGGAAGTAAGCACTATAAAAAGACCACAGGTGAGCGCCTCTTTTTTTTCTATATATTTGTTCTGCAATTTTCTTTTTCAGTTTACTGTTTGTTGTGAGCATATTTCTGTTCAGTCCAATGTAAACATATCTGCTGTGCATATGTTGCACTGACTTGTTTGGTTAAAAATAAAAACATAAATATTTCAACAGCTTGTGTGTGTATCTGCAAATATTTAGATAGACAGATAGATAGACAGACAGATAGATAGACAGACAGATAGATAGATAGACAGATAGACAGATAGATAGATAGATAGATAGATAGATAGATAGATAGATAGATAGACAGATAGATAGACAGATAGATAGACAGATAGATAGACAGACAGATAGATAGATAGATAGATAGATAGATAGATAGATAGATAGACAGATAGATAGACAGATAGATAGATAGATAGACAGATAGATAGATAGACAGATAGATAGATAGATAGATAGACAGATAGATAGATAGACAGATAGATAGATAGATAGATAGATAGATAAGTAGATAGACAGATAGATAGATAGATAGATAGATAGACAGATAGATAGATAGATAGATAGATAGATAGATAGATAGATAGATAGATAGATAGACAGATAGATAGACAGACAGATAGATAGATAGATAGATAGACAGATAGATAGATAGATAGATAGATAGACAGATAGATAGACAGATAGATAGATAGATAGATAGATAGATAGATAGATAGACAGATAGATAGATAGATAGATAGACAGATAGATAGATAGATAGATAGATAGATAGATAGATAGATAGATAGATAGGTAGATAGACAGATAGATAGATAGATAGATAGATAGATAGATAGGTAGATAGACAGATAGATAGATAGACAGATAGATAGACAGATAGATAGATAGATAGGTAGATAGACAGATAGATAGATAGATAGATAGATAGATAGATAGATAGATAGATAGATAGACAGATAGATAGATAGATACTTTATTCATCCCAAAGGAAATTTTAGGATCCAGTAGCTTATACAACCTTAACACAACAAACACATATACACACATATATCACACATACATAAGAATAAAAATAAAAATCATGCACAGAAATGCAATGACCATGATAAGGTCTATTAATATGAACAATCTGACGGATTTTCTACAATTTGAACTTTTTTAGTATTATGGCAAAGCATACTAAAGACGAGAGTGCTTTTCATTATGCCCAACAGTGTGTAGTTGGTTAGACAAAAAAATCTGGTCATATGAATGAAGTGTGTGCCATTTGGTGCAAAAGTTTGATTTTGATAATGCTATATGTAGCTTTGGTTTCAGTGCTTCATTTTGCTGGATATATGAGGTATTTTGCAGTTTGGGTAGTTTGAGTATTTTGATAAAACCACACTAGTTTGCAAAATTGTGTTTTAGCAATTGGAAAAAAACTGTAAGACACAAAATGAGGACAATCCCATGGCAAGACATTTTAAAGAAAAACATAACAGCAACCCCATGTATCCTGAAAGCTGTTGGTATAAACCATATCCCAGCAACAATACGCAACGGTGATAGGCTCAAACAGCTTAACCAACGTGAATGAAGATGTATTCATTTCTTGTAGACTGTCTTCTGTTTTGTATGTTAATACTGTTGATTTGTATGTATGTACTGTTGATTTGTCTCTCCTCTTCTGGCTTATTTTCCTTTTAGTGTTTTTCTTTGTCACCCTGTTGACCTATGGGGAAGATCCCACCTGTTGACAACATGCATTTTCACTGATGATTTCCTTGATTGCTGAATGGCTGCACCTGTTGATGTGCTCACACCTGGTGGTCTAAATTATTTCACCCTACTTCTGTATATGCAACTGCCTGAAGAAGGCTGGACACAAGAGGCTTTCCAATCTCTTCCTTTCTTCCAGTTTATTTCGTTTTTGTAAATTGGTGTATCCTTTTCTTTTGGTTATGATAACAGTGTAGACCAAAGTATTGTCTGAGGTCACAGTAAATACTACTAAAATAAGACCCACATTGAAACAAACCTGAATTATCCATCAAAACAATGTGCAACTTAATGTTTATTTCTAAAAACATATTCTAATGTCATGTCAAAGATTATAGTATGGGTCGGTGTCCTCTTACTTATCGTCACCTTCCTAAAATAATGGCCTAAGTCATTTTTTCAGGTTTTTCAGAAAACACAAAAAACTGAAGCAAATACTGAATATATATTTATTAATCATTTCACTCAAGACTGTTATGGCAATAGATGACTATTGACATACTAATAACGATGTCTGTCAATTATGCAACATAAGAGGAGGCAAATTACTTTAGATGCGTCTTAGTCTTCACGAAGTATGTTATGGAGCCAGATCTGTTTTGTATCGCTTTTGTAACCTTGTGGTTGTTCTGTGAACTCTCCCTTTAATCCCGGAAACAGGAAGTGCTTCACTTCCTCTCCAGATCTTGCCTGAGACAGCCACATGATACTGCTGGCTACAATGCCATACTCTCCTTCACTCTTTATACACGGCATCATCTGTAAGTTACATTGATTATTAGCATAGAAGAGACATGAGTGCATCATTATTTGTTTGAAAATGTATTGTCTTTAGATAGTCTTGCCTTGTTTAAGTTAGCTAACACGGTTTACTTTATTCTTTGTAATTTAGTAGAGTAAAATCAGATATGTTTGTTTTACTGACCTATAACAAATGATCTTGCTTCGTATTGACACTTATCTTGTACTTGGCCCATAACATTAGTCCGCTATTCATTAGGGATGTAACGATGCATCGTAAATTGGTTAAAAATCGATATAAATGTGTAAAGATTACAACTGGTTGAGAAAAATAAAAAATTGTGATGGAATTTTGAAATTACCTATGGCGTAATCTACTTTTGATTTTACTTGTTTGACTTCAGAAGTTACTACTAAGTTTATTTTTAAAATATCTTTTCTATTTATTTAGTCAATTTGATGTGGGATTTGTTTTAGAAATCTAATTATAATTTTTTAACTTTTTATTATTTGAGACAAAATACTTCAGTTGCACTTTTGATAACATATGTTGATTGGCACAGTTAATATAAATAAAGGAATATTGTTCAGTCAGAACACAGTACAGGATTCTGATAAACCTAGTTGTGTCCCTTAGTGAATTTGATGTGCGATGTAGACAAAAGTGAAAGATGGATTTATTTTGCATACATATATCTGCAGGTGTGTATGAGAAAATGAGCTTGTATTGCATTCTAATGTAAATGTACTCCATATCTCTGTAGACTTGCATGTTTTTTTTTTTTCTGACAAGGCAGTTGAATCTAATAATTTTCACATGCATGCACACCAACAGTCACACACACACACACACACACACACACACACACACACACACATAAACATACAGTACACCTCCCAATAGCCACCATACCTATACATATGCCCAACGCTATACATTCAATCAATTTAATGTAACTTCATGTTTGAGTGGCCACATGCCACCAAAGCACGGCCAGCAATCAGGCACAAGCAAGCGAACACGTCACCATAGAGATCCAACATTACATGCTTTTCATGAGCTCAGTCACTTTACATCTGTCTTTCTCTCCGCACGCACGCACACACGCACACACGTACACACGTACACACACCATCTGAGGAGCCATCAGAGTGCTGCGCAGATATACTCTTCCCTCACCTGAGTTGCTTGGAGGCCATTTGTCACTGATGAACCCCTCAGGCACAGCACACACAAAGGAGACATTTATTTGATGTACGTGGTTTCTCCATTGGGTGAAGGCTGCGAATGACTGTAGCTTTTACAGCAGAGATAGAAAAGACAGCCATGTCTGTTTCCTTTTTACTCATATTCACCTTTTTTTTTAGGTGAATGGGCCTTATATAACATGTAGGGCTGCCTAAAACCTTCATACATACCTTTTTTTTGCATAGAATACTAAGCTATTAAAATAGCCTAAAAAAAGACATGATTTTATAAATCAAGTTTTAATGTTAAACATACATGTGGCACAGTGAATCCTTAGGATTACCTCTATCTGTGGATGACTACCTTACCTATAGGCCAGTAAGCCTATCATCAGTGGAGATTTATATTTGATTAGATTAGATTAATGTTTAGACTTTTTAATTTTTGAAAAAACTTCAAAAATTAACTATATTTTGGAGGCCCCTCTGCATTGAGTCTGAGGACCCCCTAGGGGTCCTGGACCCTCTGTTGATGATCCCTGATCTAGAGAGTACTTCTGTATACCGGTATGTACATGTACGAAGTTGTAGACTTCTAATGCTCCCCTATTTCATAACTACAACAGTACATTGTCACACTTTCTTATGCTCTAACCAACATATGCATGAAAAAGCCCTGCAGCGTGCAGCCTCAGTCTGCTACTTTAAAACAGAACGCAAAGTAATTTGCTGAAATACTTTGCTCAGTGAAGCAGAGACTTCTCCAGAAATGGATGAATCAGGAATGACTTCAGTTCACATACTGGATCCTTTCACAGTGGGCTATTGAAACTGTGAAAGTTGGGGGTTACCAAGCAATTCTTAAGTCTTAAAGCTAGGGCTGTGATAATAACAGCATACCGATGGTGACGTGACACTACCGCGTTGATCATCACTGCCATCACCAGATTTAAACATTTTTTTTATTTTACTTTACTTACTTTAACTTTTTGCTGGTGAAAGTTAAAGGAGAACAGATGTCGTGTGATATGAAATATAATAAACACAATAACCATTGTTTAGTTATCCTCATGTTGTTATACTTAAGAGATTATGGAGAGAGAAATTACTTAAATGCTCGTCTCTTCAGCGTTGCACAAGAGGATGGACAGTGCAATAAATAGATTTTATGGGGGATTTCTTTTGTGTGTCCAATTATTAGGAATTATTTCTTAAGGAAACATTTAATATACACGGTAGGGAAGGCAAAGACATTTCTCTGTTTTCAGCTGAGGTGGACACATTAACGTTAACGCTGCAGTGTTTTACCATTGGACTTTAGCCTAGCAGCTAGCAGAGTTTCCTTCTGCTTATAGCTTAATCCCGACGCAACAGCACGGTTGAATTTCAGCCTGCATGCACGTTTTGTAGCGTAAAACAGAGCAGCTTATACTGGTAGAGAGAGCAACATGTTTAGCGGACTGCCGAGTCACCCTTCCTGATTTAAACTTCTTATTTTTTTTAACTTTATTGAAAATAGAGCTTTCTGAACTGGCTGTGGAATAGATCAATGGAGAGGAGAGAATGCAGTGCGGCCGTAAATTACAGCAAAATGCAGTAATGACTCACATTGAGCTGAAATGGAAACACCCTGCTGCAACATATGTTGTAAGGTTAAAGGTGATGTTTATTCAGGGATAACGGCCTTCACTTTACCGGCAGTATTGACAACAGATGACGTCACCGTGTCTTAAGAAGCTTGTTGTTTTATTGTTAACTGACTTTACATTGTCTTTGCTATCTTTTTTTTTTCCTCTCGCTTTTCATCACAGCGCTCACTCTCCTTAAGTTAGGGACTGACGTCTCTCACTTAGGGTTCTGCCATTCTCGCTCTAACTTACGCTACTCTCATAACGGGGGTTGCGGTTAACCGCCATACCGCGGTGATACGTTGCTTCTAAAGCCCATCTCTTCACACTTCGACTAATTCCGACACAAATGACTTTCATCACTTTGATAAAAATGAACATAAATAAATTGCTATTCTGTTTTGCAAGCAGATATAAAACAGCGTTGCTCGATTTTCTGTGTGCGAAAGTTGCTGAACGACACTATTTTCTGAACATACAGTTTCGTGGAGCTGATAGTCTTAATTAGTGTTGGATACAAACAAATGTGCACAAACTGATCTGGTACAAAAGAACACATGTGGCCAGCTGGCACTCAGAGACAAGACTAAGGGGTTTCCCTTCCTCTATCACTAACACACACACACACACACACACACACATACACACGCCCAAGTGAACAGCTGGCCAACAGCGAGTCACGTATGTCGACTAGCTACACAGCTAGCACATAGCGAAGTAGCTAGTTTAGTGTGTCCCTCTTGTCAACCACACGTTAGTCTGAGAGCTAACTGACTAGCTTAGTCACGTGGCGTTGCAACGCAGCCCACTACCGCCCTCTTGAGGCTAAATAGCTTTTGTGCAGCTAACACCTAGCCTAGCTTCAATGAGCTAACAGCTAATCTGGGACGTAGCCTAGCAACCCCCGGGTTTCATCACCCCTCCTTGCACTCTCTCTCTCTCTCTCCCCCTCTCACACACACAAACGCGCGCACACACACACACACACACACACACACACACACACACAGATCACATCACGTGCTGGTTTTGGCTTTGTTTTGTTGTAGCTACTTAAAAGAAACGTATATTGGTTTTAATTGATCAAAGGATTATTGATTGGCCATTGATAATTTTGAAGTTAATAAATTCTACTATACTTTAATTAGCAGTTGTCTGTGATTATTTGTGTACTTATTGTAATAATTGCTGGTTGAACACAGGTCAGTGTTCAAATTCACCCTTCCTTTTGTTCCTTTAAAGAATATCAGAGATTAACCAAGTTAAGATCTGTATTTAAAAGGGAATACCACCTAATGAGACTATTTCACAGTTCGGTTATTGGCCCCTGAAGTTCCAGGGTGGTGCCCCGTTTTGATCGTTTGTTGATTTGATAAAGTTATTAATATATTCATAACTTTATTGATAAAACCTCTTTGATAATTTGCCAATAATTGGATTTGTACACCTACGAATACCCAACATTAGCTCTGTTTGGTAATAGCTTGAATGTAACGGACGTTCATTAATATAAAAAAAGTTACGCACTAAAGCTTTAAGAAAACCTGCATACACACACATACAAGGTCTATGCTGTCATGGCCAGCCGACTTGAGGATGTAAATAAATAAAGCCTAGGCATTAAGTTCCTATAACATCTAATATCACAACAGTTCGTGTAAGTGTAATAGATTACGAAAAGTTAAGCAATTTTCTTATAGTAGTATAAGTACGAACAGTGAATGAGAACAGAACATGTCAATGCTCTCTGATAAGGAAAATGACCTAAAACCCTTTTTGTCATTTCTGCACTGGTATTTTCACTACATTCAGCTGTGCAGTAGCAGTAGGCCATATTCATATGCCAGATTATACAAATGCTGTAGAGCACCTGGTGGCATGTAATGTAATGAAGTCATCTGTCCAGTAGCAGTAGCACAAGTTGATTTGGAATGAATTTGAGGAGCTGCTCACCCTCATCGCTGAGCAGACTGACAACATATCGCTAAATCAGATGCAAATGGGAATGAAGAAATTACAGCTGAACACACTGAACCTCAATGCAACCAAATAGGCTGAGAGATTCTGTAGACAATCTTATTATACGTGGAGTAAAAACACAATCCCATTTCCAAATGATCTCCAGCACATAAAAACATTTATACTCGTAAATTGACTAACGTTTAGAACCATGTGTCACACTTTTGTTTGGAATGAAATAAATGGTGAAAAGCTCATTTAGAGATTGTGTCAGGCAATGGGTAGCTTTGTTTTTACATTATCTATGCATTGATGGCAGCCATTACTCCATGTGCCATTGTGTCACACTGTATTTCAGCCTATGACAAATGGAGCTGTTTGAGAGTGTCTGACAGTAAATACAGTGCACGATGGAAGCATAATTGCCAAAGCACCAGTGATGCGATGTTGTGACAACATCAGCGCTGATACCGGATGAGAGGAATCACTTGTGTGTAAAAATTGCCATTCAAACTTAGTCAATCAATCGCAGCAGCCTTTTAAATGTTAATGGTTAAAAATTAACTGCTACAATGTTGGTGGACAAGTGGTGCTCCATAGCCAATGCAGTGTTTATTCTCAAGCTGTTTAATTGCTGACAAGGGCATGTACCTTCTAGCAAAGCGACTGCAGAACAAGAGACATTGACAGCTATTTTGTCAGCTGAGAAATCACTGAATAAAAAAATCAATCTGGCTAAGAGAGGTCCTGCATTTATCATTCTATGACAGAGATATACAGTATGTTACACATGGGAATGGTGCACATAAAACTCATTATCATATGTCACGTCAGGCATGGAGCCTGAGTGCAGTTTCGATCCGGTGAAAAATATCACAGCATGATCTCTAATACAGTGTTTTGAAATGCCAAAGAAAGCCAACTGCTCCTTGTGAATCACACACCCTTACGGTATGTCAGCGCCAATTGAAATCATACAGAAATGGGAAGTCCCAACAACAAAAGCACTTCATATTAGCAGCCATTTCATTTCAGAAGCGAACCACCATTACTTTCAGGCAGCGAGTCGTGACGAGTGTCCGGAGCTTTCAGTATAAGCTGCGGTGGACGGGGGTGTGTTTCAGAAAGGCTGAGGGCTGAACAAGAGAAATCCATTAGCCTCACCCTCGAAGACTGTCATATTTGTCTTTTCTACCAAAAACTACCTCTATATCTCCTCGCTCTTCCTTCATGCAGCATCTGATTCCCTCTAACTTACCACTTTTACTTATATAGCACCTCTTTCAACTAAATGCTTTTCACCCCCCCACCTTTTCTCACTTTCCTCACTAATCTCACATCCTTCTTCCCCCCCCCCCCCTTTTCAGTCTGTTCGCACCCAGGTTGCACCTTTGCCTCTGTTCTACTTCCATATTGCCTTTCTTTGCATCATCTATAATTTGGGTAGACAACATAATAATGACTCCTTAGGTTGGTTAAAGTAGGTAACTGACATCATTGCATAATTTCTTGCTTGAAATTGTGACAGTCTGATCAGAGTTGTTCAACATGAAGATGCTGTGCAGCTTACCAAAATCACATCACACTACATGACTTAAGAGTGTAGCATGCCTTGTGAAGCTTAGAGTCAATTGTTAGTGAAATGACTACTTTACCAGAGAAGGGTATTTTACTCCTCTGTTAAATACATATTCAATATTTAATGTTCAAGGAATCTACCTCCTTGATTGTCTCAGGCTGATGAGTTGATGAGTTTTGCTTATGCATAGGAATATGGAATTTCCACGTAGAAAATGTAGTGTTAAAGGAAAGGGCTGTCTGACGGCAAGGTAAAGTGGCGAAAATATTCTAAATATAGCATACACTTAAACTGATATTGATTTTTTTAGGTGGCTAAAGTTCATTTAGCTGCTGTCCCCATCCTAAGCAGTACATTGCTTAGCCTCCTTGCTAGACCTTGCTTTGCTTCTCCAAACACGGGGCGTGCCCACCGCCAAATACTGTAGGTAATAAACTATGACTATGGAGAAGTGTCTCATACAACCCTACAAAAACATCCGAACTTTCCCTTTAATATTCAACGCTGCATTCAGCTCAATGCTATAAGCCACTTCAGATTGAAGGAATGGTTGTTTGCGATGTGATGACTTGTGTGTATCCCCCTTGTTTATGGCACAGAACACAGAACAACTTGTCATTTGTCATTGTTTTGGATGGTAGAAAATAGATACTGCGATACTCTCCAGGACACGATTACAACAGTCAGGCTATGCAATAGAATGCAACATGCACACAAAGGAAAGCCTGCGCTCACGTCAGGAACAGAGGGTAAACTTAACAATAGGCTGTAATAAAAAGAGATGGTTTGCCAAGACGGAGAGGAGAGATGGAGAGAAAGAGAGGGAGAAGAGGAAGAAGGAGCAGGAAGGATGTTCAAAGGGTTTGTTGTAGCATTTGAAAGGGGAATTTACAACAGGCAGGCAGGCAACACACACCAGTGGGGCTTTGAAGTGTCTGGCTATGTGTGGAGATGCCGGTGCTTAGATGCCTTGATTAACGGGAGAGAGTTTCACACCCCCTGTGCACATGTTGTTGCTGTGATACTCTCACCAAGCAGGGGATGTGGTGAGAGTCAGGGGCTCAGCCGGAGTTGTCTTCATAAGTGTGTGTGTGTGTTTGTGTGTGTTTGTGTGTGTGTGTGTGTGTGTGTGTGGGTGGGCAGGGAGTGTGTAGATGTGCCTATTAATGTCTGCAACGTTTGAGGCTACAAGAATATGTGTGCATTAACAACTCGTGGGTGGAGTGAAGCACTGCAGTGCAGTGGTGTGTGTGTGTGTGTGTGTGTGTGTGTGTTTGTGGGCCAGACTGACATAATTGGATTGACAGCTCCCACTGTGAAGGGTGCAGCAGAGTCAACTGGTGTGTGTTCCTGGAGAGCTCCCCTGATGCCCTCTCCTCCCTCTTCCACCTCCTCCTCCGTTCCTGTTCTCTTCCCTCCCACCTCCTTCTGCTGTGATTCTAATCAGGAGAGAAAGGCCGGTTAAGGAGCTTCAGCTCGTGGTTGCTCGGCATCTTCCTCCTGTGGAAACAGAAATAAGAAGGCAGATGAGAGAAGTATTTGTACAATCTCTCTATCTTTGAAATGGAAGGTTTATTTGAGATGTGATTTATATGGTAAAATATAAAGTTATTTCAACTATGAGATTAGGGAGGCAACAAAGAGAGCACTACCTTAAAGGTCCCATATTGTAAAAAGTGAGATTTCTTTTTTGATTATAAAGCAGGTCGAGGTGCTAGATAAATACAGTGAAAGTATCAAAACGCTCAATCCACACAGCCCGTATTCAGAAACTGTGCCTTTAAACGAGCCGTCAGGACGTCCGTGCGGTTGTGATGTCCCAACTAACCTATATATAGTTAGAAAGTGCAGTAATAGTCATTCCCCGGCTGCAATGGTGGTGCAGAGACTCCTCAGAGAGCGCAGATGCGGAAGACCCGGAAACACTGACCAATAGAGCAGACTGGGCTTTTCCGGTGGGGGGGGTCTTAAAGAGACAGGCGCTAAAACAGAGCGTTTCAGACAGAGGGTGAATACAGGTATATTTAGACAGACAGTATGGGGAAAATAATGTGTTTTTTGAACATTAAAGCATGTAAACATTTTCTAGTAAAAACCCAAACTAAGAGTATGAACCTAAAAATGAGCATAATATGGGACCTTTAAAGAATAGGCCTAATTCTCGTTTATTGCAAATTCTCTTAATTTAATAGTTTTGCCCATCATTTCTATCAAATTTGTTTGTCTGATTGTTTAACCACTCATGTGTCTTGCCCTGTTGGACTTGGACTTAGACATTCCTAGACCTCAGCAAAGAACTTGATAAGTTCAATGTCGATATTACCAATAGGATCGATAGCCAAAACCCAGACAAACGTTGCTAGAAAAGAACAAGTTCATGCAGCATGTTGTCTGACTATGTGAGAAGGCAAAAGGGGGATGCCATCCATCCATCCATCTTCGGCCGCTTATCCGGGGTCGGGTCACGGGGGTAGCAGCTCCAGCAGGGGACCCCAAACTTCCCTTTCCAGAGCCACATTAACCAGCTCTGACTGGGGGATCCCGAGGCGTTCCCAGGCCAGGTTGGAGATATAATCCCTCCACCTAGTCCTAGGTCTTCCCCGGGGCTTCCTCCCAGCTGGACGTGCCTGGAACACCTCCCTAGGGAGGCGCCCAGGGGGCATCCTTACCAGATGCCCGAACCACCTCAACTGGCTCCTTTTGACGCGAAGGAGCAGCGGCTCTACTCCGAGCTCCTCACGGATAACTGAGCTGCTCACCCTATCTCTAAGGGAGACGCCAGCTACCCTCCTGAGGAAACCTCAGCCGCTTGTACCCTGGATCTTGTTCTTTCGGTCATGACCCAGCCTTCATGACCATAGGTGAGGGTAGGAACAAAAACTGACTGGTAGATTGAGAGCTTTGCCTTCTGGCTCAGCTCTCTTTTCGTCACAATGGTGCGATAAATTGAATGTAATACCGCACCCGCTGCGCCGATTCTCCGACCAATCTCCCGCTCCATTGTCCCCTCACTCTTGAACAAGACCCCAAGGTACTTGAACTCCTTCACTTGGGGTAAGGACTCATTCCCTACCTGGAGAAGGCACTCCATCGGTTTCCTGCTGAGAACCATGGCCTCCGATTTAGAGGTGCTGATCCTCATCCCAGCCGCTTCACACTCGGCTGCGAACCGATCCAGTGAGTGCTGAAGGTCGCAGGCCGATGATGCCATCAGGACCACATCATCTGCAAAAAGCAGCGATGAGATCCCCAGCCCACCGAACTGCAACCCCTCTCCACCCCGACTACGCCTCGATATCCTGTCCATAAATACTACAAACAGGATTGGTGACAAAGCGCAGCCCTGGCGGAGGCCAACCCTCACCTGAAACAAGTCCGACTTACTGCCGAGAACCCGGACACAGCTCTCGCTTTGGTCGTACAAAGATTGGATGGCCCTGAGAAGGGACCCGCAAAAGGGGGATGAGGTGTGATAATTTTAACTTTTTAAATATGTAATTAAAGGCCCTCGTTTTAAGACTCATTGTGTTGCCCTGAAAAAGTGACAGAAATAATGGTCTAAACCATGAAAAAGAGCTAGAGAGAGAAGTTCTAACCCTGCACACAGCTCCTCCACACAGCTGACCGATCACTGCATGAAGTGGGTGTGAATATCGGATTGTCTGTTAGGGGAAAAATACAGAAATTGTCAGACACAGAGACTTTGAGAACAACTAAAGCCCTATTCACACGGGATTAGTATTACCTGGTGACCTCTAGTCATTTGTAATAATTACGGAGGTTGGCTGTGATCTTCTTCCTGTGCGAATCAGCCATGTCTGTAATTTGTGAAGTAAAAATTCCCCCTGCAAATAACCTACCATATTTCGCCGAACACCGAGGTCCTGTGATAATATAGGTCCTGTGCGAATCGACATGTCTGTAATTTGGCGGGGTCGTATATCTTTTTTCAAGGATTTTGTTTCCTGTGCGACTTTTTATCACTCTGGCGAAAATGGATATTGGCTCGATGGGGGCTGTGGATGCTGCCTGTCATGGCCAACGTAGTCTGGACGCGCTCCCCGCGGCTTTGTCCGAGGGCTGACCGGATAGGGTTTGCGCCTCTGGAAACCTCTACTGGGCCTGGCACAAATAGATACAGAACCCCGACCCGCGGTGCGGCGGCCTCGCCCTGGCCATCCTCCACGTGCCTCTGGGTAGCCAACTCTCGGAGAACAGATATGTCTGTAAATTCAAGTAAAATCAGGCTTTGTTTACCCCGTGGGAATGCGTCACACGAAACCCAGATGTGGGAGGGTAATTTCTAAATTACAAAAGGTCCCTAGATGACACTAATCCCGTGCGAACAGGGCTTAAAATAACATTAGCACCTTTTTTTTTCTTTTACTGCAGTTTAAACTCATTCTTACCCTTTGTGTAGTTTGAGGTGAAAATGCTTTCAGTTCTGGTCCAGACCAAACAAAAAGATCAGCTAAACATCTGTGATGCGATATATGTGACACATACTGTATATGGTTCCAAAAGCTGAACTAAACAAACATGCCTGATTTATCTACTGATCATCACAATGTTTACCCCATCACATTAAGGCATAGAGTGCCTGCTTTCTTTATCTTGGTGACAAATGAAGATGACGTGATAAAAGTTATGTCGGATAAAGTCCAGTTGCAGTGTTGATGAATCATGCTCACAACCTGTTACCTGTGTGTGAAGACTATGACAAAAAAATATTCGTCAACGAACCTCTTTCTACAGACGAAAACTAAATAAAAAACTAAATAAAAAGTCAGATATGATGACGAAGACGGTGACGAAATATAACTGACACTTTAGTCAACAAATAAAAATGAGACGAAAATGTTAGGTAGGGACGAATGGAGAAGAGATCCAATCGGAACCACTCTTTTTTGTGGGAGAAGTTGGGAAGAAATCCAATCAGAGTGAATCTTTGAGGGTAGGTTGATTTATGCGGAAGCAGCAGAGCCATTTTAAAAAGCCGCGGCAAATGCAGGCGCAACAGCTAAACAAACGCAGCAGCAGTTACACAGGAGGAAGAGTTTGCAGAACTTTTTTTTCAAGGGCGTTTTCACAACAGTAAGGTTGTTTACATTATACTTAGTTGTGTTTAGTTGCACAGTCTTAGTTACACAGCTTTGGCTGATTTCAGTTGACTTTGCGCGTTAGCAACACGCTAACGTTTTGCAGTGCACCCGGTCCGAGGGCAATGACGTGTCTCATGAACAACAGAAATGTCAGAGCTAGGTCTAGAACAAACAGTTAAATCTGGATCTGTATTGCATATTCAAACCTTAATACCATTCCATAACGGACTGATGGATACTTCCAATGACCAAAAAGTCTGGAGAAACATTTAGTCAACTAAATCCACTGTAGATTTAGTCGACTAAAACCTGCTAATGTTTGGTCTACTAAAACTAGACTAAGACTAAAAGATTTCAGATGACTAAAATAAGACTAAAACTAAATGGTGTGTTTTTCAAAAGACTAAGACTAAATCAGAATTTGCTGTCAAAATTAACACTGTTTTGTGACAAGATGTATATGGCTGTGGTTAAAGGGAATGGGACTTAAAGAGGTTAAGGTGTGTTTATATGTGACTGTCTGTGCTCCATTGATTATTAATATAACTCTGTGTCTTACCATACAATAGTAAGGAAATCTAGATTGAGGACAAAGCAGTGACTCCAACCAGGACCGTGAGATTAACGTTGAAAATGTTGTTATGCTAATGATTTGTGAGAACCAATCAGATATGAGGCAGGTTGGAAAGATATTGTAGCTGGAAAAAATTAATTTTCAGCCTAAAAGGTCCCATCCAAACAGCTTTTGAGAAAATACTAAATTGACCAAAATGATTTAAAAAATGCTTGGTGGTCAAATTGTGTAACTACATTGTGTTTGTGTTTGCTGATATGAAAATGTAACCATGCTTTTATTTTGATAGTGGGATGACATTTCCTCAACTAAAATGCGTGTGCTTCCATTTTTTCTTCTTGCACATGAGACCTTTGTTACTCTCTGCCCCAGCATGCTGATGCTGTTAAGGACACTGTCGTATTGGAAGTGGCGCTGTGGGATGCTAGTTAGCCACTCTGCATGTGGCTGATGGTCGGGGCCTAACAAGAGCCAAGGGTGTTCCAGACTGATGGTGGGAAGATGGAGCATCAAATCCCTTTACTATTGCATTTCATTCCTACTTGTCAGGGCCTGCCAGCTCCTGCCAATTGAGTGTTAGAATTCTCTCTGGACTTGTTTGCTCATAAGGGTCTTTGTTACTATTCTTTGCATCTCTTCACTCTCTAACTGCTTCTTTTACTGTTCCTCCTGTCAACCAGTGTTATAGTACTTGAGATCGGTCTTGGTATCAAGGCCGGTTATTTTTGAAGCTCTCGGTCTCGTCTCGGAATCAACCACATTTGTACTCGGTCTCAGATAAAGAGGGATTTTATTTCAAGACTGGACAAGTGCAGGGGATTTCGCTAAATTGCCTGTGCATTGTCTGATTTACGTCTTATGTGTTAAAACTTGCAAATGCAACCAATAACTTGACTCGTATCTAATTTGAAATGTGTTACCGTAAACCCCCCTCTCCCTGCCCCCTTTACACTCACTCCCAAGAAAGTGAATGCGAGCGACAGCAGAAAAAGCTCTAGCTGTCTAACACAAATCTGGTCTTAGTCTTGACTTGGTCTCGCCCTGCCTTGGTCTTGACTCAGTCTCAAACCCTCAAACTCTTGGTCTTGTCTCGGCCTCAATACACTCTGGTCTTGGTGATGACTTGGTCTCGGTTAAGGTGGTCTTGACTACAACACTGCTGTGAGCCTTTAGCCTTATCTCATCTCTGACTCGTTCATTTGTTGAACGTCTACCAAATGTCACCAAGATCCACCTCCAACACCCCAAAAGCTGTTTGCCCAGGTCCTCTCTAACAAGTTCCACTGAAAACAGCTGAGACAGGAGCAGACCTGTTGTGACCAGCTAATAAAAAACATCTGAGAATAGTATTTGACCTCCTGAATACACATTACCATTTTCTTTTATGATAGTATAAATTCAGAGACAGCTGTTAGCCTCTGTGGCTTTGGCAGCGGTCCATTCTAAAGAATGCAAACCTAACCGTTCATCTCTGCTCAGGCACCCGTACATTTATCATGCACCATCACTGGAGGTCTTTTTCGCTAGGTGTTCCTTTCATTCTTGCATTCTCCACAATGTAGTATGCAATAAATATATGCAAAGTTAGTAGAAGAATAAAGCTCTTGTAGGGTTTTTTTTTTTTGCAAACTGAGGATATATCCAAATGGGTCCGTGTAACGCTTATCAGTTCAATTTTCTAAGCACAAACGGACATTTGGAAAAACAGAAAAATGGGTTCAAATATCCAATTTTTCATTTTTTTTCCACCTTGACAAAGTAAAAAATTGGATCGTTAACCTGTTTCCTATTTTCTGTTTTTATTCAGAGGTTCAGAAAATTACAAAATTGCGTCTGGGCTCCAATTATTTAATACTGCAATGATATTCTCTCCCTCGTTCCACCTAGTTACCAACGATTGGTTCGCTATTCTCGTGGGTGTGTCTGGATGTGTTTAGGCGATCATTCAAGAAGACTCGGGGCAGTCATGTTGACTCTGGATAATTACGAGAATATAATTCCGAATCTTGTTGAGAAGAGGGGAGATGAATGTTCGGATGATGTTCGGAATGAATGAACAACACACAGCACAGCAACACGATCCCTTTTTTTCTTTTGAGTTTGACCATCACAGTGCCACCTTTCCCTTTTTCTTTTTTGGCTTTCCACCATTAGACATTATTGAAATAAGAGGCTGTTGCGGCCCGCCGCACGGGTTGAGCAGAGGCTGCACAGTTTGACCAGCGCGGGCAGCAGAAGGTGTTGCTAAGAACTTGCAATGTAGGCTATAACTTCTATCAGACAGGGCAGTAGCGGAAAACACTACCAGCCCACCGGGAAAAGTCCTGACTCTCCCGATTGCCACTCTGCCTCCAAGTGGTCCTGTGTATGGGCGGAGGATGACACTTTAAATATAGACACTAGGCGATCTTGATTCAAGTATGTGCTGGATATTGACAAGCGTTTCACCTCTCGGTGAGCGTTGAATGTTTTTGTATATTCGACTTCCAACACGTCATCCATTCGCATTCTGTCTTTAGATCTGGCAGCTGTGCTCGAGTGGGGGGCGGGGCGCAGCTAGGCAGAAAGAGGGAGAGAATATCATTGCAGTATTGAATAATTGGAGCCCAGACGCAATTTTGTAATTTTCTACATTTCTGATCCCCTGAATAAAAACAGAAAATTGGAAAGACAGGTTAAAGATCCAATTTTTTAATTTGTCAAGGGCGGAAAAAAATGAAAAATTGGATATTTGAACCCATTTTTCTGTTTTTCCAAATGTCTTTGTGCTTAGAAAATTGATCTGATAACCGTTACACGGACCCAAATGCAGAGGTCTGTTAGAAAGCAGCACTGCTACAATGGCTACCTGTTTGGATTTAAATCACCTGGCAGTGATGTGTGTATTCTCCATTAAGGATATAAAAAAGTCAATATATAGTCAATATGTTTTTAAGGGAGGAGTAAAGACACTGCCATCAGCATACACATAATGGCTCTTCTGTCCCCCAACTGTGTGTGTGTGTGTGTGTGTGTGGTGCTTATTATGTTTCACGTGCGTGCTCTCTGACAACCTAATTACTACTTTCAGCGATATGCTGACATACTGATCGAAAACTGCAATTGGGAATGCGGCTGATTTTTGACAGGGTGGTGGTTTATGAGATGTTTTAGTGTTGAGTTTTTTTCTGTTTTTGTTTTTCATTCTCAGAACTATGGCTAATAATTTATTTTGCTAGTGTCGCTGAGAAAAATGGAAAGAGGGACTGAGAAGGGAACGATTTGTGGGAAACAGAAAAGAAGTTGACTTTGTCTTTCTGGCCGCCAGTGAGTAACACAAAGCATTTGTACTGCAAACAACTTGGTTGATGGATTGATATCTTCTCTGCCATTGTAGCAGGTGTTCCATTAATAACATGACATTATTATGATGAGGTAATGGCTAGTGAGGGATGATTAGGTGGCATAATCTGAAATAACTAAATGACTTTACAGCAATCCCTCTAACAAGTGACTTTATTTTAAGATTATTTTTGAAACATTTGTGTCTGTGTGTTTTCAAATAAAAGTAGACTAGAATAATCTTCTGTGTGTTTTTTTTTTTGTTTTTTTTTTGTAGAATTGGATGTTGCCAATTATTAAAGGTCCAATGTGTGGGAATTTCTCCCATCTAGCGTTGAGATCATATATCGCAATCAACTCTCTCGCACCACTCAGTTCAAAGTACGTATTACAGCTACAGTAGCCTTCATGCTTTTTTCTGATGACGCCGGTCTCTTGCTCTTTTCAGTATCCTTTTTCTTTTTTGTCTGGGCGAAGAAGACTCCTGTTCCTGAAATTTGGATTTTGAATACGTGTGGTCCTCCATGTTTCCTTCTTCAAACTTGCCAGGGCCGGGAAGCTGCCATTAGCAGCATTAGCAGCACCTGTGAGTTTATCATGTGATAGCAAAAACGCGAAAGGTGGAGCAGTATATCCTGTATGTCCCTTACCGACTAATGTATTTCAAGATGGCGCATGAATATAGAGAGTCTACCCCAGTTCATGCAAATGTAAAATTTCAAGCCAATAGGAATACTTGGAATTGATGGTGGTGGTAAATATTAATGAAAAAGGACAAGTTTGTGAACGGGTAACACAGATTTTTGATAATGAACAACTAAAAATATGTCAATTCAAATGGCCAAATATGTCTCCCGTTGAATTTGAAAGCTGGTTTACATACTACAGCTCCTCCCCTTCCCATTGATTCCCAGAATGTCCATATCTACCCTGGAGTTATGGAGAACCCAGCTCCAACCAAATCAAGATTTTGACAATTCTATTTAAAAAGTGATTCACATACTACAGCTCCTCACCTTCCTAGGGATGCCCAAAATGTCCATATCTACTGTGGAATTATGGAGAAAAGCCAGCTCAAACAAATCCAGATTTTTGACAATTCTGTTGCTAAACCTCCTGATGTTGCGCTGCCCGCAAACGGCCAAATAAGGGTTCCCGTTGAATTTGAAACCTGAGCCGCATATTACAGCTCCTCAACATTCTAGGGATGCCCAACATGTTCATATCTACTGTGGAATTATGGAGAATAGCCAGAAAAGCCAGCTCAAACAAATCCAGATTTTTGACAATTCTGTTGCTAAACCTCATGACTTTGCACTGCCCCCAAATGGCCAAATATGGGTTCCCATTAAATTTGAAACCTGATTCGCATAACACATTTCCTCACCTTTCTACAGATGCCCAAAATGTCCATATCTACTGTGGAATTATGGAGAAAATTCAGCTCAAACAAATACAGATTTTCGACAATTCTGTTGCTAAACCTCCTGACTGTAAGCTGCCCCCAAATGGCCAAATATGGGTTCCCGTTGACTTTGAAACCTGATTTCCATACTACAGCTCCTCACTTTTATACGGATGCCCAACATGTCCATATCTACTGTGGAATTATGGAGAAATGCCAGCTCAAACAAATCCAGATTTCGAGCATACTGTTGCTAAACCTATTGTATTTGTGCTTCCCCAAAACGGCTAAATATGTGTTCCTGTTGAATTTGAAACCTGATTTGCATACTACAGCGCCTCACCTTTCAAGATTTGCCCAACATGTCCATATCTACTGTGGAATTATGGAGAAATCCAGTTCAAACAAATCCAGATTTTTAACAATTCCGTTGCTAAACCTCCTGACTTTGCACTGCCCGCAAACAGCCAAATATGGGTTCCCGTTGATTTTGAAACCTGATCGGCATACTACAGCGCCTCACCTTTCTAGGGATGCCCAACATGTCCAAATCTACTGTGGAATTATGGAGAATAGTCAGAAAAGCCAGACCAAACAAATCCAGATTTTCAATAACTCTGTTGCTAAACGTCCTGAATTTGTACTGCCCCCAAACGGCCAAATATGGATTCCCGTTGGATTTGAAACCTGATTCACATACTACAGCTCCTCACCTTCCCATTGATGCCCAACATGTCCATATCCCTGGAATTATGGAGAAACCCCAGCTCTCTTCCAGGCTGCTCTAAAAATGAAAGCTCCTGTTTAGCCAGTCTCATTTCACCTCAGAGTGATAGTACACCACCCCCAGACTGTCACTCGGGTAATATCGGAACATTCTGATGTAGGATTTTAGAATAAAGGCATTGCAAATGTCCAATAAAAGCTATTTCTTTAGCTCTTTTTCAAAAAGTTTCACACCAGCAACTTTTGTTGATTTTCTCTTTTTTACCAGTTAAAAGGACAACTGAGAGTGGGAATGGAAGAAAAAAAATCAATGACTGGATGGATGGAATTTCTCTTTCTGGCTCTGAGTGGCTGAAGGTGTTTCTGTGTTGTGTGACTGTGGCTGCTCCAAAATTGAATGAGTGGACTTGTGGCTATCAGCTCAACACACAGAACAAAAAAGAATGCGGTACTGTGAACTAGGAAAACAAGAATATACAAACTATGTACAGTAGTGGAAGGGTAAGATAAGACGGTTGTTAAAATGGCCTGGCTTTTAAACCGAATGACTGGCTATGGAGACCTCAGATATTAAAAACCTACATGCAGGCGCGGCTGCACAGGGGCACAAGGGGACTCCCCCCCCCCAAAAAAAAATAAAAAATAAAATCCCAGAGCAATAATTTTCATTTCATGTAATTTGTTTTTTTACTCAAATATTGTCTTTGTGAATATGAATCTAACAATATTATTTTCTCATATATTAAAATTATTGTAGTCATATTATGCAAAATCAACCCTAATTGACATTTGTTTGGTTGCTCAAATCTTGCGTCACAGATGAAGTTTGGCTGTACTCGCCAAGTTTGGATGAATTGGCAAAACTTGCACCGTGGCTATGAGGTAAATAAGCGGCAAACTCCGCTGCTGAAAAATGAAGCCAATACAGAAGTCCCAGAGACTGCAGTTCATCGAGTGGCCACTTGATGCTGGCTCCAAAAGGGAGTCAATCCTCCTTAGTCTATATCCACGATATTTCACTTCCGGTATTGCTCCGCTGCTGGCCGAAATTCCGTTCGATGTCACTCTTTCCGGCCGGATGTACTTTCCACTTTCTTTGTGTTAGCATTCTAAACAGGTTGATTCATGAGGACTATAGTTAACTACTCCTCAGATCTCTGCAGGGTAAATCCAGACAGCTACAGTAGCTAGACTATCTGTCCAATCTCAGTTTTCTGTTGCACGACTAAAACAACCTTTGAACGTACACATGTTCCTCCAAAACAAGTTCCCTCCCAATGATGTTTTGCAGAGGCACCGTGGCTCTAGCCAGACCCTCATCCGCAGCGCTGTGTAGGAAGGTCTGGCAAAGTGAGACTAATATTCCTAGACCCCCATGTCTGTGCCCAACTTTACAGCAAAATTAAACATGTTTAAAGCCTAGTTAAGGTCTCTATAGCTAAATTCCCCCTTCAAGATTTTTTTTAACTCATCTGTTTAAATTATATTCAGGTTTAAAGTTCTGCATCATTAAGGGTGTTCCACTTTGATTTACAGGTGGGTGCCCTCACAGAAGGCGACCAAAGACTGTCGGCTCTATTCAGCCCATCTCAGCTCTATCCATGCTCACCTCTTTTTCCCATTTTTTGGATTAGACGATGTCAGCCACTGCCAAGATGGCGTGGTCAGAGCCACCGGGAGCCACCCACTTTGAGCTTCATTTTGGCTCTTCAGAAACCTTTGGGTGGGGCCAGGGAGACTGCGTCCATATTTTATAATAATAATAATAATAATAATAATAAAAAATTGTATTTGTATTGCACTTTACATTTATAGCTATCTCAAAGTGCTACAGAGCATGTAATAATATAAATTAAAAGAACGTCAAAGTAGTTAAAAAGGAAAACCTATAAAATACATTTAGTAAAAGGCTTTTCTAAAAAGATATGTTTTTAGGTTTCGTTTAAAAACATCTGTAGTCTGTGGGGCCCCTTAGGTGGTCAGGGAGGGCGTTCCACAGCCTCGGAGCAGCGGAAGAAAAGGCCCTATCACCCATGCTGTAGATCTTGGTTCTGAGGGCTTGGAGGGTGTCTGGAGTTGCAGACCGGAGGGTGCGTGAGGAGGTCTGGGGGGTGAGGAGTTCCTGTAGGTAAAGGGTGGCATGTCCATGACTGCACTGGTGGGTGAGGAGGGAGACCTTGTATTCTATTCTGAGTGGGACAGGGAGCCAGTAAAGAGACGGATGGGGGTGATGTGATCATGCTTGCGCACCCTCATCTGGATCCTGGCAGCGCTGTTCTGGATGTATTGTAATCTTTGGATGCTCTTGCCAGAGATCCCGATGAGGAGTGCATTACAGTAGTCCAGCCTGGAAGAGACAAAGGCGTGGACGAGCTTCTCTGCATCTGCCAGGGTGAGTGTTGGATGGAGTTTGGCAATGTTCTTGAGGTGGTAGAATGATGTCTTACAGAGGTGTTTGATGTGGGTGTCAAATGTGAGTTGGGGGTCCAGTTTAACACCCAAGTTGGTGATAGATGTGGAAAGGGAGATGTTTTGGCCAGAGAAAGTGATACTGGTGATGGTGGAAGAGCGGAGCTGATGTGGTGTGCCAACTAAGATGGCTTCTGTCTTGGAGCTGTTGAGCTGAAGGAAGTTGAGCTTCATCCACGCTTCTATCTCCTCCAGTCAGTGTCAGTGTGGATGTTGGCAGGGGAGCAGAAGAAATGGGGGTTGTCCTGAGATAGAGCTGTGTGTCATCAGCATAACAATGGAATGATATATTATGTCTGCTAATGACTTTGCCAAGGGGCAGCATGTAGATGGAGAAAAGGGTGAGGCCCAGCACAGAGCCCGGAGGGACACCGCAGGTGACGTTGTGGGTGTGTGATTTTGCTTTGCCCGGGGCGACGTGCTCGGTTCTGCCGGTCACGTATGAGATCATCCAGTTGTGAACTTTTTCTGAGAGTCCAATGGTGTATTGCAGGCGGTGGAGGAGAATGTTGTGGTCTACTGTATCAAAAGCAGCTGTTAGGTTCAGAAGGATGAGTAGAGACGGTGAATCTCTTCGAGTATCTGCTGCCATCAGGAGGTCATTGGTGACCCTGACCAAGGCTGTTTCTGTGCTATGGCCAGGGCGGAAACCAGACTGACATTTTTCAAACAGGTTATTGTGTTTGAGGTGATGATGAAGTTGTGCTGCAACTGCTTTTTCCAGAACCTTTGATAGGAATGGTAGATTGGAAATGGGCCTGTAGTTGGAGAGAACTTCTGGATCCAGGGTGTAGAGGTCTGATGACAGCAGTTTTTAATGCAGATGGGATATGGCCAACCAGGAGGGAGTAGTTTATGATCGTGGTGATTAATGGAGAGACGGCAGAGATGTTGTCCTTCAGCAAGGCTGAAGGGAAAGGGTCCAGGGCACAGGTGGCTGGCTTAATTTCTTTAATGATGTCCTCCACTTCTTCCTGTGTGACATCGGAAAAAGAGCAGAGGGGCTAGACAATCTCAGACGGGTCGGCAGTTGGGAGGGGCAGGACAGCAGTGGCGGAGAGGTGTGAGTGGATGTTATTAACTTTTTGTTTGTTTGAAAAAGGTGATGTGCATGTTGCACCTCTCCTCGGTGGTCTCAGAGTAGGAGTGTGAGGGGGGTTTGAGAAGATGATTTATTGTTGAAAAAAGTTTTTTGGAGTTACCAGGTCTGTTGTTGATGATGGTGGAATAAAATCTGGACCGTGCATCCTTCAGAGCCTCTGCATATGCCTTCTTGTGTTCCCTGTATGCCTGTTTGTGAACAGTCAGTCCAGAGGCCTTGAGCCGCTGCTCAAGGACATGCCCAGGCGCCTTCATCATTCGCAGCTCGCAGGTGTACCAGGGTGCTGAGCACGAGAATGAGACTGACCTGGATGTTAAGGGGGCGTGGAGGTCCAGGAGACTGCTCAGGGACTGGTTGTAGAAATCCACGGAGTCAGCAACAGAAGGGAAGTCAGTGAAGCCAGAGGAGAGAAGTTGAAAGTCCAGGGCCAGGGTAACGATTTGTTGTACCATTGAACCAAGGATTTATAAGGATGAAGTTGACTGTGGACTGTGAGGCAGAAACAATGTCACAACATTATGGAGTAAGTGACGATAATCTGTCTGCTGAACTCAGGATGCTTTCTTGGAGTAATTCAAGATGTTGTGTATCTCTCATCAGCTCTGATGGCATGCATGCATGCCAACAGAGTTTTTCGAGTTTTCCTTTGGCTAAAGACACAACTGAGGAACAGGAGCGGGGACGTTGAGGCTGTGATGCTGTTCTTCTGTGACCGGTGAGAACATATTTCTTTAAACTGACAATTAGCTGTCAATTAATGATCTTAGTGTTTTGACATCTTGTGTATTGTTTAATCATTAATGTGTGTGCAGCTCATATGTTTTCCATATGTTGACCATTAATATTCACCATCTGGGCAATGGCAATGCTTTATAAGTTACTGAGAATAATTATGTGGCATTGTATGATTTACAATTACTCTCTGACGTATCATCTGTCGTTTCCCCGGAAGTTAGAGAAAATTCTGACACCAATAACAGATGACCAAATACTGCCATAGTGTTACCTTTAAAAATGACAGATTTCTCTGCATTTGGAATACACAGTTGGTTTTAGAAATTTTAATTTGGAAATGTTACGTTATGTGTGTGAAATTTTATGTTATATTATACCTTTTAATGTGTGTGTGCACATTACATATGCTGGCATGCTTACATAACACCACAGTTAATCTGTTTGCTCTCTAGCTGAATGATTCTGACCTGTATTTAACATGGAGGTCGGTTCCAGCACATACAGCATTAATCCGAATTAACCTGTGCATTTTTCTTAAAAAACTAACTACTACAACTACAGTCTATCATGTCTGAACTAACATACTGCATGTCCAAGGCCATATTTGAGATATTTGCATTAATTCTCTGGGGAGACACTACAGGAATGTGATTGCCATGCGCCACTCAGGGTTTGACTGAATATCTAAATAATAAGTAAGTGAACCATGGAAATGACCACAGCGAATAAAAGCACTATATGGAGAACACATGGAGAAAGTAGATTTTTAAGTAATCTCATACTGTAAGGATAAGTTGATAGGCATGAAACATATTGTATGGTGCTTTAAAGAGACCTTTGGTACAATATAAAATGCCCCATATCAATTTTACAAAGTGGTGTTATTTTTTTTATTTTGCCTGTGTTTATTGGTAGTCAGTGAGTGACCAGCAGTTATGGAGTATCATGACACTTGACACTTAAGTCTTTATAACATGCTTTTTAATGTGTTATGAATATTGTTTTAAAGCATTATGAAGAGATATGAATGCTTATAACTATAATTACACAGTGCAATGCGCGAAATTATGATGCATAATAAGTATGTTTATAGTGCATTATAGAAATGGGCTTGAAAAAAAGACACTGAGTGAGCAGCAATTATGAAATATTATGATACTTGACCTTACAATCATTATAACATGATTTATAATATGTTATTGTTATAAAGCATTATAAATATTCCTGAGTGCTTATAACTATACAGCGCTATAAGCAGATTATAACGCATTATAAATGTATATACAGACAAGGGCTTCATAGAAAGTGTTACCTTTATTTTATATAGTTGGAAGGAGACTTTCCTGTGCAAGTTCAAACCGGGTTACATAGTTCAACTGCAGCAAGCTATTTGTAAAAGCAGATACATAAACCTCCTAATCCAAGTCACAAAGGTAATTGTGGCATAAAAGGCTTCAAATTCAAAGTAAAGGAAATATTTCACACACTAAAGAAATCTTTTGACCCACAAAGTCACTGCTATTGGAAACAGTTTAACAAAGAACCTTTCAAGCCCTATAGAGAAGAATAACAGAGTGCCTCAGGGTTATTTCCACACGCTATGCATTTACTTTATATAAGGTGTCCTTGCAGTTATTACCTAATGATTGAAAAAAGAAACATTCATGTAGTACTGACAATTTTGTGGTAAGTATCACTGTTATGTTGCATATCATTTCCCATACAGACATATTGCCATGTTGGATGTTGATTGTTGTCAGACAGAAAAACATCTCCGTGTCTGTGACTCATTATGACACCTTGGGCTCAATGTTTGTTCACAGTTCCCCAAAAGAATGCAAATTTAAAGAAGGCAAAGTAAAGGATGGCCTGCTCCCTGCCTTGAGTGTTCAAAGAGTAGCAGGCGGCAATGCATACATGTTGAGAGTGGAGGACTGATCAGGAAAGTAATATGTGCTGTGGGTGGAAAATATACTTAAAGGGTGCCTGTGTCCTCAAATGGATTAAAAAGTTAAGAGAGAAAACACAGTGGAAGCTGTGAACTGGAATGCACAACACAGCTCCCTGCAGAGACTTACTATTTTAACCAGGAAAGAAGATTTACACATTTATCTCACTATTTGTGACTGTGTCTGTTTGTACTGTATGTGTCTGTGCTGCTGTGCACTGATTCATAAACATGTTTCAGTGTGTGTGTGTGTGTGTGTGTGTGTGTGTGTGTGTGTGTGTGTTCATGTGTGTCTGTTTGTGTTCATTTCAGAACCACCTGCATCTCAGTCACTTCTCTGCAGCAGATTTTCCACTTAACGTGATAGAAATGCCTTTGGCCATGAAGAACACATTTTCTCTCTACTGTACCTTGGGCGAAGTATTACAAGATCGGTTTCCTCTGCTAGAATATGTTAAAATAAGGAAAAAGCCAGCTTTCCTTCAGGAAGCAGAAGCAGCACGATTTTAAGGATTGAGTAAAAATGCTGGAAGACAGAAAAACAGGGAAGATCAACAAAAAATGGGGAGGAAAAAAAAAAACAGCCATAGCAGTCAGGAATGATTTGCGTCCCCCTCAAGAATTGTAGTTGCTGGAAGGGAGGGAGGGGTGTGTGTGTGTGTGTGTGTGTGTGTGTGTGTGTGTGCTGAGTGTGGAGGGGCTAATGGAGTGTTGATTGCCTGGCAGTAAGCAGGCATCAGTGGGTAATTGCAGCTCTACGGTGTAACAGCTCTAAAATGAAGACGCATTTCACATTAGATCACTGAGCCTCCGGTATAGATGCACGTACATGTGGTGGTGGGTGATGGGTTGGATCTATAACTAGCCTGTGGAGCCAGATTTAACAATTGGCAGAGTGATATCTAGCAGCAGGCCACGAACAAAGTAACGCTGACACCTTACCTGCCTGGCTCGGTGTTCATATGTGTTTCACAGTATAATTGTAAGCTGTTTTCAGTATGCTGCCGAAATGTAGGTTTGGAATGAGGGTTGGAAAGAGCAAAGGCAACCATTGTGTAACACTGTATAGCCATGCAGAAGAAAGCCAAAAGGTGGAAAGCTAGAGGTGGAGCTAATGCATCCTGCCCTTTCTTTTTCCCTCTGTTTTCTCTTCCCTTTGCGCCTGGTTGAAGTCTCCCCTTGGTGAACCTCGCTCGTGTTGCCAGGCGACAAGGTTGCCTGGGAGCAAGGCTTTGATGAACAGTTGCAGTGTAATGGAGGTAGCCCTGCCAACACACTGTACACAGGGACAGACAGGTGGACAAACACACCCATTGGAGCCATGTCTGGGTGTATTTTTTTTCCAGCTCACATGTATATTCAGTGATTGCTGATGATTTATTCAAAAGGAAATCATAATCATTTTGCATTTTACAGTGTCTTCAATTAATATCCGTGATGGATAGAGCCGCATGTATTTGTCACAGCGCTGAGTCACCTCCTGAAGTCCCTGTGTTTTCAAAAATCTATTAAGACATTTCACGGAAACTTTCTGCTGCCTTGGCAAATGCAATTCATCATATTAAATGCGAGAGCGGAAATTCTTTTACTGACATTACTCCATACAACTTTTCTGCCAAAGGCATTAGGTGAAGGAAAAAATAAAGCCACACTTGCAATATCCCTAAACACCCACAGCATTTGCACTGATGGCTCAATACACCTCTTGTAAAATTCACAGACCACAGATCCATTATCACTGCTCACAATCAGACCATAAGATGAATGGAGAGCAACACGAGTGCAGCCGTTAACACCATCAAAGCCTAGTATCATGCTGTACCAAAATGGCTGGCTGAAGGGCCCAAGCATACCCATGGATGTGGTAATTAAAAAAAAAAAAAAAAAAAAAGAATTTGATCAATCCAAGTAATGAAGTTTCTAACCCACACAGGCTACTGCCTGAAGCTCGTCTGCTTACATGTGGTTTCCATATCTCTTTGCGTTCTTAAAGTAATAGCCCATACTCTTTTTCAAATAATTGGCCACTTTCTTACTCTCACTCTCTCTGTGTTTAACACGGTAGTGATTTAAACTCTGACTCTGGTTCATAAAAGCGTTTACAGTTGCTGTATGGAAAATTCCTCTGGTGCACAGATGAGATGTGTTTTACATTTCCAGCGGCTCCAACAGAATTTCAATTATAGCTGCAGGCTCACAACTCTCACAACCTTTCCAGTCAGCTGCATAGACAGATGCACACACCACTGACTGTTAGGTTCGGGGTTATGATAAGAGGCTGCCTGCAAACATGCAGCTGGTGGCCGGGCTGTAATTTGTCAAAATTTCCCTGGGCGCAAATTTCTCGGTTGTTTTTTAAAAGCAGACCTTATAGTCTGTCATGAATCATGTATTGCTTTGTAAGATATAACATGGCTATTATTTCACTAGTATAGCTGTGTTCTACTTACTCTCCTCGTATAAATCCTGTATGGTTTTTGCGGGCAGAATGATACTAGTCAAGAAGAAAGAGTCCCGTCATCCATTGCGTGCAAGCCAAGCAGTGCTAACTGCTGTCTTCACGGAGATCAGCAACAAGAAAATGGCTGAAGTAGATGAACACTGCGACAAACTGACAAAATTGAACTTGAGATTGTGGATGCTCTATGGACTTATAGAGCCGATGTGTGGCAGTTAGCCCTCCTCTCTCCCCCCCGTCACCCTGTAAGCACTTTTGGCCGGCAGAGCCAGGTTGGTTTCCCGCGTCCGTGTTGTAGTACTCGGCCACTGTTGGATATAGAATTACTGCTGGATAAAAAAAACTTTAGGTTTACCTCTTTACATCCTCAACTGTAATTTTACCAAAGCTAAATCTGACAATCCAGTCAGGTTGCAAAATATATGTAATGCCTATATTACTGAATAAATTGTCAATCTGTTGCATGCAGATGGATGGGGTGAAACGGTGTGTGTATTGCTGTGTGTCTATTGCACATATGTGCACAGGTGTGTGTGTGTGTGTGTGTGTGTGTGTGTGTGTGTGTGTGTGTGTGTGTGTGTGTGTTGAAACATCTTATCCATCAGTCTAATTGTGATTATGGCATTTAATTAAGTCAGATGATTTCCACTTCTGTGTGTGTGTGTGTGTGTGTGTGTGTGTGTGTGTGTCTGTCTGTGTTATTCCTCTAAGACTGTCTGTCTCACTGCAGGATTAGCTCCATGTCATGTTTCCTGGAAAAGAAAAACTCTGTTGAAACTGAAATCCTCATCAAATCTTCAAATATCATCTTGCTAAAAATAGTCACAGCATGTCAAGCCATGAATACATTCACATCTTCTACAGCACCAACTCAAATAGAAGACAACGCAATAAAATGTCACTGTCATCACTCAGAAGGGTTACAGAATCGCCCGCCTTTATAACCACATAACCTCTGTCAAAGGAGTTCCAGCAGTAAAACAAGGAGAATAGAGTTGTTTGTGGGCTTCTGGCTAACTAAATGACCTGTGACAGCTGGTATGAGAAACACAAAGCTGTGATACATAAACAGATGGAACTTTTCACAGGCATACACTGCTAACTAGCCAAGTGTGAATACAGCTTATTGGAATAACATAATTGTAAACATCCCCACTTCATATGGACTTGTGTATTTGTAAGTGTGATATACACTATACAAGTGGAGAGTTTAATGGAAGATTTCTTGTTTTGTTCATCAGCAAATGTGTAAGGGCAATTTGCGCAGAGCCCGATGTCCCTTATCCTTTTCTGTGCCTTTCATCTAACATTACAGGCATACTTGACTCACTTTGTTGACTTTGATTTTGCAAAGAGACATTGTCTCCATAAATTTGGCCATTTCCTTAGAGCAGAGATCTTCAACAAGGGGTCCGGGACCCCTAGGGGGTCCTCAGAGTTGCTGCAGGGGAGCCATCAAATTATTGATATTATAAAAAATATATATGTATATGTCTGAAAATATACATTAACATGAATCGAACATATTATTTGTAAAGATACATCTATTTTTTAATTTACACAACATGGATGATAAGCGTAAATTCTAAAAGTAGGATGATAAACATATATAAAAGTGAGGCATGAATGGCAATGTGTATATGACTGGGAAGGTGTTTTGTTTATTTTTTTACTTCTGCACATATGTGTGTTAATATGTATATAAAATACAGAAATTAATAATAATACATTTTATAAGATTGACAATATCCTGAGGGACCTAAGAACAAAATAAGAATAAAATAGAATGTAAAAACCTTTTCGATCAATATTGATTATAAACGAGTTAAGATGACACTGCATGAACTAAGGTGACACTTTGTTTTTGGTTGTTTGTTTTTTTTAACATTTATGTTATGTATGTGATGTTGTGTATCTATGTGATTGAAATAAACTAAAAAAAAAATATTGTTGTCATAAGTATGCCAAAAGTGTGCTTTAATTAGGTACAATCTCCCTTGTGTACTTTGCAATTTACTAAAATAAATGTGACTAAATCCATTAGTTTAAAAATCTCTTTGTCAAAATACACAATGACACAAAGAGTGCAGGAATGCTGCAGGTATGAAACGTTCCTGTGTAATTTTTTCCTCTAACTATATTTGGAGCGATGCACATGATGGACTCTGAATAACTAGTTTGTAATTATAAAGACTAACTCATATGATATAATTCATGGAAACCCATTAAGTGTTTTACCCATCTTTAAATCTACAAGACTTTCTCCAGCACAGTGCAATGCAAAACTACGTTATAGTACCGTTGTTTCTGTATGTGTCCAAGTGTGTCTCCTAGGCCTGGGAGAGTGTTACCCCTGAAACAATTTAGTTGGTAAACTCCAAATGAACAAGAGGCAGAGGAACAAGACTGAAGCAGACATTTGGCTTCCTTGGCTAGGGCAGAGGCAGAGAGAGTCCAGCCTGAGAATTGGAGAGTATGAAGGAGGACACCCAGTGGCTCTCACGCAGCAGTTAGCCTGGCAGTACAGTACCGTATACTCCAAACTAAATACAATTTGGCTGGTTGGCGTAGGCTGGGAACTGCTGCTGAATAATGGCACTGTGAGCTGATGCCAGTATACTCACTGCGACTGAAGGTCTGTTTGTTTATGGCCAAGAGATTAATTGGCCCCGTTTAGAGAAAAGTACTTCCAAACCAACGTTTATTGGTCCACTTATAGACTTTCATTAATATTATACTTCTACTGTCAGTTGTAGAAGTATAATAAATACACAAAGTCATCAATTTAATTTACTACACAAGACAATACATGTAATCAAGTATAAAATAATAAAAGGATTCACTGACAACATTAAAGGGCCATTTCTTAAATGTGCAACATCAGTAAGACAATCTTTTCGGGGATTTAGAGGTGCCTTTGGGTGATTGAACAAAATGTGCAAAGTGACAGCATTTCTACTTGAATAAAATAGTTGGGAGTGTATCCAATGAGCAGCAGTGTCCTCCCTAACCCGAGCCTCCCTTGTTTTTCTCTGTTTTTCTATGTCCTGTCGTCATCTGACAGCAACAACAACAGAAGCGGCCGTGGCGGTGCTGGTGACAGTGCCAGAGGCCACGCTGCTCTGCCACACAGCGATCTGGCAGTCTGTTGCCTCCCTCTCCTCCTCCCCCTCTATTCCTCTCCCCTCCTCCCACCGCTACCTTATCTGTCTCAGCTGATAGACACCTGAGCAAGACAAGAGGTCAACCTAGCAATCGTGTGTGTGTGTGTGTGTGGGGTTCATGCTATGGATGGGTGTTTATATTTGGCAGGCTCTTTGACATTCTGTCCTCTTTTTATTCTGTAGTTTGGGCCTTTTCTCCGGCTCCTGTCCCTGACAGTCTTGTGTTTTCTGAACTTCTTCCGGCTGACAAACTTTGCTCCCTGCCATGAAAGGCCATGTTTTTGGAGACACATCGACCACTCAGACCTTCTCCCTTCTCTGATTTTTGCGACTTATACTAGGTGCTCAGAGCATAAATACTATGGCCACTAGCGATCACTGCCTTAGGCAGACGGGGTAACAGCGATCCGATTTTCCGAATGGTACTCTGGTGGTGTGGGAGTATCTCAAATGGCCCATTTGTGTGACGTCCTGCTGTGTTCTTTAACCCCCCAATGTAGCACAAGTAGACTTTATATTTCATAATTACTGTTTTCCGTCAGATCGTTTATAGATCTCGATGTTTACGACCGCACTTGAAGGCAGCTTCATTTCACAGGAGAGAGAGAGAAAGAAAAGAGACGAACGAGACATAGAGAGTGCAATGTAGTTGTTGCAGGAAACATCAGCTATTACACATCCCCCTGGTAGTTCAGTGCTTGAGTTTCGTTATTTATCCTCAGTGTTTAAAACTTTCTTGTGGCAGCGATAGGGCTGTGATGTTTCCTGTTTACTGTACAGAACTCTCACACCACCTCTGATTGCCCGTTACATGATTGGCCACTGCAGTGTGAAGTGGTGTTGCGAAAGAGCTGCATTTCTGCCGGACGGCCAACGCAGGCAGTGTGAATGAGGCAGCGGCAGTCAATGTGGGGCTTACAGTAATAAATACGTGGCGTACACACACATTACAGTACATTACTTTTCATAAAGTCTCTGGTTCGAATCCAGAGAGAGGCCCTTCTCTCAATCAACATGGTGGTTGATAAAAACACCATTAATGTGTATTCAGAGGAGAACAACTATTATAGTAATCTGCTATTTGCCACCTGCAGCTCTGCTGCAGCAATTTGGGGGATTAAATGCTTTGCTCATAGGCACACTGATGGTAATTGAGAGTGCAGACAGGGTTTTACATACTCACCTTCAACTACCACATTTTCCCAAGATGGCTTGGGATTCAAACCAGGGTGCTTCTATAGTCACAGGTCTGCATTTCTAATCTGCTGCCATGCTGGTTCATCACCCTCCCTCTCCCTCTTTCACTCCACAAGTATTTATTTTCCCTCCCAGGGCCAGACAGACGGGAGTGTTCAGGAATAAAAGCGTCAGTATTTAACCATATTATTTACTAGCTTCAGCTCTAGCCCCTATGGCCATGTCAGCCTAGGAAAAAACGTCTCCTTTTCTTCCCCCTCCTCCTTCTCTGTCTCCTCCTTGGCTTACCTGGACCACTTAGGATTTATGTGGGACAACTATCCTGTTCGAGCCATTTTGTAGCTTGATCAAAGATGTGTCAGCGCTGGGATGCACTGCACTGACCCACAGGTTAAGAGTGTGTTTCACACACTGTGTAGCATATATATCATACTGTGACAGACGAATGGTTTTGTATCTCCGTGGACAACCTGAAGCCAAATACGGACACGAATGGATTTGTCTCTGCAGTGTGAGTGTGACAAAGTCATAACAAGTGAGTGACTGGAATGATATATTTTTTATAGTAGGTCATGCAAACACACTAGCAGATGGACATTGTTTCATCAACTAGGTGGAAACTTACTTGCACATGAAGGTTCATGTACACAGGAGATAATCTGATTAGATTTTGGAGGGCCTTAATGTACACACTTGCATATTAATGAGGAAAAATGGCTTTCCTCTGATATACTGTAACTTTCTAAAGATATAAAATCCAGAGGCCATAGCTATAACACCAAATTTGTGACAACACGCATGTTGACATAAAGACGAAGTGCTAATCATGAGTTTCAGGAATGAGCCGAATGTTGTGAAACTGTCCACAAAACTTGTGTGATTTCAGTTACCATGGGGACAAAACATAATCAATAACCTTAAAATTAACTGTGTGTTATGTGTTTCTACACATCTGTACAAGCTCAACTTTGTGTGTGTGTGTGTGTGTCTGATGCTGGGAGTGTGTAATTATGGGCAGATTATGGGAGAGGCGGACGGCATGAAGCAGTCTTTGATGGGATTAAGCACTCAATTACCCAGCTAAATCTGCCCCCCCTCCCACACACACACACACACACACACACACACACACACACACACACACACGGCTCTTAGGTTCAGACATTTCACACACATGTATACACAAGTTTCAACAAACAATTATGAGTACACAAATACACACAGACAGAAAGATTTCTCTTTCCCTGCAGTTTAATACATGATCTATGCACTCTTTATGCCATATATTTGTCTCCTTCTTATCCAAACCATCAGTCCAGCTGTCAGTCAGTCCATTTGTCTCCTCTAGGGTGTATCGCACATTTTCTTGTTACTATGATGATGATGGGATTTTATCCAAAGAAGCTATTCTAAGAATGATTGAATTATTCCACCGATTTGAAATGTATATCTGTCTAAAAAAACACTCTTAAACACACTCTTAAAACCGTATTGTGTAAGATACAACACATTGTTAAAGATTTACCAGTGGTTCCCAACCTTTCTGACTTGTTGGCCCTTACAAATAAACAGCGGCTCGTTGGGTCCCCTAGTCACATTTCAGATGTATATGACATGTTAGAAGTTCCACTAGTTCCACTTTGGTGGTTTCATTTGATTAACTATTCCAGGCCCAAAGAGTAAGTAAGTAATGTGTGCATCTCCAAAAAAAGCAAAGATCAGAGGAAAGTTAAAAAACAAATGAAAATTGTGTAGCAGAACTTTTTCCACTTTCATACCCCATTGTTCTTCTCACACTTCAGATTAATATGTGACACTTAAGTGGCCTGAAACGGTATAAAAAAACTCAATCAATAGCTTTACTTGCTGATATAAAAAGCATTTTGCATATATATATGTACGTTAGAACATATGGCACATCAGTTAAAGCTCTTTGTTTTGGGTCAAAATGTACAACATACCCTTTCAGCACACTTGATGATCAATGAGTACGTTTACATGCACACCAATATTCTACTATTATTCCAAATATGACAATATTGCGAATTTGATCCAGGTTATGTAAACAGCATATTCCGGTTGGAAATTCCAAATAAGGCCTTTTTCCAATTTCGCATTTTCCGATTAAGAAATGTGGTATAATACGGTATTATTCAGGTTTTAGAGGCAGTCTTTGGACATGTATACAGCGCATTCAGAATCTGCGTCTCAATCTGGGTTTTTACTGCAAGTTATTGCCCCTTGCCTGTTTACGGCTTACGATCAGCTCTGTGCGTTGCTATGGTTGCTGTAAACATCCAACGAGCCAACAGTTTGCAAGGCTGCAGACCCGATAAGTAGGAGAAATGCAGCCTCTTTTAAACATTATCAAAGACTTGGATATCAACAGGTTTTTGAATATGCGCAAACATCGCTACGCTGAGCTTTTCAAGAAGCTGGTTGAAGGAATGAAAGAGGGACGCTGTGCTCGCACGGTCCAACAAGTAAACTTTGAAGAATCATATTTTGCACGGCTACGTCCATCCATCCATCTTCGTCCGCTTATCTGGGGTCGGGTCGCGGGGGTAGCAGCTCCAGCAGGGGACCCCAAACTTCCCTTTCCCGAGCCACATTAACCAGCTCCGACTGGGGGATCCCGAGGCGTTCCCAGGCCAGGTTGGAAATATAGTCCCTCCACCTAGTCCTGGGTCTTCCCCAAGGCCTCCTCCCAGCTGGACGTGCCTGGAACACCTCCCTAGGGAGGCGCCCAGGGGGCATCCTTACCAGATGCCCAAACCACCTCAACTGGCTCCTTTCGACGTGAAGGAGCAGCAGCTCTACTCCGAGCTCCTCACGGATAACTGAGCTTCTCACCCTATCTCTAAGGGAGACGCCAGCTACCCTCCTGAGGAAACCCATTTCGGCCGCTTGTACCCTGGATCTTGTTCTTTCGGTCATGACCCAGCCTTCATGACCATAGGTGAGGGTAGGAACAAAAACTGACCGGTAGATTGAGAGCTTTGCCTTCTGGCTCAGCTCTCTTTTCGTCACAACGGTACGATAAATTGAATGTAATACCGCACCCGCTGCGCCGATTCTCCGACCAATCTCCATGGGCACTCCATTGGTTTCCTGCTGAGAACCATGGCGTCAGATTTAGAGGTGCTGATCCTCATCAGCCGCTTCACACTCGGCTGAGAACCGATTCAGTGAGTGCCGAAGGTCACAGGCCGATGATGCCATCAGGACCACATCATCTGCAAAAAGCAGCGATGAGATCCCCAGCCCACCGAACTGCAACCCCTCTCCACCCCGACTACGCCTCGATATCCTGTCCATAAATACTACAAACAGGATTGGTGACAAAGCGCAGCCCTGGCGGAGGCCAACCCTCACCTGAAACGAGTCCGACTTACTGCCGAGAACCCGGACACAGCTCTCGCTTTGGTCGTACAGAGATTGGATGGCCCTGAGAAGGGACCCCCTCACCCCGTACTCCCGCAGCACCTCCCACAGTATCTCCCGGGGCACCCGGTCATACGCCTTTTCCAGATCCACAAAACACATGTAGACTGGTTGGGCATACTCCCAGGCTCCCTCCAAGATCCTTGCGAGAGTAAAGATCTGGTCCATTGTTCCACGACCAGGACGGAATCTGCATTGTTCCTTTTCAACCTGAGGTTCGACTATTGACCGAACCCTCCTTTCCAGCACCTTGGAGTAAACTTTACCGGGGAGGCTGACAAGTGTGATACCCCTGTAATTGGCACACCCTCTGGTCCCCCTTTTTAAAAAGGGGAACCACCACCCCGGTCTGCCACTCCTTAGGCACCGTTCCAGACTTCCACGCAATGTTGAAGAGGCACGGCTACATGTAAACAGGAATATTAGTGGAATATTAACTTTCATTAGCCATGTAAACAGCTCAGTCGGAATATTTTCTTTTCCGCAATAAGGGCAAAAACCGTAATATTATGTGCATGTAAACATAGTTATTGATGCTGGTCTCTTTGCATCTAAAAGTGACATCAAGACATGTCCCTCTCCAATGTCTCTCTTCAATGACCCTCCAGGAGAGATACAAGGAGGTTGAAATTGACTTCATTTGCACCCATGGCCAGAGCATCAGCCAGCTATGTCTGCAGTATGAGTGAAATGATGAAATTATCAAGTTCATCATAGTCTGTGGTGTTCAATAGTGCACTGTGAAATGGATATTATCATGGGAAATGTCTCAGCGGGGAGTCCAGTGTCTTCTCTACAGCGAATGGATTCATAATGACACCGAAATCTGTAAGGTTATTGTTAAAGCCATCAGGGAGCTGTGACGTTTCTAAATGTGGTCTAATTGAGACCAAGTATTGCACGGTGCCATTATTATAATAAAGTAGATTAGGTAGCTACATACACTACTGAACCAAAACCATAGCAACAGCTGTCTGTAACGTAGTCAGGGAGACTCCAATTTCTTGTTCTTGCTGCAGTTCTAAGAAAAGAATCCATGTTCAGCATGAGCTGTTTGCATGGAGCTGGAAAGGTTTACAGTAGCAAGCAAGACTAATGTCTGCAAATAAAAGCTGAATGGGTTGTCTGCTTTCTGCTTTCAGTTTTCTCATCATCAGTTGAGTCTTTTCAATAACAATATGCTTTCTACATGCATTGGTTATGGTTATTCTTGGGAGTGGTACAGCATGTGACAGAGAGAGAGAGAGAAGGAAAGAAAGATTGCTTGCCAAGCAGGGGTCGTTTAAGGGTGGCCAATCATCCAATTATCTGGATAAAACAGGTGGCACCTCATTGCGAAAGCTCATTAAAATGGCGTTCAATCTTGGCTCATGGCTGCCTCTGGAAATGAAAGCACATTTCCTGTTTGGCCTGTTCAAATTTTTCAAATGAAGTAAGGCTTGGAAGAGGAGAGGCTTCCCTGACGCGGAATAATTAGATGTTTGGATCTGAGCCAGTCAAGATTTATTTATTTTTTTATATTTCTTGTGGAATCCACAGTGGACTGGTCATCATGATGGAGTCTGGTCTTAGGCCTTGGGCTTTGTCAGCAGAGCAAAGCATCCCATCTGTTCTGGGGTCGTCTCTTTCATGCAAGAGCTATCTTTTCCTCAATCTCACAAGTTCACAATGTCCGCATGATTTATGGTGCGTGAAACTTCAAATTGAACTTCTGGATAAAGCTACCCATACCAAATACACACATGCAAGCACTACAAAAGGCCTTTTACGCTCAGAGAGCTGTTGGGTTATTCTTCAGTACCTGTGGTAGTTAGAGGAATCACACTATGACATTTTTTTTTTTTTCATATCGCAAATGGTCTATAAAAGCAAAGGTCAGGCTTTTTTTTTTCATAGCGATTGCTCACCAATGTGGTAAAGAGAAGTCGATTGGAGAACAAGTGGGAATTGGTTTGCAAGCGCACTTCACAGTTACCATGTCAGGGACAATAAGTCTTAATGGCTGTAAGGGGCAAACAGCAGAGAAAAGCATACAGTACTCACAGAACTTCTTTCCACTTAAAAAACAGCTGTCCATTTTTTGGTAGACTAAAATTAACACTTTGATTTAATTTGGATTCATATTTACACACATTGCCTAGTTGCTTATGCAGTGACGATGAGATGGCAAGCTAACAGACTAACACGCCATTCCACTACGATAATGCATTTGTGTTGCTTCGTTTCATCATCACATGCAGCTCTGAGCCACCACCTGAGTTTGATGGTGCTACAAACCTCAACAGCAGAACATTGATGTGTATACTCGCTTCATTAGCATCGCAACAAATATTACTTCACAGGTGTTAACTTGCACCAGTGACACCTATAATGTGGCATTGATAATTAAATGTAACATTTTCACTCAAATGTGTCTAAATTAACGTTAAGGAATACACAAATTGGAAATTAAACACTGGATATCATGGAAGGAAATATTAACAATGATTTGCAGTGTAGCCATGACCACAGGTAAGTTATTTTAGTTTGAAAAAACAAGTCATGATATCTGTTGCATAATAGCTTTAAATTGGTTTGAAATATTTTGACAGATTGAGCTTGTTGAGCTTCACTAATCATATTCTATTTTTAAATAACAGACATTACTCATGGGCATATTTGGAAAAAAAATAATGTTAAAATGTCATCAATTTGATCTTTTTCTCTTTTTGGTATTGATGGCGTTGTGTCAATACATACTGTAATCACATGGAAGTTGAACGTTGATGACTGGATTCACACGCCACGGGCACACATCCATTATCTGGCGTGAGCGGAGAATTCATCTCACACATAGTATTATCTGTATTATCATAGTGTGCACGTCCAAAATAGACCAATAAACAAAATCCATCTCAATCCCATCTCCAAAATTGGGTTGTTTTGACTGAATAAAATACGCCTTTTACAGAAAAAAAAGCTGAACGTGAGCCACACATTAAGATCCAGTCAGAAAAACAGCAATCTATTCAGCAGACCCGACAGACAGAGGTGATATCACTCGTCTGTATAATGTCTGTTCTTACTCTGTTTGCTGCTTTGTGCCCTTAAACAGTCCACAGTGTGCATACTGCAGTGTGGACGGGGGTAGGGGGCTGCTAGTCTTGTTTCTGTACAGTAACAATATCTCACATTGTTGTTTGAATTGTGGTAGTTCATTTCAGTTAATACAAAATGGATGTAGCACCTCCAGGTACATTTTCACACCGTTCCCATACAGCTAGAAAAATGCTGTTCACATTGGAATGCGATGATGACTGTAAGCACATACATTTTTTTAAATAAACAAACTTTGGTAACACTTTATAATAACCATTGCTAATGAATGGTAAAATGATAGTTAATTAAACTTAAATTAATAGTTATTTTACTGTTAACTAACAACATTTTGAATTAACAGTTTATTGTTGCTCACTTCATACCATTCTATATATTATATTGAGCATTTGTTAGTGATTAACAAATTGTTTACAAACGAACTAACATTTTATCAACTACCAATTTATAAAAAATAGGACTGGACGTGCTCAGCTCACTTACAGTAGATACTTAAAAAGCTTTGAAGGTTGGGTGCTGGATCCTAAAAGTGAAGAATTGTAAATAAAGCTACTAGGACAGCACTCCAATTTGCTAGTTGCCCGAAACGTCGTTGTGTGGCAATAAAATATCAAATTGGAGTGCTGTCCTAGTAGCTTTATTTAGGATTAACCATCAATTTACCATTTAATGGTGATGGTTATTTTAAAGTGTTACCTAAACTTTAAAGGTGCCCTGCCACACAAAACCGTTTTTCCTTGCATTTTTTGAAATATGTTTGCTCCATATGTGTTTGTGTTATGTCATGAATGTGAAAATGAACTGCTACCTCCTCTGTCAGCTCTAGCCACTGAAAAGAAATAAGCGGAGAAATCAGGCCAATTACAAAAGCTGGTCAGTCTGATGTGGTTGCCTGAGCTCATTACTATTCATCATTACCCAGTTGCGCTGGGTAAAGGATGCTGATAGCCAGGCTCTCATTGGCTAGCTGTTAGCCAATCGGAGTCAAGCAGCTTAGCTCGTTGAATATTAATGAGAACTGGCAGAAATCGAGCTGAGTCTTCCTGCAGGCTTTCTATACCACGCTAGAATGGCTTGAAACAAGGTAACCAAGGCATTTTTTCCACAAACATTTTTACAGAGTCCATGGTAGAACTTCAGACATCACCACAAAGTAATGAAATACGTGTGGCAGGGCACCTTTAAAATATGCATCATCATCATTATCATTATCATCATCATCAATGCATTATTGCCATTGCTCATCATTTTATACAAACTCCATAGTGGCCCAGTCTGCTCTGTGATGTGGAGCAGAGCCTATATAGAAGGCAGGTATGGTGGGGCTAGGAGGCATCCCCAGTCAGCCTGAAGAAGGAGAGCTAATGCTCCCAGACAGCGGGGAGCGGCTGCTATCCCGCCATGTCACAACCACTCTGGGCCCTCACAGATGAGGCCGTCACACTGAGAGCCAGTGCTCCGCTGAGAAAAACGGGACACAGGGGGAGAGGAGGAGGAACACGGGGTATAAAGGAGAGGATTTACACGCGCTGCTGTTCTTTTTATGCCACCCACAGGACTCAGGTGGAGTAGGAGGATTTATGATGCCACCTGAGAGGGTAGGAGGCTGCAGTGGGCGTGAAGGATATTAATATTTTTATTATTTCTGCTTTTATATGTGATACACCTTCTGGTCATATGGTGTTCTTATGACCTTCTCAATGTACTTTCAGAAGTCATATAAAAACAATCTATTATAACTGCTGGGAAAGGCTGGCAGGTTTAAACTTGTGTCCTATAGACTACACAATTATTTCAATTTGACTGCTAGTTGGACTTCTTGTACCACTCAAGCTACAAATATATAAAATGCTTCTACACATCCAAGTATGGACTGTGTGGGGGTTGCATATTCATGCTGAGAGTTAACTGCTCACTATATTACCACTCTCTAATGTTTCATCTGTTTTTATTGCTCACAACAGCTGTGTCTTTTCTAATCTTTGTACTCTATGCTCTGTTGTTTTACCTTGCAACCTGTTCTGCTTTGTCCTTTGTTTTTTGGTAATCTTTTTTGGTTGTGTGCTGTGTCTTGTATTGTGCTAAGTCACGCTCTGCTTGTGTTGTATTTTCTTTCTTTTTAACATCGAGGCCATGGGACAACAGATGGAAAATAGCATTTTGGCTAATTCTGGCATTTTAACCCATGTATAAGCATGTGTTTTATAGTTTTTTACTGTCCCCCTATATATATATATATATATATATATATATATATATATATATATATATATATATATATATATATATATATCAACAAATGCATTAAATACGTTTCTACTCCCCTAATGTCAATTACCTGCATGATCTTACTTTATGTTACTTTATGTCCTGGAACCTTCAAAATGGTGCTGCGATACCCTGGGGACACTTTTAGCCCGAACACCCTGCAGGGGAGACACAACACAGGTAAGTGACTTGAGCACAAACATTTCATCAACATTATACTGTTGCACAACCAAGCCACAGACAGAGGTTGGTTTCCACTTCTTACAATAAATTAGTGATGGCGAGATGAATCCTCATGTAGCATTTAAGTTTTCCAGCAAACTGATTCGCAAAAATGTTCATTTCTTGAAGCTCCATGTGCTCACTAAACCATCTGTTGGTCAAAGAGTGTAAACAAATATATATTAAAGGTGATCTGACGTGATCTGTGATACAGTGTATTTTGTCGCTATTAAAGACTTGCAAATAAGGATTAACCTTCCTGTTGTCCTCGGGTCAAATTTGACCCGTTTTCAAACTATGTATCAGAAATTTGGGTTTCTATCAACCAAATTACCCAAAAATAACATGAATGGTTATACAAAGCTCACAATGATCACTACGTCCATTGAATTTTGGGTGTTTTGTTCAATTTTATAGTACAAAACAGTATCTTTGACATTTCTGTGATCATCCATCGACATACGTTCCTCTGATCTTAACTATTTGTCAAACATAATTCATAATTTCTGAAGAATTAGATAGAATTTCATATAAATTAGGTTTATTGAACATGAATTCCAAAACATAAGTGTAAAACTAGTGATAATAAGTTGGTGTTAGAGGTGTGTATACTGGTTGTAGTCAGAGGTGGAAAGTAACGAAATACATTTACTCACATTACTGAGTAGTTTTGTTGTGTATTTTGTATTTTTCAAGGAGCACCAGGAGAATTCCCGGTGGGCCGGTCAGTTTTTTTGGTTGTGAGGGCCGGATTGAAATCATAGTTGAATATCATAGATGCTGTCCCTAGGCTGCCTGCACTCGCAGCCTACCCTTTGTATTTACAGTATTTATTTTTTCTTGCAGCCCACCGTTCTCTACATTCATGCAGCCAACTCGTAGAGTGCAGCCTGGTCAATGATGACATATTTATGTTTTGAGTCCTCTGACGGCGGCACCTTGCTAAAAAAACTAACAAACCGTCTGTACACTTCAGTCACTGGTGCTTGTTGGAGGATGCCACCGCGAGCAAAAATAAGCTGTTTTAAACAGGTAATAGAGCAAAATGGCATTGAAAAGGCGACAATTTAAAAAGGAGAGCTCTAGAAAGTGACACGGCCAGATTAAGTATTTTTCTTTTTTAAGCGAAACGCCAAATGAAGACGATGAGACGGGTAAATTAAGTTAGTTAGGAGAAGTGCAGGGTGCTAGCGGTCTTGCAAAAGAATACAACGTTGCCTGCAAATCAGCGTTTATGTTTATGAATCAAACATTTTCTTGTAGCTCCGCAGCAGCAGCTACTAGTCCAGTGACTGCTAACAGTGACAATGAAGAGCCAGTAACGTTACCAAGCACCAGCTATATGAGCCCATAACCCCAGAGTAGGCAGGTAGGGTTGCTCATTGACTGAATATTATAAGAATTAATAAGAGTGTGGTGTAGACCTGCTCTATATGAAAAATGCCCTGGGATAATTAATGATGCCAGATGATTCGGCACTACCATAATGAAACTGACTTGACTTGATCAGAAAGCTTTGTAAAAAGGAGAGATTTGTGCTGAGAATTATGACAATTTATGAAATGTGATTTAGTGTCAGAAGCAGAGCCAGTAGTGTGCATTAAGGATAGCTGCTGGCAGTGTGGAAGGCACATCTACTGTATGCTGTTGTATCACAGTGTGTGAACAAGCAAACATGATCAGATTAGTTATATAATCAGTTTTATGCCCAAATGTTACTTGTGACCCATTACATTATGCCTTTATCCTCGAAATTATGATAGTAAATATACAAAGCCCACGACTGAAAGGGAAGAGAAACTTATATGAAATATACAAAGGAAAAAATAGATTATGGTGTCATTAGAAAGTGCAATACAATGCATCTTGTTCTTTATTTAATTTCAAGTTTTGGATATCTGTGATTTACTTATTTGCACAGAAAATAGATTCTGATATTTTTGAACATCATTGGGTTGTTGTTAAGATGTTAACTTTTCCAATAAATCTACATTGTGAAGCAGCACTTGGAAATAGGGATATTTTACAAAAATACACTGAATTAAGGCTTTAGAGAACAGGGCGCTATTGCAGACTTACAGTATATGCTAAGGTTTTGATTAGATTTTTCGTGAAGTAAAGTGGGCCAGTCTAAGGCATGAAACTCCAGGGCTGAAAATGAGTCCCGCTCCGGCCCTGATCTAGGCTGCCTACCAGGCGCCAAGTCTTTCTGTAGGAGATTGAGAACGAGATGGAGGTGGATCAGACGAGTAACGACGGTTCAGAGACTGTTTCAGTCCTATTTTCACTACATGGGAGAGATCTCCCCCGCCGCGTTTTTTTATTTTTATTTAACTAAGTAACTTTTACTTAAACATTTTAAATGAACTACTTATTACTTTTACTTGAGTAATTTTTCAGATAGGTAATTTCACTTGTACTTGAGTAACATTTCATCAAAGTATTGGTACTTTTACTTGAGTACAATATTTTAGTACTTTTTCCACCTCTGGTTGTAGTGAAAGAAAAGCACAGAGATGTCGAAAAAAAAATGACAAACGCATTGAAAAAAAGCGTCAAAAATGTCAAAATGAGAAACAATGTCGGGAGAAGCATAAAAAAGGTGTTCATTTTGACCCGGGACGACAACAAGTTGCACGGTTGATGGGAAGACAAGTGTTAAGAAAAACTCAACTGGCTCAACTGGCTTGGGATGTCATCGATGGCGTCATTTGTCTAAAATGATGCAGGCCTCGACTTGTGCTTCACAGAACACGGAGCGTGTGTTGATTTCTCGACACACACTCCAAAGCCACGGCACGGAACGTAACATCACTATACTTACAATACATCCCTGAACCGTGTCAGTCTGCATTATCTGTGTTTGGGTCCTGGCCATGTTGCCTCACAGTCACAACTGAGAAAATGTGTCTGTGTAATTAAACACGGTGAGTCAATTTGATCCAAAACATAATGGATGTCTTTTCCCCCACATAATAGAAGGGTTTAAGACATGGGGAAGGCAGAGTTCTGATCTCACTTAAAGGTCACATATACAGCACCAATTCTGAAACTTAGCCTGAATGATCAATGTGGATTTAGTGTCTGTCTAGCCATTCAAACAAGAAGTGCAGTTCTCCAAACTTATAGTGTGATATGTCATTTTGAGTTGCTGTATAAAAGTAATACGCTATGTATATATGTGTGTGTGTGAATATGAATTTACGGCTTAGTCTTAGCGAAGTACTAATTTTCCTCATTCTTATCAGCCATACTGTTCAACGAGTGTGCTCATGCTTTTGCAGGCATGCAGCAGCTCTCCCTGCATTGAACAGAGTGCAGTAAAAGTACAAACGATTGGATGAATGGACTTAAGGGCACAGGCAGAGGTTTTTTTGTCAAAACACAGCTCACCCTTTACCAGTCACCATTTGAAATTCCATCAGTAGTGGTGTTTCCTATTTATATATATTAAAAAAAAAAAGAAGCCGAGTTTTAAAAAGGGATGGGGATGGGGTTAGAATGAAGAGAGAAAAATAGATCAATATTTAATTTTCTCCCCAGGAGATATGTTCAGGCACTAATCAGCAGTGGCTGGAAAAGATGACACCTGGAATAGCAAGCGGCAGAGCCGAGCTGTCCTCTCCTCTCCTTCCACCAAATCTTTTGCCTCCCAGGGCAGTCTCTCACTTCAGGGCTGCCGTCTGTCAGCCATCACTCCATCTCTCTCTGTGCTTCCCATTAGCTCTGCAGCTTTTTTCTCTCACTCATCCCCCTGCCCTCGCTGTCTTACTTCTCCTTCCCGCCATGTCTCTTGCCCTCGCTCCCTTCCCTCTCTATCGCCAGCGTCTTTTTTTGCCCAATCTCTTCTTTTTCACTTTCAATCGTTTGCCCAATAACTACTTGTCCAGCATGGCAGACCGACAGAGATTGGTCTTGCAGGAGAAAGCAAAGACTCACTTAAAAAGATCACTGTATGTGCGGCAGGTATCATTCACAAAAGGCGTTCCAGCTGTGCATGGAATTGGAAATCCTGCACTGTGTGATCTTTCTTCATTACCGAGCGCCAACATGAATCTAGCCTCATGTACACGTACAGTACCTTTTGTTGGAGCTATGTGGCGCTTTAAAATAAAATAAACGCTCACAATCTAGCGATATTTCCTGGAGAAGACAATAATAACCCCGAACTAAAGAGATCTCCTCTTTCACATTTTCATTTAGCAAAGTGGAGCTACCCATCTGTATTTCCAAAGCATTTCAAATTCATGTTCCTTCTCTCACTCAAGTCCTCAAGCGCAGTGTGCTTAATTTACAACTCCAACAAATTCATACAAATTGGGTCTTATCGCTTCAAATTACTGCTCTGATTTATGTGCAAGAGATGCCTTCCTGATAGCAATATAAGCATTGTTTTTAATGTACCATACCAGTGGGGGAGGAAGTACTCGGATCCTAATGCCACAATGTAAAATCCTGCTTTAAATCTTTACTTGGTAAGAAAAGTAACTGTACTTCGAAATATACAGTACTTAATGTATCAAATGAAAAAAGTACTCATGCAAAACCCCAATGTTTTGGCTGTCAACACATTGATAAGCGCCGTCAGAGTTCAATAAAATATCAATAGTGTAAACCGTGTCAGCAATGCTGGTAAAAACAAAATGCCGTACTGGTTAGAAAATGTAACAGCTGCTGGAAAGCTGACTCATGCTGCTTGATGATGTGTTATCGAGCATTTCGGGGTAGTCTGACCCAAAAGTCGACACACACCAAACGCAGCGAGGCCACCGGGAACTGCCCACACCACCCCGCCAACACCCCTCCAACATGTCAAAAATGCAGTTTTCTGCCTCTTTCCAGTGTTTCCAGCCTACAGACTCATGATTCAGATAATGATACCGATTGGTGCAGGAGCGGCAGGTGGTAGGAGTGTTATTTCATGGATAAAAAGCTGCCATTTAATTTACAATACATTTACAACTAATATCAGGTGTTTCTTCCAGGTCACCGGTCATTTATTTTAACTTACTGATCCTCACTCACTTGTTGTGCAATCACTGTGCATACTGTATATTCTTTATTTCACTGTGATAGAGAGAAGCACGCAGTAATGTTGAGCAGAAGGTTTGCAGTATATGGATTTGCTAAATGTGTGTTCAGCAGATATTTTATTTTTTCTTCCAAATTGCGTTCATACGAAGCTTCAATCAGGAAGACTTATTCTTCTCTCTCTCTCTCTCTCTGCACTCACTCTAAGTAGTCCAACCAGATCTTGCCACGATGTCTCTTATTCAATCAGATCCTCGATATTAAACTTTAAAACCCTCTCTGCTGCTGTCAGTTGCCATTTCACTACGAACCAATGCAGTCCTGCTCCACCCCTTCACCTCCAGTCTTCATCAAATCAGCAGCCAGTCCTGCTCCACATCCCATCCTCCAGGTCTTCAGCAACTCTCTTCGCTCCCCCACCAGTGTCTACACCCCAGAATAAATTTATAATTTTCTTTATTAATTTTTTGGGCTTTTCCACCTTTAATTTTTGCAGGAAATCATCACAGGTTGGATTCGAACCCTGGAACTCTGCGTCAAGGCTTAAACCTCTTAGTATATGTATGCCTGCTCTACCCACTGAGCCAACCTGGCCAAACAGATATTTAGAGCCAAAAGTGATCTCTGTGCACACAAGTGTTTTAGCTCCAGTAATAGAACTGACCTCTGTTTAAACTAACATGCCCAAACATTTGTGTCAGTGTCTGGGTTGCCAAAGGTCTCCGTTAGCAACCATTGAGACTGCAACACAACCTCGCAGATTCCGAACCAAAACGGGTCAGAAGTGTTTTCAA